>NC_081414.1:596879202-597479202 GCF_030272615.1 Cryptomeria japonica
CTACGGGGTTACTGAAACTATTAGTTCACTGCCCTAACATAACTTTTTTAAGGCAAAGGAGCGCATACATGGTACATATTACTTTTACTGAGCCCATTATTCATTACCATGAGATAACATTTTTTTAGGCTTAGGAGTGCATACACACTACTTTTTAGTCCAGAATGGGAAAAAAGAATACCGTTGGCCTTGTCAACATTTTATGGACTAACAACGCGTACGTGGTTTATAGACATAGTTTTAGTTGCCCAAGAGCCTCAAAAGAAGTTTTTTGAGGTCATTGAAGGCCCCCACTAGAACTGTGTCTGCACTTCTATCACTATTTTATACATAGAAGTAAGTGATTTTTTGTTTTTGCATGATTTCAAATGATTGAATTGTTGTTCTTATTAGTTTTTGTCAACAGTATTGTGATTGTTTAATAGTTTGATTCCAAAAAATAGTGATAAGATGCATATTTATGGTTATTTGTTTGTTTATGAACTTTTGTTTACATATATATGTAATATGATTCTATTTAGGACAACTAATATCAACCATGGGAAAGAACAAGCGAGGAACGATGGAACAACCGAGAGGCTCAAAAGGAAAGACAAAGGCAGTGTATGAAGAAATTGCATGACATAAGAACAATGGGAGAAGAAGGTATGTCATCCTCAACATCTCAATTTGATTTACCAAACGAATATAATGCACCTAATGCAATTGAAGAAGATAGCGCATTGAATAATCAATTAAATGATGAACATATTACACCTCTACTTGATGAATTGAATGTACATAATGCATCGATGTTAATACCTCCTAGAATCATTCGTAGGAAACCAAAGTATCTAATTGACATTGATGAGAATATTATGAAGTCAATGCCCAATAAAATGAATGAACAAACTTGTAGGAGAATCATTAAAAGAGTAGGCAAATTTATTTTAATAACTTAAATCAAACCGCAAGATGTCAATTAATTGTTCAAATGAGTTAAAATTTGAATTTTAGAGAGACAATGAAAATTCTAGGCCTAAGATCATCCGAAAGTAACAGTGAAAGAACTATTGTGAGAAATCTATTTGATGCATATCAAGCTATTGGTTCAAAATCACGTACTAAAGATTCTAATGCTACTCGATGTGTCATTACATCAACCATAATGAGAAAGAAAATAAAAAAAGATCATTTGATAAGCAAAACAAGTAAGTCATTAAACGTTAGTAGAACAACATTAAGTAAAGCATTAAAGAGGCAGGAAAAAATAGAGGAACCTAACAATAATTCTCTTTGGGCATTCTCGGGTAGACTACCACGCGAAGACAAGGGTGTTGTTGATGCACTAGAAACATTAATTGAAAATTTTTGGCATGACAACACAAGAGTTTCACCCAACCAAAGAGATGTTGTTAGAAGGAGAATTGGGTCTACAAATCATGAGCCACATTCCAAACACTATTTGGATATGACTCAAACTAAATTTTATGAAAGATTCCTTCAAAATTTTCCTCAAATAAGAATTTCTCATAGATTTTTTGAAATGGCAAAACCTTTTTATATTAAGATTAATCATGTATGCACCACGTGTTGTTGTAGGATGCATATTTAATTTTCCATTCATTATGATATTTTTCGTCATATTTGTTCTACTTTGCACACTAACGATGTTTTGCAAGAATGTAATATACAAGCACCTCCTAAGTCGGTAAGAGAATTTATTTCAAGTGTGCTATGTAATAGACATGATGGTTGCATTTATTATAAGATGTCTTGTTTGGAAGGTTCTTGTGCTATATGTGGTGGTTTGCAACATTTACCAAGATGTGTACATTTGGAGAGCACACATGAAATTGGTACGAAACTAGTTTCTTTCGGAAAATACAGACAATCACATATGGAGTTAAAGATGGAAATATTTGAAGAGATGTGAGCTAGTGAAAAATGATATATGGGTAGCTCAATTTATGAAAATGTTTCAAGAGAAACTAGTTTATGAGTACACAATTCATACACATAGAGCTCGATGGTTAGGATGAGCAATTCAAGTTATGTAAGGACACATTTCCTCTTTGGAACCATTGTCTCTATCATTGATTTCACTGAAAATTATACACTACAACCTCAAAATGAAGTGCAATCCATGTATTATCACTCTACACAAGTTTCTATTTTTGTACATATAGCATTCATGCATGTAGATGATAGCACAGAGGAGGATGGAAAGGTTGTAAGAGAGTATCACTTCTACATAAGTGATGATCGTACTCATTCATTGGAGTTTGTACAAGGATGCTTTAAATTTTTCTATGATAGTTTAAGGGAAAGGAACATATGATACAACTGACACTTAATATGGTCAGATAATTGCACCGTACAATTCAGGAATGCAAGGATGTTTTATTGGTTGACAAGGATGCATATGACAAGCGGTGTACAACATTTTTGGAATTTGGCTGGACATGGTAAGGGAGAGCATGATGGTGCATGAGCATGTGTGAAAAGAGCCCTAGCTAGTGAAGAATTGAAGTACAAAGGTGGTGCTAAGTTGATAGATGCAAAAATAATTGTACGATGTTGTAAGTCTACGATGGGTCCAAGTAATCCAGGTATGTCAATGGTTCATAGATATTTTTGGTTGATCACCGAATCTAACATTGAAAACTATCTACATTGTTGTACAGTTGCAGGATCGAGTGACATGCACTCATTTATGAGTTCAAATTCAAGTTCACTGGTAATTTATATGAGATAGATGGTATGTTTTTTCTCTTCATGCATGTATTGTTTGTGGGAAGAATGTGAATAACAAGAGTGGGTTGAAAAATGGTCTTGTAGACCGTTGGTTCCCATTGATTCATATCAAATTCCCAAAGCACTACAATTGAGCCAGATGGAGACATCATTGGATTTTGACCATGTATCTGACCTAGTAGATTCAGGTGATTTTTTGAGTTAATTTTTTTGCAAGTATTATTTTTGATTCATTTTGTTGTACATCATACTTTATTTTTGGTCTTAATTAACACTTTATAAAATGCAGGTCATGTGTATGCAGTTGTTGTAGAAGAGAACAATGAAGAAGGAACAAATTACTATTGTGTTGTTGTGGTTAGCCTAAAAGAAAATTGACAACCACAATCATTGACGGAGAGGGTATTGAGTACCCAATAGGTTCTGTTGTCGTGACAGGAACATGGCTTCAGAGATACCCTATCAAGAATTCTGATGTTTGGTTGTTTGAGGACTTTGAAACACACAGACATATTCTTCATTTCTCTAACCTTGTTGTTGCAACAAATATCATTTGATGAAGTATCATGGTAGACCTCATAACAAGATTTTATGAAAAGTTCATGAATCTGACCACGAGGCAATACTTGACACAATATGGGTTAGAGCCGATCCTGAAGGCTCACTTGATTGATTCTACAGTTCAAAGTAGAATGATTTTGAGAATTTTGTATAAATCATCGACGAATTGTTCTATATTCATTTTTTGTATATATAAATGCCCATGAGCTGATTTTTACAAGTTTAGGGGCATAATTTTGTATATTTAAATGGCAATGAGCTGATTTGTACATGTGTACATGCCAAATTTTGTATATTAAAATGGCGATGAGCTGAATCACACATATTGTAATGCCAAATTTTGTATAAAAGCCCATGAGATGATTTGTATATTAAAATGGCGATGAGTTGAATCACACATATTGTAACGCCAAATTTTGTATAAAGGCCCATGAGATGATTTGTAAAACATTTTTTTGTATAATCGAATAGCCAAGAGCTGATTTGATCATATTTAGAGGCAATTTTTTGAATAATATGTGACAATGTTTTGTGACTATGTTTTGAGTATATGTGATGTGTCCCTGGTCAATCATGAGCATTCTTGATTCTTGTATAATCATGGAGAATTATTTGAGTCATTATTGGGTCTTAGGGGTCATAGATTGAGACTAGATACAATTTGAGCAAAAATTGTTATTGTTGTCAAAACATTGTCAAAAAAGTTGTCAAGCAACTTCTACATTGTGTCGGTAGGGTATGGCACTCGATGTTTCAGTGCTTTGGGATGCATGACAGGGGCATGCCTATCATAAAACTGCCCACCAGGACGTGCTCGTAACGTCAGTTTGTGCACACGATGAACCGAATCAATTCCAGCCAATCCTGCAACTTTGCATTGTATGCAATTGATGACTTTTGCAGTAGGTGAAATAATGCTACCAATCAAAAATGGCTTCGAGTCATCAAAAAAAAATAGAGAAAAAGGACATTATAGAGGAGCCTCACGCAACCCCACAAGTTCAAAAAAATTGACCATATGTGTCCTGGATTGGAAGAAACAATCTATCAAAATTTGACAAATTTTTGGACTCAGGGCACTTGAGAGATCGCACCAGTACGGTATGACTCTCGATGTTTTGGTGCTTTGGGATGCATGACAGGGGCATTCCTAGCGTAAACTTGCCTACTCGGATGCGCTCGTGATGTCGGTTTGTGCACACGATGAACCGAATCAATTCTAGCCAATCTAGCAACTTTGCATTGCATGCAACTGACCAGCTTTTGCAGCAAGCAAAAAATGCTACCAAACAAAAATGGCTTTGAGTCATCAAAAACAAAGAGAGGACATTGTAGAGGAGCCTGACGCAGCCCCATTGGTTCAAACGAATCAAACCATATGTATCCTGGATTGGAAGAAATAGTCCGTCAAAATTTGATAATTTTTTGGACTCAGAGCACTTGAGATATCGCACCGGTACGGTATGACTCTCGACGTTTCGATCCTTTGGGATGCATGAAAGGGGCATGCCTAGCATAAACCTACCCCACCTGGATGCGCTCATGATGTTAGTTTGTGCACATGACGAACCAAATCAATTCTAGCCAATCTGGCAACTTTGCATTGCATGCAACTGATGGTTTTTGTAGCAGGCAAAAAAATGCTACCAATCAAAAATGGCTCCAAGTCATCAAAAAATGAGAGAGGACATTGTAGATGAGCCTCACATGGCCCCATGGGTTCAAATGGATTGACCATAAGTGTCCTGGATTTGAAGAAATAGTCCATCAAGTTTCAACAATTTTTTGGACTCAGGGCACTTGAGAGATCGCACTGGTACGGTATGACTTTCAATATTTTGATGCTTTGGGATGCATGCTAGGGGCATGCCTAGCATAAACCTACCCACCTAGATGCACTCATGATGTCAATTTGTGCACATGACGAACCGAATCAATTCTAGCCAATCTGGCAACTTTGCATTGCATGCAACTGATGGTTTTTGTAGCAGGCAAAAAATGCTACCAATCAAAAATGGCTCTGAGTCATCAAAAACTGAGATAGGCCATTGTAGAGGAGCATCACATGACCCCATGGGTTCAAACGGATCAACCATATGTGTCTTGGATTTGAAGAAACGGTCTATCAAGTTTTGACAATTTTTTGGACTCAGGGCACTTGAGAGATCGCACCGGTACGGTATGACTCTCGACATTCTGATGCTTTGGGATGCATGACAAGGGCATGCCTAGCATAAGCCTACCCACCAAAATGCGCTCGTGATGTCATTTTGTGCACACGACAAACTAAATCAATCGTAGCCAATCTGGCAACTTTACATTGCATGCAACTGACAGTTTTTGCAGCAGGCAAAAAAATTCTACCAATCAAAAATGGCTCTGAGTCATCAAAACTGAGATAGGCCATTGTAGAGGAGCCTCATGTAACCCCACGAGTTCAAACAGATCAACCATATGTGTCCTGGATTTGAAGAAACAGTCCGTCAAGTTTTGACAATTTTTTGGACTCAGGGCACTTGAGAGATCGCACCGGTACGGTATGACTCTTGACATTTCGACGCTTTGGGATGCACAAAAGGGGCATGCCTAGTGTAATATTTCCCACCTGGACACGCTTTCAACATCAGTTTGTGCACACGACAAACGGAATCAATTCTAGCCAATATGGCAACTTTGCATTGCATGCAACTGACGATTTTTGTAGCAGGCAAAAAAATGCTACCAATCAAAAATGGCTCCGAGTCATCAAAAAACGAGACAGGACATTGTAGAGGAGTCTCACGCAACCCCACAATTTCAAATGGATCAACCATATGTGTCTTGGATTTGAAGAAACGGTCTATCAAGTTTTGACATTTTTTTGGACTCGGGGCACTTGAGAGATCGCACCGGTATGGTATGACTCTCGACGTTCCGGTGCTTTGGGATGCACGACAGGGGCATACCTAGCATAAAACTACCCACCTAGACTCGCTCACGATGTCAGTTTGTGCACACAACAAACAAAATTTGACCATTGCGAGCGTGAGGGTGCTCTCGCACCAAACACATATTGTTGTTTATGTTCATATTGTCGATTTTTGTTGTTTATATTCATATTGTTGATTACATATACAAATATTCATTTAAATTTATAAAAGGGTAGCCACAAAATACAATTAATACACAATAATGAACTAAATACAAGGAGTTTTATAGGGCTAATTCAACATTTTAGAAATTTTATCAAATCATATTCCACGATTGCAATGTTTTATATCATATATTTTTGTTGTTTATATTCATATTGTTGATTACATGTGCAAATATTCATTTAAAATTATAAAAGGACAACCATAAAATACAACGAATACAAAATAATGAACTCAGTACACATTTATTGGATTGAATATCAATATTTATATATATAAAAAAAGGCATGTCTGCCAAGTCAATACAAGTATTACAAAAATGTGGCATATGCCATGTCCAAATCAATATACAATAAAAATGTAGAATATATCTACATGTATTGGTTATTCTATGACCAAAACTAACACTATATGATCCTAAACTTGTGGTGGACCATCAAAATCAAGCCTCTTTGATGCAATACGCGGCTCTGTAGATGGCTGCAAAACCATAATTCAAAATCCAAGTTAGAATTCTTTTGTAGAAAATAGTTCACAATTAACAACATAACTATGCATTTAACTTTAATTCCTTTGCAATTGAAATGTAGATTACCTCATCAGATAATCTAGGAGATAATGTCTTCGCTCCCTCTCCTTGTCACTCTTAGGAGTTTTCTTGAAGACATACTTAAATGGATCCATGTTATGGCCGTACCGCGAAGGGGTCTATTGTAGATTAAATGTACAATTAATACAATGTACTAACATAAATATATCAAAAACACTTAAAAGCTATAATATAGAGAACAATGACATACTTGTGCCTGAGATGCTTCTCCAATGGACTGAGGATGGCTCACCATTGATGTAGAAACTGTCGCTATTACCTATACAAAAAATGTTCAAAGATTAAATACAATTAATATAATGATAAGTATTGAAGGTTAAAAACAATTAATTTTACATATCAAACAAAATTGTACCAGATCCTGAGATGCTTCTCCAGTGCAAGGAGGAAGGTTTGCCATTGATGAAATAGGTATGGATATTTCCTGTATGAAAAATTTATAAGATTATAATATATCACAAGTTCACATGTACACATGCATATAATCATGAAATAAAGAAAATAAAGTAGAGATACATACCTCTGCCCTCTCTTGATCCATGGGCGAATCAGGTGCATTCAACAAATCCACATAGCTCAATGGTCATTGTGCATGTAAAATAGACAAAAAACACTAATCAATCTACAAACCCCAACTAATACTTGATTTCAACATTTTCAAATAATTGTACAACTAAAAATGTGTTCAATTACCTTCTTCCTATGTTTTGGCGTCTTCGAGGAATCCTTTATCTTAGGACAAACCTTAGATGCAGAGGGGGCACCCTAAAAAACCAAAATTAACATGAGATATTAGTATAGATAATAAATTAAACATAATTTTAAAAATCTAAAATGAAATGAATTGCATATTCCATAAAAACAATACATAAAAATGGTTGTACAAACTATGATACCGTATAGCCTTGTAGGCCAAAATTGATCGCTGAGAGCGTGATGTCATCAATCTGGGACATTTCATCCCCTGTCAACACCTACAAACCAGAAATTGGACCAAGAATTAAAGATAGTAAGTATATATTGTATTTTTTTGAATTCAAAGTGTACTATTCTATTTTAACATGTTACAAAATTTATACCTCAGGCATCAAAGTTGCAGTTATAGTAACTGGGGGAGGAGTATGGGATATCACTGCTACATCTTGAAATGCATATTATTTGTCTTAATTTAAATCAATGTATAAATGAAAATTCATTTATGTAATTACAAATTTAAAGTGACTGATAAATAAAATGCTATGAATTCAAATCAACACACCTATGTCTATGGCTCATGGGCCAACACCATGTCCATCAACTCATATGTCAACACGAAATCCTCAACCGTGTGGGCCTGACATCTACTCCCACAAATCATGCACAGATGAGATGAGGATCCATCTGCACCGGCTGCATCATCTACCCTCGAGCATATCCCTGATCAATTGACACACATATGCTGGATGGGCTCTCTGTCGCCACCTAATGGCTCATCATCCAATACAATAGGGTGTGCTAATGATGTCCCATGTTGGATGATGGCACCAGTCAATGTTGTGGCCACCTGAAGAGTCTATAGCTCCATTGACTCTTTCATCTCTACTGGGACAACCTGTTGCACCTTGGGTTTGGGTGCTAGGGGGCGGCGACTCTCCACAGGTAATCACCTACAGGCTCTAGGTCTATCTTGGGTAGAGCCACCACCTCTACCATGGAACTCTCTCATGTCAAAATAGTTTGGGCACACATTGAGCACAAACTCACAATATACTTTTCTCAAAAAATATAATGGCACCTCATAATTATTACAAGATGGACCATCAAAGACCATCCACCACCTCTGCCAAAAAAGATTCTTCATCTGCACATTGGTACACCAATGTATGGGAAACCTCTTTGCATTAGGAGGTAATGACTGACCAGTTTTGGGATCAATGAAAAAGGCACATATTTGTTGTTTACTACTATTTTTGTTTTTTACTCCATCGTATGATATCCCATCGGCATAGAATTGACGACACCTATCCCTAAAGCTTCCCCATTTTGTAATTTGTGTGGAAACAGCTATGGCACCACTAGCTAATGTTTCTAGGCTAGTGGCGAGGGATTGATGATGCTCAAGTTCAGAAGTTTTCAATTTAACAATCAATCTATTGATTTTAGATGTATTTTGTCCTAACTGATTAATTAATTGCTCTTGTGTTTTGGGTGTGTGGTCAAAAGGAGGAATTGGGGGTTTTTCTTGTGTGTTTTTAGGAGGTGCATTTGGTTGTTCTTGTGGGTTTTCGAGAGGTGCATTTGGTTGTTCTTGTTCTGGATTAGAAGAATCTGGTTTTTGAAACAAAAAATGAAAAAACCTAATCAAAATTAATGAAATTGAATTCAAAATGTAAAACAAATTGAACAAACAGGAAAGAAAGATAAAAATAAACAAAAACTAACCTTGATCCATAGCTTGGAGGACAAATATAGCACCCCGTTCACGGTTTAGGAGAAGAAATGGATAAAAAACAAAGTAAAAAATGCGCTATTCATGGGTAATTGAGACCCAGTTTTTTTTAAAAAACTTTTTTTACCAGGCACTGCATACGCGGTTATATTTGGATTATTAGTGCGTACAAACTCATTTTCCTATGAGCAACGCGTACATGCTCATTTTCCGAAGCGTAGTGCGTACGCACTCATTTTCCTAAAAGTAGCATGTACGCACTATCCTCTCTAAGCTCAAGAAGAACAAACCTAAGCGCATACGTGGGAATTTCAAATTTTAAAACCGCATGCGCGTTGCTTGTTTTTCCATTTTTTTTTGGGTGGTGTCCACTTTTCTGACCACCATCTTTGTGCACATACCCATTAAGTAAATTTATCAAGTAAGAACTGTGATTAGAAATGGCAAAAATTTACATGAAGAGTAGATCCATGACCGCCAAAAGCGTTGAAGTGTTTCCTACCAACGAGAATGAGTTCTGATACACCGAAGGTTGTCGCGCTGCGTGCAAGGGTTCCTATATTGTGTCTTTTTGCCACATTATGAACAATCACAAAAATATAATAAATTTTAGATAGAACTTTTCAAACTATAGAAGTAATATAATACCCCTTACAGTGAGTGGCATCATTGGCTTTTTGCATGTCTACATTAACGGATACACATAGCTCGTTTAGTATTCCAAAGACATATAAACAACCATTAACAACCATTAAGCTTGACTCTCACATACTTTTCAGATGGAAAGTATAACACTATGAAGAGCATTCAAAAATCTATTGAATTGTAATATGAAGTTTTCCTTAAAGTTGCTTCACAGTTCCTTTATCTTCTCTCATCACATCCATAAGTGGATACATCTCTATCCGAAGCTAATAAATTTAAGTCAAACTCAGGTTGATATGTTTGAAAAAAGTAAGCTACACCTCTTAGTAGAAGAAACAATTCCTGAGCTAAAATTTATCACATACAAGACACCAAGCGTTCAAATACACATAAAATATCACTAGACATACGATTGTTAGTAAAATAGAGAATCAGAAGTGTGGATATATTTTAATCAACTCAATAATCTTACATATAATTATGATCTGGGTTCTGAAGCTCATCTCATTTTCTTTTCAAATGCTTTTCAAGTATACATATCATGTCTGGAGTTCGCTACCCTGCTTCTCAATAAAAAGAACTTTTGTGCAAAACTTAACACAAAAAGCATGAACTCAAAAGGTAGATACACAAAAAACTAACCTTGTATCTCTCCATTCCAATATGAAATAGTTGCATCCCATGAGCTCATAGAAAGTCCAAATTATCTTTTGGATATGATTTGAGACACTGACAACTAGACTACCCAACAAATCCAGCAATTCAATTAGAAGTGTGGATTATATTTGTTTATTGATGCATACATGGAACACAAATATATTTCAAAATCTCAGAAAAAATAAAGAAAATAATACTACAAGGATTTGAAAAGCAAATTATTAATGGCATAGGACATAAATGACATATGAATAGATGTGGAAAGAAAATGCACTAACAATATGTAGTCTCCTCTTCTCTTATCAATATAAAGGAGTTTTATTGGATTGCACAAAACCTCAGCCTATATAAACTAAAATCCCTCGTGAACCTTAAATATAAACTCAATGATAATGCAGATCATTTCTTTTGTCTTATTTGTAACAACTACATCTCGGTAGTTTTAGAAAATAATGGGATTTCAAGAATTGGAATTGCAGTTTTTTCCCAAAATACTCGGGATAGAATTGAGATGTAAGGTCTCCAAAAATGGAAAGTTTTTTCTATTTGGGAAACTTGATCTATAAGCTCGCTTATCAACCATGGTAGAATTCATGGGAGGAACAAATCTCTCATTGTATCCTTCAAGCTGATGTGGCACAAAGTCTCCCTCTTTGGCCATGTGTTCATTGCATCTAGACATTCCACAACCCTGTCTCAACTATAGTATAACCATTAAGAAAATTATTTCCTTTTCATTTGATTCAAAATGAAACTAAAATGTGAAATGATAGAATCCATAGTCAAAAAACTTGAGTTTAAATGCCCCTCTCATTTATCCCATTTCTTCTATGATCACTAGATGCGGATGAGAGAGAAAATCCTCCAATCAAGACTTTGTAATGAAAGATACGCTCCATGAATCACAAAAAACTCTCCCATAACACAACTCCAACTCAATGATATTCATAAAAGATTTAAAAAGATAGAAAATTTACAAAAGGATTTAGCCAAAAATACTTGTGATAGAGCAACAAATACAAAGTGAAGCACCATGCCTTACCTCTTTAATGCCTTGGACCATATTGATGCAACTTGAAGTTGAGTATCAAGGAGCTTTTTATTTCCTTTGTTCTATCATTCTCCATATTTATGACTACATTGGCCTATTGTGTCATGCTTCTTTCCAATTTTTGTCCAGATGACCTCAAAGGGACCCTTTTCTTTTTAGGATGTTTCTCTTCCTCCCTGGCTCCATTTAATGGAGAGGCTAATTTTGTCTGTATGGAAGGTTCCTCTTAGTTTGACTCTTTGGATGTTGCATCACATGTCGTATCTACATCATTTGGATATTCTTCTTCATTGGAATCATTGTGAATATCACTCTGCATATTTAGAGATTTTGATGATTTTTGAACATGTGCTCTACATGTCGAAAGAAAGCCCATTTAGAGGGTTCATTGTGTTGCTTTTCCTTGTTGTACATTTTCTTGATATGATGTCATTTGTAATTGCATTGCATGCCAGTATAGTCAGTGCCACATACAGCATTCACTGCAGTAGCAATTCTATCCCAATGCTTCTTTCCAAGCTTACCACGATGTTTGTCAAAATGAAGATCTTCAAACTTCCTAAGCAAAGCATCTATTTTTGTATTCAGCCAAATCTCTTCCTTATCCACCTTGGTGACCTCTCTCTCTTTCCTCTTTCTCACTTCAGTCACTTGACTCAGGTTTCGGGTCATATTTGGCGATTGCATGATGCCTCTAATAACATATTGATAGTGAATATTTTGATTGATGCAAGTATTTTCTTGCATGGCTCTCATTTATCACAGAGAAAGTAACATGATTTATTCATTTTTTTAATGCTAAATATTTTGAAATTTGATATCTCTCGGCGAATTTTACATAGATTTTTTAAAATATAGGTATACTAGTTATTGTTTATGGTAAAAATGGAAACAACAATATTGAAAGACTAAATGAATTCAACCATGAAACCCTAGCCTAACAAAACAAAGATCCACCATAATATATGAAGATTACCTAAGGCAGTGCAAATCAAAAAAAATCATAAAGATTATACCGTCACATGTCCATTAGGGTTTGAATCTCCTATCTCCATTGATCTTGCTTGATATATTTTCTCTCAGATTTTATGTGTGCACAAGAGCTCAACAAAGAATGAAAGTGTGGTTGTAAGTAGGCTTGATCGCTTATGAAAATTTGAATTCGTAGTTGAGGAGAGGGATTGATAATGAAGGAAGCATCTCCTTATATAGAAGACACTATAAGAAATGGAGGGATAAGATTGAGAGGTGTAAAAGATGAATGATCGGCTAGGATTAGAGGGTAGGTAGAGGAAATAAGAAAATAATGAGAGGGTAGGTAGTGTAGGAAGTAAGAGATGAATGACATGTGTCATGGGTAGAAAAGGCTAATGAATTAATTAAATAAATAAAGATTTATTTAATTAATAGAGGAAATGGGATCAATTAAATAAATAAAAGTATTTATTTAATTTAGGAAAAGGATAATTTAAATAAATAAATGTATTTATTTAAATGAGAAATAAGGCTAGAAGAGGGTAAATGAATTAATTAAATAAAGAAATATTTATTTTAATTAATAGAAGAATTAGGCTAAAATAATTAAATAAATAAAGATATTTATTTAATTAGACAGGACAATTTTAGGTGTCTACATTTTGCCCCTCTTTGAGACAATGCAGCTTGTCGCATTGTTTCAAAGAAGATAAGATAAACTGATACAAAGTTACCCCAAGATGGGAATGATATGCCCCCTCGAGAGATTGGATGAAAATGTCTGAAAAGATCATAGACAATCTCTCGATAAGAAAGAAAGGCTAGAAATGACTAACAAGATAGGATAGAGTGACAGAGTCACAGGATAAAGAAGATTGACTCAGGAGACTAGGGCTAGGGTAGTCTATAAGATAGACTACAAGGGAAAACATCCTCATTGTCATCCACACACTTAAGAGATCAGAGTGTAGAGAGAGCAGAGAGCAGTCAGCAGCAATGGCATTGGTGCATAGATTCGATCGCATTCGTCGATATCAGAGGCCAGCAGATGCAGGAGAGTCGGTGAGTACCACAAAACCTCCTTGTACTTTGTTGCATTAATTGTTGTCATAAATGCATGTTAAGTAGAGCAATAAATGCGCATTAGGTATGTTACAAAAAATGTCAAGTGGGGTAAAAAAATGTTAAGGCGTGTCTGCGTTGGTGCCAGGAACGTCTGTGCAGAATGTAACTGCATCTATGCTTTTAAAAGCATCTATATCCAATGTGAGCATGTTTGTACAGGGCAGGCGCATCTATGCAGAACAGAGGCATGTCTATGTGTGTCAGGCACATCTGTGGAAGGCAGGTGCATTTGTGAAGTATGTAAGCACATTTTTGTCATGAATGCACGTTTATGTCTTCAAGGTCAAATCGGCAACTTTGTGATTAACATATGCTATCGATTGGATAAGTTGTTGAGAGGATACACTCAAATAGGTCCTCTAGGGAAGGCTAGGATAACAGATAGGGCTAGGATTGACAATTCCATGATAGAACATACGTTGCCAATCAGGAAACTACTCAAGAGGATACACTCAAGTAGAGGCCCTAGGATAGGATAGAGCAAGGCACTTTGTGATGAACAGGGAGTACCAATGAAATTGACAATTCTATGATAGAACATACGTTGTCGATTTGGATAATGCTGAAATTGACAATTTTGTGATAGAACATACGTTGCCAATTGGATAAGTTACTGAGAGGATACACTCAAATAGGTCCTCTAAAAGATAGGATAAAAGCAGAACTTTGTGATGAACATGGAGTACTACTAGGATAGAGTGTCATATGATAGATATACGCACTAGGATAAAAAAGTAGCACTTTGTGATGAACAGGTAGTACCACTAGGATTGACACAGTTGATTTGCTTGACTGTAGGAGGACCTACCTATGTTGGAGTCACGGGAGAGATTCCCTTTGACTTGGAGTTTACGACCAGAGCTAACATTCGAGAATAGGGCAATAGTGGAGGCTATGGGCTTGTGATACATTATGTATGTGCCAAGGTTTCAAGAGAACATGGGATTGCTAACTACATTAGCTGAGAGATGGCACTCAGAGACATGTACATTTCATTTGTCAATTGGTGAGATGATAGTCACCTTGGAGGATGTGTATAGGATACTGAGGATAATGATCATTGGGGATTTGGTTCCTTACAATCAAGAGGGAGATAGGGATTCACTAAGACGAGAGTTCCGGGATCTAGGACTAGAGATGAGGGCAGGGCATGTGGCTTGGGACACCATGACAGTGATATGATTGGTGCTATTGGCGGTGTTGGTAGGAGTTATCAGTGGGTTCCTGTGTCCGAACAGGGTGACATGAGGGTTGGCTGTGGGATGGGGGAGGACTCTGGAGACATTGGTGATTAAGCACACCAGGTTTGCATGGGGTCGTGTCTACTAGCACACTTGTATTATGAGCTACAATAGTTTGTATATCATGGATCAACAGGATTAGGATGCGGAGTGTCATTATTGCAAGTATGGGCATATGAGAATCTTCCGATTAGATGATCGATACATTTTAGAGGTAGAGGACATGGGTGCAACTATGTACACCTATATGATATGATTACTTCGCAGTCGCGCATTAGGAGGCTAGAGTATTGGCATCGGGTTATTGATGAGATAGATAGTGTGGTATGGAGGCCTTACTTAGATTGTGAGGAGTGGGAGGATGATGTAGTCGAGCTGCCATATGTGTTCAGGAGTAGGTATTTGATTGGGCAGACACCATACATTATTGAGCGGCAGTTGATTGACAGGGTATGCAGGCAGTTCAATAGGATACAACGGATGCCATGGGGTTCAGGGATGTATGCACGGACAGTGAGGGATTAGGTGCATTTAGGTCCATTATTGTCTTATGATCAGGCTGTGACATGGATGCTAGAGATGGTTCCCATGCCTTGGGACATATGGGTAGATGTGGAGGATGCAGGGATGGATGCAAAGTACACTGCAGATTGGGTAGAGCATCCATTTCCATGATTGATGGATCTAGGGGAGCTAATAGAGGGAGATGGTGGAGATGGTGGAGATGATAGTGGAGATGGTGGAGGTAGAGGATGACGATGGAGGTGGGGGGTAGTGATGGAGAGGAGCATGGCTCAGAGGAGAGATGGAGGAGAGGAGAGATAGGTGCATGTAGTGAGGGGTAGAGGTGGATTGCCATTACAGGTGCCAGCAACACATGTTCCCAGATAGGTACAAGGACGAAGATAGGGACAGGGTGCGGGAGGAGGAGAGGAGGAGGATGAGCTACTATCCTTGAGGGAGATCTGTCAGGGATAGGAAGATGAGATCCAGGATCTGGAGAGGGATGTGGCTAGGCTCAAGAGATAGCTAAGGGACACTAAGCAGGAGAGGCATCAGGCTATTCAGCGCTATACAGAGGCTGAGATATCACTGAGAGCAGGGAGGCAGGCAACAGAGGACACAGGGGCTAGATACACCTATGTTCTGCAGGCAGGGGAGGAGATAGCTTATAGGTGAGACCTGTACTATGGAGTGGTACCACCAGATCAGTGGGCTAGGAGCTTCCAGAGATCATCACAGATGACAACGACCTCTGGAGGGAGAGATAGGAGACAGGCGTCTAGCGGTGAGGTCATGGGTCCTCCACCACCACCAGATAGAGGGGGCAGGAGAGATGATCCTGGGACGGGTCCTTCCAGGGCTCAGACTCTGTCGAGGCAAGGTGGCTCCGAGGGAGGGAGTTCATCATAGCCTTAGAGGGCTCCCTATGTATCAATTCTTGTACCATTTTTGTATGATGATGTAGATACCTTCGGATGATTGTAGCCATATGATTTTGAAATCATTGTATCATGACACTTGTGATTTTTGAGATATATATATATATGAGATGATTTATCTTTGTGGAAACTATATGCATGTGTACCTATGTGATGTTACTCCTATGTGATGCTTGTTTCTATATGATGCTTATGATATGGATGTGAATATGTACATGATAAAATGCAATATTTTTTTGTTCTTTTATGTTTTTAATATGTTATGCATATGTGAATGTATGAAATGTAGATGAATATGATAATGCAAATAACTATTTACTTCATGAAAAATGTAAAATGTGCAAGCATGTGTTGTGTGCAAAATATGGTGCAATTGTGATAGCTATATGTATGTATAAAATGAGATATGTGATAATGCAAGTGCAAACTACATGAAATGCAGATTTTATTTTTTGGCGTGTCATTATACTCAGTCATATGATAGCAGGCTACACGGACTCAAGAAGGACGATGGAGGTCAATCAAGAAAGGGGGATGGAAGATAGAAGATATGGAATTGAAAGAGTTTCTTGTGCTATTATCATCATTGAGCTTTATTATGGCAAATAGTTTATGACAATCAAGGTATATGTTCGACCCAAAAAGTCATTGTACCCGTTTGCATGGAGATCAGACAGTCGCAAAAAAGGAATGCCCCAATTTATACTAGAATCACAGTGTCCTCATATCCTTGGACAATTCATAGCATTACTAGGAGACAATCCATAGACACAAAGAAAAATAGGTGACGATACCCCATCCTTTCCTTTCTAGTCAAAGACATCCTGGAGATAAAATCTTTAGTCAGAGACATCCTGGAAAAGCTAAAAGACATGTCACCAAAAGATAAAATCAAAAGAAAACCAAGATTTGAAACCTACATCTACTGTAGTCCTCAAGTTTAGTGTCTCTTGTCACTTGTATAAGTCTATTTGATTATGGTCACAATGTTTACTTTTGCAGAAAGATAGATAGCACTGAACCATAATGTTGTTTGAATCTGTTGAAAGATTTGATTTGTTGAAGCCCGTTGCTATTATGTCTCCTCTGAACTAACTGAATTCATGCAATTGATACTTCATTGTAGAGAAAACAAAACTTTATTGTGGATTGGCGATGCAAGTTTTTCTTTATTGTGGATTGTGCGCAGATAGACTGAAGAAAACTAGAAGAAGTTGTACTCCTCGGAATGTGTGATGCTCTGAGTTCCACACCCATCACTAGATGTAGGACTTGCCTTAGCCATAGATAAGACTTGATTTATTATGGATGGAAAGGGTGAAAAGGAGGAATTATTATGAATGGCAAACCAATCTTAGGTAGATCAATAACAAACCATGATGGGAATGGGTAAGTTTATTATGGACGGATAGGCTGTGAGTGTGTGCAAAGTGAAAGGATGAGATTGAATCCTAAAGGAGGGAGGAGAAATGTCTCTACACATGGCATCAGTGACCCAATTTTTACCATGGTACTTTCCCAGGGCACCACTGAAGTGGTTTTCACCGTTGGACAAATTTATTTCTCTTTACTTTTTTCAATTTTTTGATTTTTTTGTATTTTTTAATTTTTTGATTTTTTTTTTTGCATTTTTAATTTTTTGATTTTTTTTGCATTTTTAAATTAGGATACTCTAAAGAGCTATGCGTAAAACCTTCAAAGGTGCATGTTGTTGATAGGATCCTCCAAAGGTTCTCCCTCTGGGGTTGATAGCTGATATGCACCATATCCATAGGTTGTTGTGATGATGTAAGGACCAAGCCAATTTGGTTCGAAACTGTCCTTCTTCTCTCTGTCTTGCTGATTTTTGGGATTTTCCTTGAGAACTAAGTCACCTACCTCAAATGTGTGAGGCTTTACCTTGTGATTGTAATTGTGACTCATTCATTGTTGATAAGCTTTGAGATGATTAAAAGCAGTTTGTCTTCATTCATCCAATAGTTCTAATTCTTGTAAGCGAGAGACCCTGTAGTCTTCATCACTGATAATTTTGTACAAAGAGACTTGTAAAGATGGTAACTTGACCTCAATAGGCAGGATAGCTTTGACACCATAGACAAGTGAATAAGGTGTGGCTTTTGTAGGTGTACAAACACTTGTGCGATAAGCCCAAAGTGTGGGATTAAGTTGGATATGCCAATTTTGACCACCATCATCGACTGTCTTTTTTAGGATCTTAAGAATGGTTTTATTAGACACCTCAACTTGACCATTACCTTGGGGGTAATAGGGAGTGGAGAAATGATGGGTAATATGGAAGCAATCACAAAGTTCACGAACATCTTGGTTTTTGAAAGGATGTCCATTATCGGTGATGATGGAAAGAGGAATACCGTACCGAAAAATAATATAGTTAAGAATGAATGTAGCAATTTGTTTTCTAGTGACATGTGTAAGAGGCACGACTTCAATCCATTTTTTCAAATACTTTGTGGCAGTGATAATGAATTTTTGGCCATTGGAAGGAGGGTGAATCTTGCCTATGAGATCGAGTCCCCACTAACAAAAGGGCCAAGGAGTTGCAATCGATTGAAGTTCTTGCGCTGGCACATGAATAAGGTCTCCATGAATTTGACATTGCTTACATTTCTTGACAAACTGATATGAATCTTTTTCCATATTGGGCCAATAATATCCAGTCCTGGTGAGTTTCTTGGCTAAGGTAGGACCACTAGAATGTGGACCACATATACCTTCATGAACTTCGTGTAACACAATCTGAGCTTTGTCTCTTTCTAAACATCCAAGAAGAGTTCCATCTAAACCTCGACGGTATAGGATATCGGCTAAAATGATGTATTGGGATGATTGGCGAATGAAAGTGTGACGTTGGTTGTTGGATAAGTCAGGAGGAAGGGTGTTGTTATGAAGGTATGTAAAAATGGAACCGTATAACTGGGAATCAGGACCAATGACACATATCATCACAATAGGAGTAATCTCATACAAGAGAACCAAAAGGTTATTCACCAAGAACTCATAGCAGGTTTCATTCTACGGTAGGTCGATCAGTGAGGCAATAGTAGCCATGGCATCTACGACTCAATTCTACTCTCTTGGTATCTGCTCAAAGGTTATCTTTACAAAATATTGCTTGAAGTCATCGCCCATTTTCTTGTAAGGAATTAATTTTTCATCCTTTGTTTGGTAGTCATCAGTTTCTTGATGAATTACAAGTTGAGAGTCCCAAAAAACATGAAGTTCCTGGATCTTCCACTGAACTACAATTCGTAATCCAGTTGTTAATGCTTTGTATTCTGCTATGTTATTAGTGCAAGGAAATGACAAACAGTATGATTTGGGAATGGAATCCCCTTGAAGTGTGATAAAGAGGATGCCAGCTCCTGCACCATGTTGTGTGTATGAGCTGTCAAAGTACAGTTGCCAAGGCTTTGTGTGTGATACTGCCATGATGGATTCATCTAGAAATTCTGAAATTAGAGTAGCACCATCTATCGTGGGTGCATCTGCTAACCGATCTGTGATATCTTGTTCCTTTATTACTTTTCTATCCACATATTCAATGTCGAATTCACTCAAGAGCATCACCCATTTGGCTAGTCTACTAGTAAGCATCGTCTTATTGAGAAGATATTTCAATAGATCGATCCTGGCAACCAGCTTATTTTTATGAGTTAGCATGTAATATCATAATTTATGTGAAGCAAAAACCACAATGAGACACACACTCTCAATTGGTGTGTAGTTTAGCTCATAACTGACTAAAGTACGACTGGTGTAATATACTGCCTTTTCTTTGCCCTCAACATCTTGTTGCGCCAAGAATGCCCCCAGTTTTGTTGGTGTAGCTGATATGTAGAGTAATATGAGTTGTTTTGGGACCGATGGCATCAAGACTGGTGGATTTAGAAGATGATCTTTGAGTATTTGAAAATCCTGTTGATAGTTATCATCCCATTTGAATTTGATGTTTTTGTGTAGCAAGTGCTGAAAAGGATGACATTTATCCGTAAGTTGTGCTATGAATCTTCGTATGGACTAGAGTCTTCCTTGTAAAGATCAAAGTTGATTGATATTTCTTGGTGGTGGTATTTATAAGATCACTTTGACTTTTGCAGGATCGACTTCAATTCCTCTTTTTGAAACAATGTATCCAAGGAGCTTCCCGGAGGTTACTCCAAAGACACATTTCTTGGGATTTACTCTTACCTTGTATTTTTCCAACCGATCAAAAATGACTGAAAGGATGTCCAAATGTGTGTCTCTGTCTAATGATTTTTGCAAGAGGTCCTCAACATAATCTTCTACAGTTACGTGCATAAGATCATGAAAGATAGTAGTCATGGCTCGTTGGTATGTAGCACCTGCATTCTTTAGCCTGAAGCGCATGACGTTCCAGCAGAAAGTTCCCCAAGGACAAGTAAACATTGTTTTGTGTTGATCTTCAGATGCGATTTTTATTTTATTGTAGCCCGAGAATCCGTCCATCAAAGATAACATCGCATGACTTGTTGTGATATCTACGATCAAGTCGATGTTTGGCAATGGAAAGTCATCCTTAGGACAAGCTTTGTTGATGTCTCTAAAATCTGTACATATTTTGATGCTGCGATCTGGCTTATTGACTGGTACTAGACTGGAGATCCATTCAAGATAATCAACTGGTCGTATGAATCCGACATCCAACAATTTTTCAAGCTCTACCTTGACTAATAATGCCACTTGTGGATGCATCTTTCTTAATTTTTGTTTCACTAGTTTTGCCCCCGGTTTAACTGTCAAATGATGCATTACCAAGTTCGGATCCAGTCTAGGCATATCGGCATATGACCATGCAAAATTGATTTGTCGCTTTGTGAAGAAACTTATGAACTTTGGTCGTTCTCTCTCTGTCAGAGATTGTGCCAAGAATATGTTAGGTGGAATCTCTTATGTACCAATGTTTGTTTTTGATGGTCTCCTCTATTAACATGGATGATTTTTCTTCATATGATGCCAGGAGAATGTTGAGCCTTCCATCTTCGAGCACCTCAAAGAGGTTTTCACCCTCAGATAGGTCCTTTCTTTTTACTTTTTTGGGGTCAGACAGTGCCACAATGTGGTTTTCACCGTAAAACCCATGATTTGTTTTTATTTTTACATTTTTGCGACTGGAAGGCCCAACATTCTCACCAAAATATGCCATGTTGTTGAGTTCTATAGTGTATCCTTCCTTATGGTCCCCAAGTAGAAGATCATGTCGTATGCCTAAATAGTCAATAAAGGCTTCATCATTTTGGAATGTGTCGAATTGTACAAGTCCTTTGTAGTCCCAATCAATAAGTTGGTGGTGAACAAGAGGAAGGCCTTTAATGTTTTCAAAGTCATCGGGTGTTAGGGTGCATATACAGTTATATTCAGATGTGTCAAGGTAATTGTTGAGGTCATCGTTGGCACTCTCCTCATCTGTCTCGATCGTGAATGAGTCCAAATTGTCATTACTAAAAGTGAATTCAAGAACGGGTGTCCTCATCCATCATGATTTTGACTTAGAACCTAAAAACAAAGACTGTATGGGATACTCAGGGGTTGTGTCTTGACCAACTTTGAATTTTCTATGAAATTCCTCTTCTTCTGTGGGTTCACCTAGTTCTCTAAATGTCTCGGTGAGTTCATAATCACTAGAGGATTTTTGTGAACCCCATTCCCATCCATTAGAGTCAATGGAATAGCGGCTCTCTTGTTGATCATTGGAAATCATAATTTGCAATGCTTCTTCTGATTTGTGAGTGTTTACCCTAGAAGAGATGAAACCAAGCCCTTTCGAGTGCTGATTTTTAAATGTCAATTCTAGTTGCAAAGGTTGAGTGATACCTTCCTTTCTTAAGCCAAGAGGACTTTTACCTGCAACCCGTGTTATGAAAAAAGCTTAAGAAGAGATTCCACCAGCCAACCCAAGCTCCAGCCAAAATCCAAGAGAGAAGAAAATCAAAACCAAGAAGAAAACTTGCTGGAGAAAATTTTCCAGAGAGGAACCAGCCCCCGAAAACTTCATGAAAAGAAAATAAAAAGACAAACATTAACCAAAAACCCTAGCCTCAATCTCAGCCAATCAAAATATTCCAATCTATAATATATTTTACCAACCCCACCATATAATATAATTTTACCTCCCTTTTTAAATTCAACCAATAAGAGAAGAGGGTAGGTAAGGTAAATATAAATCATGCTTTTTACAATTTGGTGGGAATGTTTTATCATTTTATTATTTGTACAACCCATTTAATATAAAAGTCAAACTAATAAATAAAATATGAGCCACAATTAAATAAATCAAATGGGGAAATTAAATTAAATAAACCAAAGGCTCGTAAATGAATTAATGAACCAGATAAACATTAAAAGCCAAATAAATATTAAACCATATGCGATTAAATAAATAAATAAATACCAATAAAGGTCAAATCACAAATAAATATAAAACACATCATAAGCTAAACAATAAAAATTAAATAAATATTAAATCATCATTAAAATAAATAAACATTTAAATATCAAATAATCAAATAACCAAAAAGGCAAGAATCCAATAGATTAAATTAAACATTAGATAACCAAATAATCAAATTGCTATTAATCAAAATAATTAAAATAAACATCATTAATTATTTAATCTTGCATCAATAATCAAATAGCCAATCTCAACATAAAAGGAATAACCAACCAATACTAACATACTCACAACATAAAAGAAACCCAGCTTACTAACTATCATGACGACTTGCGCCTAGACACTGATGACTCATAGTGAACAACTTAGACCTAGAGTATGTGGGGAAATTGTGCCAACTCTGAACCACATACCATTGGGATTTAAAGACACGCTCAGACCTGTGGAGCCAGGTGGAGTTGATGTGTGGTACCTGCAAATCCTACATCCATAAAGCAACGATACGACATATGTATATATATTATAACAGACAAGGGTTAGAGAATCGCAATGACACATCTCGCTCATAATGAGTGATGTGGAATTGTCTCTATCCCGAAGATAGTCATACAACAACCAAACACACCATAAGATCAACTCATCATAGATAATCATTAAATATGGTTAGTACATAAAAACATCATCAAGTGCATGATTAGTATAATTCACGATTATAGTAAGGCATGTAAAATCCATCAACAATTATGCTCATCAAATCACATGATCAATATAATCTTTCGATAGTCAATCACATAATAAGCATATAGTGTCTAATAAATCACACGAACATTAATGATAGTATCAACATCCTATAAATCATTTGAAATAGCCTATGCCCAATAGTGTCTATCACGCATGAATTAAAGGTCAACTCTAGTCAAACAAGTCAAGTCAAGGGTGGACCATACATCCTCCCCCCCTTAGACTTGACTTACTCCTAGAAGTCATCAAAGTGAGGGTGAAAACTAGCACACATAAATCAAAAACTTCCTTTTAACACAAACACATTATAATATTGTCTAACTCCAATAAATATAACGGCAAATAAATTTCCTCTTTATGCTTCAATTATTCGAAATAAACATGTTACACAAGAGGTAAATGAAGCACCAATTGTTATTAATTATGATATGTAAACTAATTTGTTAAAATACTTACAAGGGAACTTCATTTTAACCACACTTGCAATACAAAGATGTACTTTCAATCACTGATTCAAGCATCAATAAGAAGAAATCACTACATTTCGCACCAGTATTCATAATAATACTCCCTCAACATCTAGTTGCATGCAATAGAGAGAGAGATATATTTATACAATATCTTACACATATGCACTTATTATATTATTGAACAATCATGTCATAAGCCTAAATGAGTGAAATTTTCTCAGAACTAAGCTTCCTGAAATTAAATGTACTCAAGACCCCACACAATAACCAAGCATAAATAACCTATTTATTTAAAAGAACAAATTTTATGACATTCAAATGTCCTAATTTCCACCTTGCTTACACTACGCTACACTTTCTACAAACATTAGATGCAATCCTTATCCAATCAAATCATTCAAAGGGCATCCTTAATCCAATATGTGTACACAAAGATTTGAAGGCAAGAAATCAGCAACTGCTTTTTATTTAACTATTCCATAATTTCAGACTTCACAATTCCAAGGCACTTCTATCTACTATAAACTTTAGAAAGTTACCAATAAATTTCATCTTATTAACACTTTTCATTTACTCAGCTAATAACAACATTATCTAATTGTTTTCTTAGTCTAGTGCACTTTTGCGCGATGTCCTCCCTCGTACACACTATTAGAAGTTCAAAATGAACACGATAGAGACAACACTAGCTCAAGATTTGGGCCCACAATACATCGACACTTAAAATGACCACCATAGACAATAAAAGAGGAGGTCAAAGAAAATATCCTCAAATCAATTCATTAAATTAAAAGAGAAGAAAATTTTCTGGCGAAATCAATCAAGAAGTTTAAGTGTGACAAGTGCCACCACAATGGAAAAATTAAAAAAAGAAGAAATCAGTGGTCATCCAAAAGTAAATAAATCTAAAAAATACACATTAATCCTTACGACATATCACATAAATTAAAAATTAACTCAAGGCAAAATAAATGATTCATCCAACTCACATCACGAGGTGACCAACATTAGTCACACCAAAGGGAGTAACCGCTACACAACATCTGAGGGTGAAATGCCTTGAATGTGTTAGAGAGTGCACACCATATTTAAGCCTCCTATTTTATCCATATGTCCGTATTATTTTCATTATTTTTTAAAGAAATTCAAGTTTTCAAAAATATAGGCAATTATCCTTTATGAAAGTTGACATAGTGTGAGGCCCTACCACGACTCATCCTGACATTTTCTGTTATTTACATATTGAGACTATTATGGATGCTTTATTTTATGCATTATGGATTTAGAACCTATATGATTCCATGATTTGGATCACATTGACGTATATTGATGCTTCATTTTATGCATTATGATTATGAAACTTTATATGTTGCTAGAATAGAATTATTTTGAAATGATGTATGTCATTATTAGATTTGCAGGACTTCATTTTGATGATAGAAATAGGATGCTTATTATATGAATGGTTCAATTTTGAGGAGTATGATAATTGCTTATGTGGAATCGAATTTAAATGAATGGGATATTGAATTAATATTGTCAAATGTATGAGTGTTTGATGAGCAATGAAATCCATGTGTTTAATTATATATATAATTGTGATTATTTGGAATTACTAATGTGCTAATTGAGATGTGTAGGAAAATTATCCATGTGACCATAGAAATAATATGGAGAACCAAACCTAGACCTATGTACGTTTGTTAAGCCAAGGGTTGTCTATTTGGAGAGACAACACCCCGTTTGTATTGTATTTTATTTGTGAAAGTAAATGATGCATGAGTGTTAAATTGATTTTATGTATGTGTGTAATCCTACAAGAGACAAATTCCATGTGTGATTTTTATATTGTATTTTATTGTGTCACTTGACACGTGCTGATTAGTGTCATTGATTTTGACTTGTCTCTTGGAGGGAGTTTTGTTTCTACCAAATCCATTCAAACACATGAGTGTGGTCCCAAATTTGCCTTGGGTAGGGAGCCTTGGGAGTGGTCAACTCAGGTTTGACCCGTAGGTTAACTTCAGTTGGGTTTCTAAGGGGTCAAATGGACTCCTAGGGTCAGTTTTAGGGCTTTTCCAAAGGTCCAAAGGGTATACCTATGGGTTAGGGGTATTTTTAAACATGTGACTACTCCCATGTGACTGTTTAGTCACCTCAAAAAGTGGTTTTCCCAAGGTCAGCGAAAATTCAACTTAGAAGGTTCCTCCTAGGATAGACAACCTTCCCTTTTGATGTCAAACTCTCTTCCCCATCCTCTCTCACCTTTTCCCTTTCCAGTTTTAGCAACATGTAAGAGGTTGGGAAGAGCAACCAATGGGAACTCTCACCTTACCCAAGGGGTTGGGAAGTGTGAGAGAGGCCTTCTTAGGCAAGGATTAGGGACTTAGTGAGTAATCACCCACTCTCCATTGTTGGAGATAATGCAATTTTTGAAAATAGTTGTAGGATAGAATTCTTGTGGAAGTGTTGGTGAAGAGTTTGTGTGGATTTGGGCTGCTCATCCCCAACTAAGTCTATCATACCTATGGGCAGATTAAGGTTGGTTTTACTTCCTTTTGTTTATGTTGTTTATGTTGTTTTGAAAGAAAGAAATGCTTGTATGAGGAGATGTGTATATATAATTTGTTTTGTAGGAGAAAAGTGTAAATGTTTCCTTTCCTTGTTCTTTGTTTATGTGTTCTTGTTTTGGGAGTGTCCAAGGCCTCCTACTCTTGGGAGAGTAGGATGGTCTTGGGGTGGAAGAAGTATGACAGCCCTGGGTGAGAGGCTCTCCTTATGGAGAGTGATCTCAAGGGTGTCCTTTTTGACCCTTGCTGCATAGCCTTGTGTATGCATTTGGGGGTCATAAGGGGAGAAAATATGGCTTTTATGCCTTTGGGGGGCATAAGGTGTGGAGATGAATTTGTTGTATTTTGTTTTGCCATGAGGTGGCTTGAGTTGTATTATGCTTGCAATCTCCCCAATGGTATTTGGTCCACTTCCACCCGTGGAAAGTTCATCACAAGTTGTGGTGAGAGTGTAGCTTGGGATGGGAAAATGCATGTTGAGTGTTTGCCCTTTGTTTGTTGTGTTATTTGTTTGTTTGTAACCCATCTAGTGCTTGGTTCTCCAAGCTTGGGGGTGGCTTCTAGTAAGCCTAGGCTGGGAGGTGAGCTCTCCATGGTCAAGTTGTATTTTATTGCAGGTTGCATGGGATGGGAAAGAAAAAGATGAAGAGATTTATTGCTGTTTTATGTTGCAGAAAAGTTTAAAGGAAAAAAGTATTTAATATTGTAGCTTGAAAGAAAAAGAAAAAAAAAAAAAAAAGAGGAGTCAATGTTGTATTTATTATTCCAAAAGTTAAGAAAGGTTGTATTTTATTCATAGTCCTATGGAAAGGAGAATCCTAGTAGGGTTTTCAAAACCCATTTGTAATAATATTTACTTTGTATTTTAATTTGCTTAAAGAAATGTCTTTCTTCTATTTGGTTAGTTTTGCAAAAAGGGAAGATGAAATATATGAGCTTGTATTAAAATCTTCATTTACAAAAAAAAAAAAAAAGTTGTTGCTTTCATGTTTCTTTTGAAATTTAAAGTTCCTTTTATTCTTCATGCAAATAAAATTATGGAAATAGGGAATAGCATGCATATAGGCCTCTTGAACTAAATACAAATACTAAATGTGTTAAATAGGTTTAATCTATCTATCTTTAAGTTGATTTACATGTTTTCTAGGCTAATGTAGTTGCTGTTATAAATTACTGTTTTATATCATTTTATTAGTTGGAGAAAAATAAAGCTAATTAGTGTTCCATTTCCAAAGTTAGAATCTAAGACTTAAAAAAAAGAAAATAGATAGATTAGAGCTTGCTATTAATGTTTATTTTTAAATAAGATAGAAATAAATAGAATGCCTTAATCAAAATATATATATATAAAGCATGCATATTAACATATTAAAAAAAATAGAAACCTTCATCTATAGCTTACTGTCATTATTTTATTAATTTCTGCATGATTATACAGACTTAATAATACTGAGAGAAAAAGAAAAGAGAAGACTCATAAACTTGTTTAAGTAAGTTATTATATATATATATATATATATATACATTTTATTCATTTAAATGCTTCATTTTGAAGACTACATTATTTCAAAAAAATTATATATATATATATATATATATATATATATATATATATATATATATATATATATATATATAAATGTTAAACATTTTAAAGAAAAAGAAAATTTAACAAAATATATATATAAAAAAAATTTCACCAATGGATTTGGAAGAGGGTCGAACCCCTATGCTTGTGCATAGAGGACGGCGCGGCCCGTGCCGCCACTGTGGCTACCCACAGTGGACGGCTTGGTGCCGCTACTATGGGCAACCACAATGGACGGCACTGGGTCCCCCACTATGGGCAACCACAGTGGTGGTGGCTTCCAGCCGCCACTGTTTTTACCCATAGTGGACGGCGCTCGGCCGCACTATGGTTAAACACAGTGACACCTGGGGGAAACCCCCCCCACCGCCATTCACCATTCCATCGTCGTCTCTCTTGGCCGCTGCCCTTCGGGGACTCCATGGCCGCCGCCTCACTTCCTGCACACACACACAGTACTACAAAAAAAAAAAAATGAAACACACACACACAAAGCCGTAACCCAATTTTCGGGTTAGGGCAAAACTCATAACAAGTTTTTAAATAAAGATGTGTGTGGGGTTTTGTTTAAATAAAAAAAAAAAAAAAAGGGGTAATAAAAGGGGGGGAAACCCTATTTGAAATTTAAATAGGGTATCCCCATAAGACCTTGCAATTAAAGAGATATTATTTTTAACCATACTTTTTCCCATATATATATATATATATATATATATATATATATATATATATATATATATATATATATGGTGTATTAACTACATATATATATTTAGGTTTATAAGATTGAGATTTTTATTGATTTAAGCTCCCATTAGTGAAAATTTATTGTTATTAAGTAGAGTTTTTTTTTTTGGTTTTATTTAAGAGCTAGATTTAGATTCATTTTTGAGTTGAGTTTAGGGGGGAATATTAATAATTACCCTTGCATTAGGAAGCCTTAGAAGTTAAATTATTTTGGCTTTCATTAAAATAATCTTATAGCACAAATGCTATTATGGATTTAATTGACCCTCTAGTCAAGTGTTAGACAAATTATTCTTATTGTTAAAATAAGTCAGGGATTAATTAGTTAGTCCCTAAGCAATTAAAAGACTAATTGAGATCTGGAAGTATCCCTGCAGTTTTATTTAGAGATTTTTGGGTTTAAGCGAATTTATTAATTTAATAAAGAGATAATAAAAATACTTTTGGAGAATTATTATCTTGCTTATAACTTAGATTATTTATCACCTAATTAATTTAGTTGTTTGATTCACTCAAAACATAGTTAAGACTAAACTAGTATTGCATTATTTTAAATAAGTTAGTTGTACTAGGTTAAGTATTTTTTTTAAAAAATAATTCCGTTTGTACCCAAAAGTTTGGGCATGACATTTTGGTATCAGAGCAAGGTTACCAACACTAGGAACCTTACTCCGTTACGTTTCACTATAATTATTTAATTAATTAAATTATATTTATTTTTATTATATTTATATTTAATTAGTTAAAATATTTCTCCAAAAATATTGATTTATTTCATTTTATTTTATTTTCTTAAAAAGGATGCCTCCAACTACGCGACAAGTTCGCAAACGTGGTAGAGGCCCTAGGCGTGAACGCATGGCACGCGAAGAGGTTGATAGGGAGGAATCAGTTCTGGAAGTGAACCCAGAAGCTCCTCCCGAACGACCAGCTGACCCGAACCGAGACATCTTGGTAGCTCTACAGAACCTGATTGGCATAGTTCAGGATAGGCTTTTGGCAGTAGATCATAATGTTGAGAACCAGGACTCAGGGAGCCGTAGAACAGTAGAATGGGAACGGAGTAGGAGTCCACCTCCTAATCCCATAGAGAGTTAGGTTGGGCATGAGCCCGAGTCCGTTCACCTACCAGCACCACCTCCAGTCGTAGCACTAGTGTATTATGAGAGGGCACGTCGGGATCCAGGGAATCTAATTAGAGAGGTTATGCGTCTTCAGCCACCATCTTTTGGGGGATCTACCGATGGGGTAGAAGCAGAGGCATGGCTTTTGAGCCTAGATAGGTGCTTTGCATTGCGCTCTTATGAGAGCAATCTAAAAGCACATGCAGTGGTCCACCTATTGCGAGGAACAGCCTCCACATGGTGGAGACAGGAAGAATATAAGTGTGGCTTAGTGATAGATACTCTCACTTGGGAGATTTTCACAGAGAGATTCAGGGAGAGGTACTTATCAGAGCATTATAGACAGCATAGGGTGGATGAGTTCCATGACCTCCAATAGAAGGTTCTTTCAGTGACCCAGTACGAGAACAAGTTCTTTGAACTCTTACCATACGTAGACTACCTGAAAGACGAGAAGCTTCTCATCAATCGATTTATCAGAGGGTTGAATTCCGGCATAGTAGGACGAGTGAGGATGGCCGCTCCAGGGAACCTTCGGGTTGTCGTGGAGAAGGCTTTGATAGCAGAGGAGATTCAAGTCAAACCTCAGGACTCGAGAGATTGGTTCCAAAACCGTAACCCTACAACACAGACTTACGGGTTTTAGAAACCCCATTGGAAGGGTAACAACAGACACACATCGGGGTTCTCCAAACCCCCTCCTCCGTAGCAAAACCAGAGGCAAAGGCCTCCGCAGAGTCAGCAGGGTGTGAAGCCCAAGCAGTGGCAGTCACAGGGTCAGAGGCGAGATCAGAGATCTCAGGCTCCTTACACACCTCCGACGAGAACTCAGTAGTCCTCCAGAGGTGGGTATAGTGGTTCTAGTAGGACAGGGGGACAGTCTTTCTCCAGACCACAGGGAGTGCAGTTTCAGGCATGTGGCACTTGCTTCACATGTGGAGCCATGGGACACATGGTGAGAGAGTGTCCTCAGGTTCAGATGGCAGGCAGTCAGAGGATAGCAGCATCAAAGCCGACAGTTGGGGATATGGGCAAGTCCCATAAGGTCTTCGCAGCGGTTGACAACTACCAGGCAGAGCATCAGGCCATGGTTATTGAGGTTGCAGGTATGATCAGAGGTAGCAATGTATCTATATTATTTGATTCAGGAGCTACTAATTCTTTTATATCTCCATTGGTTGTGGAGCATTGCGGGCTAGTGGCAATTAGACAAGAGGTCAGTTGGGAAGTGGAATTAGCTTCAGGGGCTAGAGTGTCAGTGAAATCAGAGGTTAGGGGATGTCAACTTCAGATTGGTAATACCACCACCTTAGTAGACCTTAGAGTTACACCACTCGGATCATATGGCATTGTACTTGGCATGGATTGGCTTTATGCCCACAGAGCCAAGATGGATTGTCACTTGAAAAGGATCGAGTGTGAGGATGATCATGGTTCTCCTATAGTAATCACTGGAATTCAGAGACCCGTGTCTCTTCATATGATCTCTGCCATGCAGCTTAAGCAGAGCATGCGAAAGGGATGCCAGTTATTTGCCATCACCATTAGTGATAGAGAAGAAGAAGAAGAAAAGGAACCATCTATTGACAACCATCCTATCCTTAAGGGATTTTCAGATGTATTTCCTTTAGAGTTACCCGGTATGCCGCCCCATAGAGAGATTGATTTTCATATAGACCTTGTTCCAGGAGCCGAGCCAGTTTCTAGAGCACCATATAGGATGATCACAAATGAGCTTAATGAGCTCAAGATGCAGCTTGAGGAACTCCTAGAGAAGGGCCACATTCATCCTAGTGTATCCCCTTGGGGTGCACCAGTCATCTTCGTGAAGAAGAAGGATGGATCTCTCCAATTATGCATGGATTACTATTAGTTGAACAAAGTAACCATCAAGAACCAATATCCGTTGCCCAGGATCGACAATTTATTTGACCAACTTCAGGGTGCCAAAGTATTTTCCAAGATTGATCTAAAGTCAGGGTACCATCAGTTGAGGATAGTGGATAGCGATATCCACAAGACCGCATTTCACACTAGATATGGCCACTATGAGTTCACCGTGGTTCCATTCGGTCTTACGAATGCCCCGGCTATTTTCATGAGTCTCATGAATGGAGTATTCCATACATTCCTTGACCATTTTGTGATTGTGTTTCTCGATGACATATTGATATATTCACAGAATGAGGAGGAGCATGAGGAGCACCTGAGACAGGTTTTGCAGTGTTTGGGGGATAATCAGTTGTATGGCAGTTTGTCGAAGTGTGCTTTCTTTAGAACAGAGGTCAAGTACCTTGGTCATGTTATATCTGGTGATGGGATCTTAGTAGACCCATCAAAGATCAAAGCCATTATGGATTGGCCAGCACCTACCAGTGTGATAGAGGTCAGGAGCTTCACGGGCTTAGTAGGTTATTATCAACAATTTGTTGAGGGATTCTCTAGAGTCGCTCATCCTATTACTTCTCTTTAGCATAAAGGGAAAAAAATTGAGTGGATAGAGAAGTGCGAGAAGGCCTTTCAGGAGCCTAAAAAGGTGCTTACTACCGCACCTATCCTTGTAGTGCTAGATCCCTTAGCTGACTTCATGGTTTGCACAGATGCTTTCCTAGAGGGTTTAGGAGCAGTCCTTATGCAGGATGGCAGAGCTATAGCTTTTGAGTCTAGGAAACTCAAGACTCACGAGCTTAATTACCCTACTCATGACCTTGAGCTTGCAGCAGTAGTGCATGCACTTGTGAGGTGGAGACATTTCCTTTTGGGTCATCATTTTGAGTTGCACTCAGACCATCAGAGCCTTCAGTACATATTCACTCAGCTAAATCTTAATGCACGTCAAAGGAGATGGATGGAATTCTTGTGCGAGTATGATTTTGATGTTCACTACATCAAAGGGAAAGAAAATGTAGTTGCAGATGCTTTGAGTAGGAGATGTCACGAGGTATACACCATATCTATGGGCATGGATTTGAGAGATCAGATAATGCAACAGTTGCCAGAAGATGGATGGTATTTAGAGGTTTGCCAGGCTATACAATCTCATGAAACTTTAGAAGGGAAATATGTGGATTATTCCTTAGAGTCTGATGGATTATTACGCCATAGAGGGCGCATCTATGTACCTTCTTCCAGGGGATTGCGGGAGTTCATTATCACAGAGGCTCATAGAGCTCCTTATGCAGCACATCCCAGGGTTAAGAAGATGCATGCAGACTTGAGGGAATTGTACCATTGGCCAGGAATGCAGCAGCTTATTGCAGATTTGGTAGCCCAATGCCTTGAGTGTCAGAGAGTCAAGGCGGAGCATAGCCATCCAGTATCCATGGATTTCATCATTGGTCTCCCTATGTCATCTTGTCGCCATGATGTCATCTTGGTGACGGTTGACAAGTTGACCAAAGTGGCCCATTTTTCACCAGTTCATACCACCTTCACAGCACCAGCAGTAGCACAGGTGTTTTTGCGAGACATTGTCAGACTTCATGGCATTCCACGCAAGATCATTTCCAACAAGGATTCCCTCTTCACATCTTCCTTTTGGAAGGAATTATAGGCAACTATGGGTACCAAGCTCAATTTCAGTACAGCCTACCATCCGGAAACGAATGGCCAGACAAAGAGGGTTAATCAGGTGTTAGAGGATATACTTCGCATGTACATCATGGATCACCAAACCAGATGGAAAGAGTACCTTCCCTTGGTGGAGTTTGCCTATAACAATGGGCATCACACATCTTTGGGGATGCCACCCTATCAAGCATTATATGGAAGACCTTGTAGGACACCGTTGAGTTGGGACCACATAGAGGACAGAGTTGCTATTGGTCCTGAGATAGTTTGGGATATGGAGTAGCAGGTGGATTTGATTAGGCAGCATCTTAGAGAGGCACAGGATAGACAGAAGAAATATGCAGATGCGAAGAGGATAGATCGTAGCTACTTGGTTGGAGACAGAGTCTTCTTGAGAGTGCGACCACATAAGAGTCCAATCCATTATGGAAAGGGTTCTAAGCTTGCACCTCGATTTGTAGGACCATTTGAGATCCTTGAGAGGATAGGACCAGTTGCCTACCATTTAGCATTGCCACCTAGCCTGTTGCGCATCGACGATGTGTTTCATGTTTCAGTTTTGAGGAAGTATATCTATGATGAGTCTCATATTCTAGATTGGGATGCCTTGCAGGTGGAGTCGGATGGGCAACTAGCTTTGGAGCCCATTCACATTTTGGCATGCCGGACGCTGGGCCTTCGAGGTCAAGAGCTAGACTAGGTTAGGGTCCAGTGGGATTGCTATGATGAGGTCACAACCTCATGAGAGGATGCAGCACGTATGAGATCACAGTACCCCCACCTTTTTTATGAACTCCAGGAGGAAGTTCATGCCTAGAGGGGGAGGGTGTGAGGCCCTACCCCAATTCATCCTGACATTTTCTGTTATTTGCATATTGAGACTATTATGGATGCTTTATTTTATGCATTATGGATTTAGAACCTATATGATTCCATGATTTGGATCACATTGACGTATATTGATGCTTCATTTTATGCATTATGATTATGAAACTTTATATGTTGCTAGAATAGAATTATTTTGAAATGATGTATGTCATTATTAGATTTGCAGGACTTCATTTTGATGATAGAAATAGGATGCTTATTATATGAATGGTTCAATTTTGAGGAGTATGATAATTGCTTATGTGGAATCGAATTTAAATGAATGGGATATTGAATTATTATTGTCAAATGTATGAGTGTTTGATGTGCAATGAAATCCATGTGTTTAATTATATATATAATTATGATTATTTGGAATTACTAATGTGCTAATTGAGATGCGTAGGAAAATTATCCATGTGACCATGGAGATAATATGGAGAACCAAACCTAGACCTATGTACGTTTGTTAAGCCAGGGGTTGTCTATTTGGAGAGACAACACCCCGTTTGTATTGTATTTTATTTGTGAAAGTAAATGATGCATGAGTGTTAAATTGCTTTTATGTATATGTGTAATCCTACAAGAGACAAATTCCATGTGTGATTTTTATATTGTATTTTATTGTGTCACTTGACACATGTGCTGATTAGTGTCATTGATTTTGACTTGTCTCTTGGAGGGAGTTTTGTTTCTACCAAAGCCATTCAAACACATGAGTGTGGTCCCAAATTTGCCTTGGGTAGGGAGTCTTGGGAGTGGTCAACTCAGGTTTGACCCGTAGGTTAACTTCAATTGGGTTTCTAAGGGGTCAAATGGACTCCTAGGGTCAGTTTTAGGGCTTTTCCAAAGGTCCAAAGGGTATACCTATGGGTTAGGGGTATTTTTAAACATGTGACTACTCCCATGTGACTGTTTAGTCACCTCAAAAAGTGGTTTTCCCAAGGTCAGCGAAAATTCAACTTAGAAGGTTCCTCCTAGGATAGACAACCTTCCCTTTTGATGTCAAACTCTCTTCCCCATCCTCTCTCACCTTTTCCCTTTCCAGTTTTAGCAACATGTAAGAGGTTGGGAAGAGCAACCAATGGGAACTCTCACCTTACCCAAGGGGTTGGGAAGTGTGAGAAAGGCCTTCTTAGGCAAGGATTAGGGACTTAGTGAGTAATCACCCACTCTCCATTGTTGGAGATAATGCAATTTTTGAAAATAGTTGTAGGATAGAATTCTTGTGGAAGTGTTGGTGAAGAGTTTGTGTGGATTTGGGCTGCTCATCCCCAACTAAGTCTATCATACCTATGGGCAGATTAAGGTTGGTTTTACTTCCTTTTGTTTATGTTGTTTATGTTGTTTTGAAAGAAAGAAATGCTTGTATGAGGAGATGTGTATATATAATTTGTTTTGTAGGAGAAAAGTGTAAATGTTTCCTTTCCTTGTTCTTTGTTTATGTGTTCTTGTTTTGGGAGTGTCCAAGGCCTCCTACTCTTGGGAGAGTAGGATGGTCTTGGGGTGGAAGAAGTATGACAGCCCTGGGTGAGAGGCTCTCCTTATGGAGAGTGATCTCAAGGGTGTCCTTTTTGACCCTTGCTGCATAGCCTTGTGTATGCATTTGGGGGTCATAAGGGGAGAAAATATGGCTTTTATGCCTTTGGGGGGCATAAGGTGTGGAGATGAATTTGTTGTATTTTATTTTGCCATGAGGTGGCTTGAGTTGTATTATGCTTGCAATCTCCCCAATGGTATTTGGTCCACTTCCACCCGTGGAAAGTTCATCACAAGTTGTGGTGAGAGTGTAGCTTGGGATGGGAAAATTCATGTTGAGTGTTTGCCCTTTGTTTGTTGTGTTATTTGTTTGTTTGTGACCCGTCTAGTGCTTGGTTCTTCAAGCTCGGGGGTGGCTTCTAGTAAGCCTAGGCTGGGAGGTGAGCTCTCCATGGTCAAGTTGTATTTTATTGCAGGTTGCATGGGATGGGAAAGAAAAAGATGAAGAGATTTATTGCTGTTTTATGTTGCAGAAAAGTTTAAAGGAAAAAAGTATTTAATATTGTAGCTTGAAAGAAAAAGAAAAAAAAAAAAAAAAGAGGAGTCAATGTTGTATTTATTATTCCAAAAGTAAAGAAAGGTTGTATTTTATTCATAGTCCTATGGAAAGGAGAATCCTAGTAGGGTTTTCAAAACCCATTTGTAATAATATTTACTTTGTATTTTAATTTGATTAAAGAAATGTATTTCTTCTATTTGGTTAGTTTTGCAAAAAGGGAAGATGAAATATATGAGCTTGTATTAAAATCTTCATTTACAAAAAAAAAAAAAAAAAAAAGTTGTTGCTTTCATGTTTCTTTTGAAATTTAAAGTTCCTTTTATTCTTCATGCAAATAAAATTATGGAAATAGGGAATAGCATGCATATAGGCCTCTTGAACTAAATACAAATACTAAATGTGTTAAATAGGTTTAATCTATCTATCTTTAAGTTGATTTACATGTTTTCTAGGCTAATGTAGTTGCTGTTATAAATTACTGTTTTATGTCATTTTATTAGTTGCAGAAAAATAAAGCTAATTAGTGTTCCATTTCCAAAGTTAGAATCTAAGACTTAAAAAAAAAGAAAATAGATAGATTAGAGCTTGTTGTTAATGTTTATTTTTAAATAAGATAGAAATAAATAGAATGCCTTAATCAAAAAAAATATATATAAAGCATGCATATTAACATATAAAAAAAAATAGAAACCTTCATCTATAGCTTACTGTCATTATTTTATTAATTTTTGCATGATTATATAGACTTAATAATACTGAGAGAAAAAGAAAAGAGAAGACTCATAAACTTGTTTAAGTAAGTTATTCATTTAAATGCTTCATTTTGAAGACTACATTATTTCAAAAAAATTATATATATATATGTTAAACATTTTAAAGAAAAGGAAAATTTTAAAAAATATATATATAAAAAATTTTTCACTAGCGGATTTGGAAGAGGGTCGAACCCCTGTGCTTGTGCACAGAGGATGGTGCGGCCCATGCCACCACTGTGGCTACCCACAATGGACGGCTCAGCACTGCCACTATGGGCAACCAGAGTGGACGGCACCGGGTCCCCCACTGTGGGCAACCACAGTGGTGGTGGCTCCCAGCCACCACTGTGTTTACCCACAGCGGACGGCGCTCGGCCGCACTGTGGTTAAACACAGTGACGCCTGGGGGAAACCCCCCCCCCCCCCCCCCCCGCCACCGTTCACCATTCCGTCGCCGTCTCTCTTGGTCGCCGCCCTTCGGGGACTCCATGGTCGCCACCTCACTTCCTGCACACACACACAGCACTACAAAAAAAAAAAAAAATGAAACACACACACACAAAGCCCTAACCCAATTTTTGGGTTAGGGCAAAACTCATAACAAGTTTTTAAAATAAAGATGTGTGTGGGGTTTTGTTTAAATAAAAAGAAAAGGGGGTAATAAAAGGGGGGGGAAACCCTATTTGAAATTTAAATAGGGTATCCCCATAAGACCTTGCAATTAAAGAGAGATATTATTTTTAACCATACTTTTCCCCATATATATATATATATATATATATATATATATATGGTGTATTAACTACATATATATATTTAGGTTTATAAGATTGAGATTTTTATTGATTTAAGCTCCCATTAGTGAAAATTTATTGTTATTAAGTAGAGTTTTTTTTTTTGGGTTTTATTTAAGAGCTAGATTTAGATTCATTTTTGAGTTGAGTTTAGGGGGGGAATATTAATAATTACCCTTGCATTAGGAAGCCTTAGAAGTTAAATTATTTTGGCCTTCATTAAAATAATCTTATAGAACAAATGCTATTATGGGTTTAATTGACCCTCTAGTCAAGTGTTAGACAAATTATTCTTATTGTTAAAATAAGAAAGGGATTAATTAGTTAGTCCCTAGGCAATTAAAAGACAAATTGAGATTTGGAAGTATCCTTGCAGTTTTATTTAGAGATTTTTGGGTTTAAGCGAATTTATTAATTTAATAAAGAGATAATAAAAATATTTTTGGAGAATTATTATCTCGCTTATAACTTAGATTATTTATCACCTAATTAATTTAGTTGTTTGATTCACTCAAAACATAGTTAAGACTATTTAAACTAGTATTGCATTATTTTAAATAAGTTAGTTGTACTAGGTTAAGTATTTAAAAAAAAAAATTATTCCATTTGTGCCCAAAAGTTTGGGCATGACACATAGGTAGGAGGAGATAAAGAAACTGCACACTCACACATGCACAAGGAATATAATCATACCATGACTAATGATCAAGATATCTTATCTCTACCATGATCATACTCACCAAGTTATAACAGAAACAAAGGTTAGAGATTCAATTACTCACTTGATAGTAAACTACAACACATATTATTTCCATTAATGCACAACTAATAACCTATAGAAGATTAAAAATTCCTTCATAAGGTCTTTAAGCAATTTAGTCAATCATATATTTAAACAAGCAAAATAGGTCTCATTATAAAATCCAAAGTTTAATATCAATTTCTACTCTTACCAATAATAATTTTCTGACATACTTCTAGTTATCTGAGTTAAGAATATCTCAGTCCCACTTCCAGAACTTAGTTTTCTTTTCATCTAATACCACTTAAATTACAAGAACACACACATCATTCTATTTAAAATCACTTCCTATTATTACTTGATTACTATCATTCATAGACTATGTATTTTCAACATTTCAAGAAAAATTGGCATATAGAATCCCAACACAATTTCATATAACTAATTATTATTTTATCTCATTAGAATTCGCTAAGGAAGCACTTTTTAAAATTCAAATAAGGCAATGGCATAGTAGCCTTTCTTAATTTATCCATCTAGTTAAGAGAAATATTTATTCAATGTCACACAATTCCTACACAAAGCTAAAACTTTTATCTTGCCAAACCAAATAAAGACACAATGGTATCATTTTGATTTCTACATATGCAATGCACCAATCCTTGCTTCAGTAAACATATATATCTCCCTTTAGTTTCCTGATACATTTCCTATTTAAATGATGGAATATTCTATTTAATCAATTCTTCCTTTAAAGAATAAGGATCATGAATGCAATACCTAAATTTCAATCTCCAATGCAAATTAACTTCATCTAATCTTCCCTTTAACGTATACAAGTCATATTCATAAATCATTATCCAATCCTTCTACTTACTATCAATAACCCCCAAGTGTTTGGATCCTTTACCCCAAAGAGAGAAGAGGAATGAAGGGATATTGCCACACAAATCAATACACACAAATTTATGCAAACTCAGTTTGAATTTCCTAGTCATGCCAAATGCAACTACCACTTTTAAAGGTATGCAATTTCAACTTCCATAAGATCTCCTACCAATACACGTGCAACTAGCAATCCCAAATCCTTTGATAGCTATGATTTCCTGAAACAATCTTTTATTACATACAAAATCACACATATACCAAAACAACCAATAGTTCTATGGGGAAATCATTACATTACCAACTAACTTCCTTACATTTCACATAAGAGATTAAAATAAGGAAAAATGCATTCCAACTACTTCTATTAAGCACCACATACAATTCCTTCGATTTTCACATCGTGATCTATACTAAATTCTTCCTAAATGTATAATACAAAGACTTCATATTTCTATTCATAGGAAGATCAACATAACAGACTAATTTTATGATCATCGCATTAGTTAAGAGGATACGCACATTCTTTTCTCATTCTGTATTATAATTAATTATGTATAAGGAAAACAGCCCTAATAATCCAAGAAAGCACTAGAAATTTATAGAGCAAGTAAGAACATATTGACACTTCTCTTATTCTGGAGACATGCGTAAGGAATAAATACACACTTTACTTAAAGTTATGATTCCTAAAAGGAATTAGAGAGAAACACAAGGCATAAATATCTAAGATTCCAAAAATTCGAACAACTTTTCTTCTAACACAAACTTCAAAGAGTAACTTAATTCAAAGGAACATCAAGGCACATTCACAAGACTAACAGCAACATCCTTAACCAGAGATCCCAGTGTTGCAACTTGGGCTCTAACACCAAATGTAATGCCCACCAAAAATACCCCAGAGAAATATAGCTAAAAACATGCTAATTTAATTTTTTTTTAAACAATACAACACATAACATCAATTAAGTAATGTAGTGATCATACAACAATAATTAAGTGTTATGAACATAGAATAATTCACTCAAGCTATTCAAACAATTATGCAAGCAGAATACAATAAATCATTACTACTAACTCCCTAGGGTATCTCAACGCCATTACTTAATCTACCTACATAAGCAATAAGCATTTACTTTCTTCCAGATCAATACCTCATAATCTTAATCATTATACACACATAGGTGCAACATAGCAATACCTAACACCCATGATATGCAGCCTACCTAATCTTTCATTTAATATGAGATTCTATCTTTTAATGCATAGCTATTTCCCTTTTTCTTGTAGGTTCATTTTATATACCAAGTCCAAACATTCCTATTACCATTAACCAGCCTTTGACTATGAACATCAACATTCACATTCCAAGATTAGCCCTTACATTGCATTAACATCATTTCCATTTATGATTATCTTCCACATAATCATTTATGATTCTATGCTCCTAGCTTGCTTATTACTTCATCATTATTCCTAAAGTACATAAAGCAATAATCACAGTCTTCCTAAACATTTAATCCATAGCTCATTTAATACTCCTAAAATCTCTTCCACTATATCAATTAACCAACAATCATCTTATTACAAATCAGGTAACTACACGAATTCATCTCAACACAAACTATGATACAATATCCTAATTCCATAACCACTAATAGCATCCACCAGATGGAGATATAATCTTAAACCATAATACATGATACATTCTAATCCTTTCCTAAAAGACAAGCACTCATCTTACCGTCTATCCATACACTTACTAGTAATTTCCATTAATAAGATTAGCAATTAATTCACTAAGAAGATCCATACAATATTTCATAAGGAACCTTCAATTACACCCCAATCATTATAAGATTTCAATTCAATCATTAGATCACTATCTACGAAGTATGATACTATAATTTCAAATTCTTTAATCACATCCTAAGATATCTTCCAACATTACTCAAACTCATACATCCTATCAAGACATAACATTTCTTCTATTTAAATCACTAGTTAAAGACATCATTTCTAATCTAATACCATTATCATAACATTTACCCAATTTACTTTTAACATGGTTCATCAAGAATACAAAATACATCATTTAGTTTTGAACAACAATACTTATCTAAGAAATCAAACTATGGGAGAAGCGGGAGGAGCGGGAGGAACAGGATCAAATTTCAAATTTCCATCAAGGCAGGAACCCTAGTTCCAATGGTGAGAGTGGCCAGATCAATGGTGTTGGTCCTATGGATGATAAGGACAAGCCCCTGGACCTCCTAGTTTCGGTTGCTGACTCACAATCCGGTGGTACTCTATTTGCCGTGACAGCAGATTCTTCAGGGCATCTAGGGGTAGAGTCCAATGGGGGGCCTATGCTACTTGTTGACTCCGTGGATAACGGGAGGGAGGGAAAAAAATGGTCTTCCCTTTTTGGATCTAGACCAACTGGTAAATCCTCCCTTCCTCCTATTAAGAACATTTCTAACCCTTCTGGTGGTAATTTTTCTATCTCCATCCCTGACCAGGTTCTGGACCATAATATCAATAGTATGTCAAACTCCTTGGTAGGGAAGTTTATGGGTCCGTGCCCAAACATTGAAGTTGTTAGGGCCTTTGTTAATCGAAAATGGGCACTTAAAGGAAATGTAGAGGTCTCGGCTCTTCCCAAAGGTCTTCTGTCTTTCTCTTTTTCATGTGAAGAAGATAAGGTTAAGATCTTGTGCGGGAGTCCCTGGATGGTGGGAAAGACAGCCCTGGTTCTAAGAAAATGGCATCTGAAATTAAATATGAATGATTCTATTCTGGCGTAGGTTCCAGTGTGGATAAAACTCCCGAGATTGCCTCTAGAGTATTGGGAAAAAAGAATCTTCTCTGGAATAGCAAGTTCTTTTGGTGAGCTGCTCTCTATTGACCCAGTCACTACTTCAAAAAGAAGATTAACCCATGCAAGGTTCTGTGTTGGAGTAGCCCCTGAGGCAGATATGCCAAAATAGATTGATCTAGTTTCAAAACTAGGAACCTAGAAGCAACATATAGAATATGAAACTATTCATTTTACTTGTTTCCATTGTAAGAAGGTAGGTCATTGGGCAAAATCTTGCCCGAAAAAGCAAAAGATAGAGCCTAATCAGTCAAAACCTTAGATTGAAAGCCAGAATATGCCAGAGAAAAGGGTGTGGCAAGTTAAAAACATAGAAAATAAGGAAAAAAATCCAAATCACTTTTCTCCTTTGGGGGATCAAAAGAAAGCCTCAAACTCTATCCTCGGTCCCACTATTCAGGAGGCAGATAGGAATGAAACAACCAAAGCTAGTCCCATAAAAATTACATAGAAAATGGATTTGAATGATCAGAATGATCCTCCAAAAGCAAAAGATGAAGTGGTGGATGACACATATGAAAATCAGGCAGTAGAATCTGGAGAATATCAACCGGAGGAAGGTGAGATCCCAAGTCCACAAGTTGAAAGGACAGACTCTTCTGTAGCCATACCTAGTTTTGAAATACAAGAAGCCCAAAAGTGTGCAATTTTGGGATTGAGTCTTTCGGATTTGGATCAGCATTCAAGAATAGCAAACATTATTTCATCTGAGTCCAAAACTCCTAAATGGGGTAATGAAGATGAAATTTCCAAAATCCTAACCAATCCGGAAGTGGCTCCTGTGTCAGAAATGGAATGGAAGTAGCCTAAACATAGGAGTAAGAAAGTAGCAACACCCTCGATATCCTTGATTAGGAAATCCAGTAGAATAGCTCAAGTTGATGTGGGATACGTCTCCTCTTCCCCAGGGCGACCATCTAATCACAAAGTTAGAGACATGGAGGCCAGCAAGAACATAGCAGATGGAACTCAGAAAACTCTCAAGGAGCTGGGAATTGGTAAGTAACTATGAAGATAATCTCTTGGAATTTAAGGGGTCTAAACAATCCCCATAAACATGAGATTATTAGGAATATGATAAGAGATAGCAATCCTAACATTTTTCTTATTCAAGAAACCAAAATGAGTAGAGAAAAAGTTGAATCTTTGAAGTTTTTCAAAAATGGTAAAATTAGTGGGGGAAGTTCTGAGGGTGCTTCTCGAGGTATTGCAACCATCTGGAATCTTAACACTGTTAAAGGCCAGGTCATTATTCAGGAAGGTAATTTTTCTTGTATTAAATTTGAGCATCTTAAAGATGGTTTTTCATGGGTTCTCACAAACATTTATGCTCCTAATACCTTAAAGGCTAGAAACTCTTTTTGGAAAAGGATAAAACAGGCTAGGGAAAGTTTCAAAAATCTAAGTTGGATGGTTATGGGGGATTTCAATATGCCTTTAAAAGAGGAGGAAAAATTTGGAGGCAGCCCGCCTCAGCTGGAAAGTAGGATGGCTCTCATGGATTTTATTAATTCTCTAGCTCTTAATGATTTGGAGATATAGGGTTGTAATTTCACATGGACAAATAGAAGAAATGGTAATGACCTTATTCAAGTGCACCTTGACCGAACTCTTATTTCTGATGATTGGTATAGTCAGTATTTCTACTCCTTATCTGCACATATTCGAGTTGGTTCCGATCACTTTCCAATTACTTTTAATGCTGATTTGATCAACAGAAGAAAAAACTATCCCTTTAGATTTGAAAAAATGTGGACTCTTCACCCTGATATTAAAAAGTATATTCAAAAATGGTGGAGTATCCAAGTTGAGGGAATGGCAATGTTCAAAGTGGTTAAGAAGCTCAAAAGTGTGAAGGACAACATCTGAATCTGGAATAAGAACAGCTTTGGGAATATATTTGAGGCTAAGAGTAAAATTCAGGAAAACCTAAAAGAGATACAGGACCAGATCCAAAAGGATGGTTTTAGTATTGTTTCTATTGCTGAGGAGAATGAGATTCTTAAGAAATACCATGATATTATTACTAAAGAGGAAATGTTCTGGAAGCATAGATCAAGATGCATATGGCTCAAGGAAGGAGACAGGAATACAAGATTCTTCCATATGTCAACCATCAAACATAAAGTTGCCAACAGGATGAACAAGTTAGTTGTGGACAGTGGGGAGTTGGTCAAGGAAGATGAAATAAGGAATGAAGCTAAGAGGTATTTCTCGGACCTCCTTTCGAGGGATCAAATTCTGGATGCTAAAGCTTAGTCCTCTTTTCTTCAGAACATTCCTCATCTCATTGATGCCCAAAATAATGTTTATCTCTCTTCCATTCCTTCCACCTTAGAAATTAGAAATGTTGTTTTCTCCTTTGATGGAAACAAAGCTCCTGGTCCTGACAGCTTCCCAATGCTCTTTTTTCAAGAGTTCTGGGACATTATCGGGACTGATGTTGCTAATGGGGTTAAGGAATTCTTTGGGGCTAGAAAACTCTTGAAGGAAATAAATGGTACTTTTATTGCTCTTATCCCCAAGATTCAAGGTGTTGATTCTCTGGACAAGTTCAGACCTATTAGCTTCTGCAATTCCTTTTACAAGATCATATTTAAGGTCCTGACCTCTAGACTCTTGTCTATTCTCCTGGCTTTTATTAAACACTAGCAGAATGGGTTTGTTCCTGGAAGACAAATTCTCGATTCCATTATTACTGTTCATGAGAATATTCACTCTCTTGTTAAAGCAAAGAAATAGGGTCTCATCCTTAAGATAGATATCTCCAAAGCCTATGATAGGGTGGACTGGTCTCTTCTTCAGAAAGTCCTCACTACCTTTGGGTTTGCCCCAAGAGTTGTGGATCTTTTATCCCAACTTACCACTACTGTGTCCTTTGTTGTTCTTTTCAATGGTTCTCCTTCAACCTTTTTCCAAGCTTCGAGAGGTCTTAGGCAAGGAGATCCTATCTCCCCCATCCTATTCATTATTATGGTAGAATGCTTTGGACGGAACATGGAAAATTTGGTGCAGATAGGATCCTTTAAGGGTCTCCAACCTTCTTCTATTGACCTTATTTGTTCACACCAGCAGTTTGTTGATGATACAATAATTATGGGGGATTCAAGCATCTCAAAAGCTAAAGTTCTGAAGAATACCTTGTGTAAATATGCTTCTGCAACGGGGCAGCTTATTAACTAGGCCAAAAGTGATGTCTTTTTCATTAACACCCCGGAGAGAAGACAACAAAGGATCAGTAGAATTTTGGAGTGTAAGATTGTTGACCTTCCTACTACCTACCTTGGTCTCCCCATGAGGATTGCCCCTCCTGACTCCTATTGGAGTTCGTTGGTTGATAAATTTCACAAAAAACTTGTAGGTTGGAAAGGGGCTCTCTTAAGTCAAGCTGGTAAGCTCCTTCTTCTTAAGGCTACTCTTCAAAGTATCCCCATTTATGCTTTTAGCTTATTCAGAATTCCAGTCAATTTTGTTGAAGCTATTGAGAAAATTCAAAGAAGATTCCTATGGTCTGGGGTGGAGGAAAAGCAAAGAATGTCCTTGGTGGCATGGGATTAGGTCTGCAAGCCAAAAATCAAAGGTGGTCTGGGGCTTAGGAGGATTCGCACTTTAAATGAAGCTCTCTTGTCAAAACAAGTTTGGAGATGGTTTAACTCTGATTCTGAATGGTGCAAAATTTGGAGAAGTAAGTATTCTCTTCTGTCCTCTTCTCTATCTTCTTTTCTTAAATCGGATCTCAGTATAAATGGATCTCATATCTGGAACCATGTTTCTAAATGTAAAGAGGTGATTGCTAAAGGTGTGACATGGAAACTTGGAAATGGTAGAAAAGTAAGATTCTGGGAGGATCCCTAGCTTTTTGACAAACCCCTAATGATTTCTATGAGTGGGCTTCCCATGCCCCCTCCTGTATTGGCTCTTTTGGTACCTTAGTGGCAGATTAATGGGATGGGAACAACTAGCAAAACATTGATAGTATTCATCCCAGTCTCTCCAAGCTCAAAACCCAACTGTCTGCTATCTGGCTGAATAAGGAAGAGGATTCCCTGATCTAGAGATATAACCCCAAAGGTACCTTTACTGTATCTTTGATGTATTGTATCCTCTCCCCCTCCCCTCCTATGAATCCTTTCTGGTCTAAAGCTTGGCTAAAAGGGCTAACTCTTAAAATCAATATGTTCTTCTAGACTATTCTCCAAAATAAGATCCTTACTGTTGACAACCTTAAATGCAGAGGTTTTGCCCTTCCAAATAGGTGTGTGTTGTGCTTTCAAGAGGAAGAGTCAGTGGACCATCTTTCCCTCCACTGTTCTTTCTCAACCTCTATTTGGGAAAGCTTCCTCAAAAGCTTTAGTCTTGCTTGGGTGTTTCCCAGTAACATCAGAGATTTGTTCTCTTCCTAGCAAATTCATTGGACCAACACTTTTCTGAGGTGTATGTGGCAGCTCTCTCTGCCTCACATTCTGTGGGGTCTTTGGAAGGAAAGAAACAACCGAATTTTCAGGGATGTGTCCTTAAATCAAGACATTGTTTTTCAGAAAATTCAAAGGGCTATTCAGGAAAATATGGGAACTATGGAGGTCTCTTATTACTCAAACAACTCTTTGGAGTCAAATATCTTAAGAGCTTGGAATATGAAGATCACTGATTGTCATAATATTAGCCACAATAAAAGGCTTGAAGTTAAATAGCAAACCCCTCCCCATGGTTGGCTTAAAATCAATTTTGATGGAGCAGCCAAAGGAAATCTAGGTCCTTCAGGCTGTGGAGCTATTCTCAGAGACGATAGAGGCATTTGCAAAGGTATGGTTGTTGTCCCTATTGGCATTCAAACCAATCATAAGGCGGAAGCTATGGCAGCCCTTCAAGGCATTATTCTAGCCAAAAAATGGAACTATACCCATCTCTGGATCGAAGGGGATTCCAATAATATCATTAAGTGTCTCAATGGGACCTCTCAGCCCTCTTGGTCGATCCACAATATAATTTTTTCTGCCATTGACATTATCAGAACCTTCAAAAAATGCCACATATCCCATATATATCGGGAGGCCAACTGTTCTGCTAATTGGGCTGCAAACGTGGCGGTGAAGAATGATACAATTACCACATGGACAGGTGAGAGCGGTCTTCTTGGAGATGTAAGACAAATCATAATAAATGAAAGATATCGAAGTACCCCAAAGAATCTTGATTGATAGGGCAATTATGATATGTATTGAAGTAAGCACTCTGAGTTACTTTGATAATGAGGGAATTACTCATTTTAACATCAAAGCTAGCAGAACATGCATTATAACTTGTCAAATCATTAATGCTACACACGCTTTCTGGGCTTTTGTTTTAACTTTGAAAAGCTTTCTGTTTCACCATCTCTGTAACCTGAACTTGACTATGAGAAACGACACCATGGGAAGAAATAGGAGAAGATATGAGCCAAGAAGTTGCAAGGAGTGGACACAGAAAGAAGAGGTGTGGGAAATTTTGCAGAAGGGTGGTCTTTCGAGCTTCATTGAGAAACTCCATGGCTATGATGGAAAGATAACCAGCTTCTTCTGCAAAAATTGGAAGAAGGGCAAGCTTAAAATGGGTGACCAACTGGTGGAAATTGATGAAGAGTTAATAGCTAAAGCTACGGGACTCAAAAGGGAGGGCTGCAATTTCTACAGAGACAGGAAGGTCAGCAGGGAAGCCATGGAAAGGTACCCGGTCACAGAGAAAGAGAAGAAAAGACTGGTAAAGTTGAGCAAAACCTATTACCTGCCTAGGGCTTTTGCAAAGCCCTGGTGGGAAATTCTTTTTTTTTTAATGAGGTATATAACTCTAGATGGCAGGTTTACGAAAGTATATGGATATCACTTTGTCCTCTTAAATCATTTTAGGCATAACGATAAGGTGAATTTCCCTTACTTCTTGCTCTATTCTATGAATGCATCCCTAAAAGCATATAAAGAAAATCCTCGGGGTGACACTGCAATACACCAGGGACTTATGGTCCTCATTTATGATCATCTAAAGGCCAGTAAAATCAATCGAATGCAGCTCTTTATGGATTCAGAAGAAGAAATGTCTGATTCTGATTTCTCGGAGGAGGAGGATTCAGATAATGATTCTTCAATTGATAATGAGGAAAGCTCTGATGACTCAGAGTATGAGAGGAGCAAGAAGAGGAAGTCAAGACCCTCTTCTTCTAAGAGCAAAAAACCCCAAAGCAAACCCTTGATTAGTATTTCTTTAGAAGAAGAGGACTCTGATTTCCCTGAGGAGAAGAAGAACCCTAAGGGAGTGCTGAAGGAAAAAAGTAAAAACCAAGCCCAACCCAGGAAGAAGCAAAAGAAAACAGAGAAGACTAGCAAAGATCCAGAGGACATAGGCAAGGAACCGGAAGAGGACAAGCAAACAAGAACCCTGGAAGCTGAACAAAGCCTGGAGATGGAGACTATGGAGGAGACCCTTAGGGCCGCTGACACTATTTCCGCCCTCTATATTGCTAAAGATGAACAGATAACCCCTGGTAAAGTTACTCCTTCTCCTGGTCCTCACCCTGAGGCCTTGAAGGGTTTTATGAAAACCATTGAATGGCTTATTGATGGGAATAAGAATATTGTGGATGAATACAAAAAACTCTGCAACAGAGTCATGATCCTAGAGACCATTAACATTGGAGAGGGGAACACTATGGCTGATTATATCGAAGATTTGAAGAACACAATTGCTAAAGCAGAAGACATCAGAGATGCCTTTAATCTTCGGTTTAAGAAAATTGAAAAGGAGATACAGGATAGAAAAACCCTAGAGGAAACTAGCAGAAAAACGCTCTCGGATACAGTTGCCAAAGTGGACAAGATAGAGGAGTACCTCAAGAAAATTGTGAACCAGAGTCTCAGCATTCTGAAAATCTTAGCCAACAACACCCATACCCTCATCAGCAAGCTCGATGATGAGAAGGAAACCCAGGAAATTGACCTGGATGCAGAAGGAACTAAGGAAGCCCAAGCTCCCAGAACTCACACCTGTGGAAAGAGGAAGAAAAAGAAAGTGAATAAGGACCTGGAGGAGCTAAAAGAAGTTGGGGTGACCTATGATGAGCTGGTGACTAAGGTAGAGGATTTGCTGAAGAAAATTACTATGTAGTGTCTCCTTGGGTTCTTTGCTATTTTTTGTTGTTTAGCTATTTTTTCTGTTTGCTAGTTTTTTGGACCAGTCACTTTGCATGAGGACTCTATTTTCTTATCTTTTATTTAACTATGTTGTAATGGTTTCGGGTCCTTAAAACCTATTTTTCAATCAATCAGAACAATACTTATCTACATCTCATACATCCATTTCATTTAATATAAATATGTTATAATACAACTCAAGGTTCATCATTACAATCACATACCATAACCAAAAGCTATCACTATAACTAGAACAACATAGTCATTTCTCATATACATGGCTTCTTTTACAACTGTTACATAAGAATTTCATTACATAAATCACATCATCATTTACATTCTTGCTACAATTATTATCCATGAATAATCTAAAGAACCATCCTTATCCATGCAAGAAGAATCCAAAGACAAGAACATCTCAATGGTTTAAAAGCACCAACCACCTGACCATGTGGAACCAAAGGAACCACCCCCCATGCTAGGAGACGACACAAGGTCCCAACACACACTCTACATCTAGGTTGACACTCAAAACCAAAGAGACTAACCAACAAGGACTCTCAAGTAAGAACTCACACAGAGCCACAAGAATAAACTCCCAGAGGCGTAAACTCATCAAGACATAAATGCATCCAATAAGCATAATCATAAATCATAAAGGGCGAACACATGTAGGATTGGAGTGTCATCACATTCCATCCTCATAACATAATAACACAAGGCACTAGCCTGATGGACATGTGGAGCCATCTCAACCTATGAGAGATCAAGGGAGATTAGCTTACCATCTTCATGGCCTTCTCATGCTTATCCTAAAACATCCTCCCTAGGACTAAGCCATGAGGCTCAAAACTATTCATTATCTTGTTTAAATGAGTTATAATTTTCTCATCCCAATTAATTCATTATCAATGTAATCACTTGCTTACAGATCATGGAAAACTCCAATGTGCCTTGGTGGTCTAGACTTCATGCATCCTTACAAGGAACCTCATGTCAGTCTATCTCTCATGACCCCGGTCATCACAAGGAAGCCCACTCCTCCTAACATGGCCCAACAACACATCACAAGAGGCTCTACCAACATAAATACATGAAAATAATACTGAATGCAGCTAATAACTTCCACACATACTCTCACAACATATGCAAGGCTACAACAACATCAATATAACAAAACGAGCCTCTTGGCTAGCAATCAACAAAGGCATATCAAGGCATTAAATTTGTTGTCATTAATGAAAGTAAAACCATAGCAAGGCCAACTCACTTGCTACCCCAAAACAGCAACACTTCCAACTCACCAATCATAGCACATCAATATGGAAGAAAACACAATTCTTTCCCTAATAACATAGGAAGGTAAATATGCTTGAAACCAATAAAATACATCAAATCAAATCAGATGTAAACTAGAAAACTCACCAACACCCTTAACAATGCCTCTGGTACAAGAATTAATATAGAAAGTGCCACATAATCAAGCAACTAGCAAATTAACCTACGGGAAAAACTACAAGAAAAACTAGTCCAGGCCTTTAAGCCAAATTAAATCCAACCACCAAAAATCTCCAAATTAATCTCAGAAATTCATTCACCAAAGATGCCAACCCCCGTGAATGCACAGGAAGGCCTATTTATCAAAAATATAAAAAAATACAAAACAAAACCAAGCAAAACCATGCTCCAATCAAAATATTTTAAAAATATTATATTCCATACCTACCTTCCCAAAGTTCAAAAAAATAAAATATATTTTCTACCTACCATAAACTTCCAGCGAATCAAATCCAAGGGTAGGTAAAATAAATTAAACCATTGACCTGGGGTGAAAATAACTTTTAAATAAAAGAATAAAAATTACCCTCTTTTAATTACTTAATGGGTAGAATAATATTACCCAATAAATAAAATTCACTTCAACATTAAATAAATAATAAACACTTGAAGGCCAATATTAAATCAAAACTCCATGCACGAACAAAAGGCTTTCAGCAAACCCAAAAATACAAATATTTCCCACAAACTATAGAATAAAACCTTACAACAAATTTATGCCCTCATATATTTCCTTCCTCACTATACAAATTTTAGATTCATTTCCCCAAGCTCACACATTCAATCTGCAGACACGGAGCATACAAGAAAACTGTAAAATAAAAAATAAAAAGGTAGAATACATCTCCAACCTGCAACCCACGTTATGGAAGAAGCTAAAGAATAGATTCCACCAGCCAAACCAAATCCAACCCAAGCTCTAGCCAAAATCCAAGAGAGAAGAAAACCAAAACCAAGAAGAAAACCTGGTGGAGAAAATTTTCCAGAGAGGAACCAACCCCCAAATACTTCACGGAAAAGAAAATAAAAAGATAAACATTAACTAAAAACCCTAGCCTCAATCTCAGCCAATCAAAATATTCCAATCTATAATATATTTTACCAACCCCACCATATAATATAATTTTACCTCCCTTTTTAAATTCAACCAATAAGAGAAGAGGGTAGGTAAGGTAAATATAAATCATGTTTTTACAATTTGGTGGGAATGTTTTATCATTTTATTATTTGTACAACCCACTTAATATAAAAGTCAAACTAATAAATAAAACATGAGCCACAATTAAATAAATCAAATGGGAAAATTAAATTAAATAAACCAAAGGCTCATAAATGAATTAATGAACCAGATAAACATTAAAAGCCAAATAAATATTAAACCATAGGCGATTAAATAAATAAATAAATGCCAATAAAGGTCAAATCACAAATAAATATAAAACACATCATAAGCTAAACAATAAAAATTAAATAAATATTAAATCATCATTAAAATAAATAAACATTTAAATATCAAATAATCAAATAATCAAAAAGGCAAGAATCCAATAAATTAAATTAAACATTAGATAACCAAATAATCAAATCGCTATTAATCAAAATAATTAAAATAAACATCATTAATTATTTAATCTCGCATCAATAATCAAATAGTCAATCTCAACATAAAAGGAATAACCAGCCAATACTAGCATACTCACAACACAAAAGAAACCCAGCTTACTAACTATCATGACGACTTGCGCTAAGACACTGATGACTCACAGTGAACAACTTAGACCTAGAGTATGTGAGGGGAAATTGTGCCAACTCCGAACCACATACCATTGGGATTTAAAGACACACTCAGACCTGTGGAGAAAGGTGGAGTCGATGTCTGGTACTTTCAAATCCTGCATCCACAAAGCAACGATACGACATATATATATATATATATATATATATATTATAACAGACAAGGGTTAGAGAATCGCAACGACACATCCCACTCACAATGAGTGATGTGGAATTGTCTCTATCTCGAAGACAGTCATACAACAATAAAACACACCATAAGATCAACTCATCATAGATAATCATTAAATATGGTTAGTACATAAAAACATCATCAAGTGCATGATTAGCATAATTCACGATTATAGTAAGGCATATAAAATCCATCAATAATTATGCTCATCAAATCACATGATCAATATAATCTTTCGATAGTCAATCATATAATAAGCATATAGTGTCTAATAAATCACACGATCATTAATGATAGTATCAACATCCTATAAATCATCTAAAATAGCCTATGCCCAATAGTGTCTATCATGCATGAATTAAAGGTCAACTCTAGTCAAACAAGTCAAGTCAAGGGTGGACCCTACACTAAACCAAATTGAACCTTAAACTCAAACAAAATTGAACCCTAACCTTAACACCTAAACCATATCAAAACCTAAGTGTAAACCATATCAAGCCTTAATCTCAAAACTAATCCAAATTCAACATTAACCATTAATTGATCAAATAATACACAAAATTAAGCACTAATTCTATCACAAAAAAAACCTCAACCTAAATAAATAGAATGCTATCCCTAAAATTAAACCAATTTAAACTTCAACCCTAATTGAACATTAAAATAAACTAGACCCTAACCCTAAAAATAATTGAAGAATAAAGTAAATTGAACCTTAGTAACCCTAAACCTAATTAACACTAAACCAAATTGAACTCAAACCCTTATTATATTAGGGGTAGTCTTCGAATTTGAACCCTACCTCTCATTCTATACATAATATTGTCCCTACCACTAATGCTCATTGAACCTCTACCTTTTACTAAATTAAATTGAATTAAAACCCTAAAACAATACAAAATTGAATCATAATTGTAAACATAATTTAAAATTAAATCAAAGTAAATGTTAACCCTTAATGTAATTTAAGACTAAACCAAACTAAACACTAACACTAAAACTAAATTTTAACCTTAACCCTAACCCATAACAAAGCTAAAAACTAACACTAAACCAAATTTATCCATAACCCTAAAAATATAGAAAGTTGAAACCCAAATTCAACCATGATTTAACACTAACCCTTAACCTAAGTTAAGACTAAACAAAACCAAACACTAACACAAAACCAAATTGAATCTTAATCCTAACCCTTAACCAAATTTAAACCTAACCCAAAAAGAAAATTAAACCATAACCTTAATAGCATACAACATTATCCCATAACCAAATTTAACAATAACCCTAAACCAAATTGAACCCTTACCCTAACACTATACAAAAATTGTATCCTATTGTTAAATATAATTAAACACTAAACCAAATTTTATAGTAACTTTAATTTTATATGAAATCCTAAGCCTATGAAAAACCATATTGAACTATAACTATAAATAAATTAAACACTACATCTAATACTAAATCAAATTAAATCATATAACCCAAATTTTTACTTTAACCCTAACCATAGTTGAATTCTAATCCTAATTGTTTAATAAAGTTATTTAAAATCTAACCCATAATATTGAATGCAAATTTTATTAGGGTTCAATTTGGTTTAGTTTAATTTAATTTGTCATTTTTACTTTTAGTGTTCAATTTGGTTTAATGTTCAAAAATATTTAGGGTTAGTGTTCAATTTTCTTTAGTGTCAGATCTAGAGTTGAATCTAAGAATTAAAAATTACATTAATTGAATCCTAAACCTAGACTTACCAAATGGAATGCTAAGCCTAAACCAAATTCTACCCTAAACCAGATTCAAACTTGAACATATACAAAATTAACCCTATACCCTATATGAAAATGAACCCTAATCCTACAATGAACATTAACCTAAACCAAATCTAACACTAATGTAAGTCTATTTGAAAAAAACAAGTAACATTCAAACTAATGTATTTTCTAGGTGTCTAAATTGTAGAATAGAAAGTGTGCAACAAATAAAGTCTTTCATTTTACAAAACATAAATCTAGGGGATTGATAAAGGAATACACATTGTGGAAGAAATACAAGGAGATTGTACTAAAAATGAATGGATATAAATCCATGCACAAGGAAATAAAAATGGCACAAAACAAACCCTAATCCCAACACTAAATCAAAGTGAACCCTAACCTTAAACCAATCCAAGTCTAAATCATAAGCCAAATGATTTACCTTAATCCTAATAGTAAACCAAATTTTAAAATCCTAACCCTAAATAAAATTCAAGTAAACAATATTTTACCCTAACCTTAATAGTAAACCAATTAAAAAATAAACCCTAACTTTAAACCACATTGAAACCTAACACTAAACCAAATTTAATTCTAAACAAAATCGGATTATAACCTTAACAACAAACCAAATTTACTACTCCCAATGTTGGTCGTTTTGCTTCGCAAGAAGGTTTTGGTGGTGGCTACAGTGGATTTGTCCACAGTCTTTTCTTTTCTGGTGTGAGGGGGATGTTTGGGATCTGGGTGGTAGTTTTGTTTTTTCTGGAGTCCTTTCTCCCCTTGCGTTGTGTTTTGCCCTTTGGGAATGATCTGGTGTGGATGGGGGAATCTGTTCGAGAGGTCCCTACATCTTTTTGGTGTGGTCTTTCTAATTTTTCTCTTGCAGATTGTGAGTGCTTTTATGGATCTATTATTTTCAAGAGATTCTCTAGTGTTTCAGAGGTTGTCTTCCTTCCTATTCTCTCATTTTGTCTTATTGAGGTGGACCACTCTTTCTATGGAGGGGAAGAGTTGTGGGAAGAGTTTAGTGGGATGGCTCCTGATGGGGGTATTAGATACCTTTCTTTTCGAGGTTGGATATGTGCTCTTGCGATTGTCTCTTTGCTGATGGGTTTTTTCCCTCTTCTCCTATAGAGGTGGAGATTCTAGTGAAGCTTGTTGGCATAGAGTCCTTTTGGTATTGGCCTCTTTTTATGTTCAAGGTTTTGGGAGCCTTTTCAAAACCCTTCTTTCCAGCTAATCATTGTGTGATTATTTTTTGGTTGTTGGTCTTTATTTTGGGGTTAGATTGTCTTCATTTTCTATATGCTTGGTCTCTTTCCTTCCAGCTCCTATTGAGGTGGTTCCCTTTCCTATAGAGGTAGAGAGGTGTTGTGCTAGAAGGTGGGTTTTGATAAGATGTTGGGTGGTGATGGGTACCCTCTTGTTGGTTATAGGAGCCACTTTAAAACCCATTTTGAAGGTTCGGGGTGCCTTTCAAAATCCCCCTCTTGGCTGTTGCTTTATGTTTATTTTATTGATGCCTGGTTAAGGTTGTGGGAGCCTTGTAAAACCCATAGGTAGGTTGGATGGTAGTAGTTTTCAAGAGCCCAACCTAGCCACTTGCTGTTTTTGTTTTTGGTTAAGGATAGGTTTTGTTTTTGGCAACCTGAGGTCTATGTTGTAGGTTAAGGGAGCCTGGTAAAACCCTTCTCTGTTGGTTTTGAGGGCTAGTTCAAAACCCAGGCTGATGGTTAGGGGAGCCTTTCAAAACCCTCTGAGTCCTGATCCTGAATGTATAACTACCTGTTGTAGTCTGGTGTCTTTGAAAGTTATGGGTGCCTAGAACACCCATGTTGTCAGTTGAAGGTTAAGGGAGCCTTAGTAAAACCCTTGTGTATGTTTTAGAGGCTAGTCTTTTTAGTCTCGATTGTGGTTGGGCTCTTGGTTTTCTGATGATTCTTCCTCTAGGCAACATTGTATTATGAGTTCTAGATCCTGGTAAAATCTGAGGGTTTTGGGTCCCTTCAAAACATGTTGTATGGGGTTTTGGGTTGCCTCAAAACCTGTTTATCCTTAATAAAAAACAAACCAAATTGACCAAAGTGAACAACAACTCTTAACCTAATTGAACATTCAATAAATAATATTGAACCCTAATCTTAAAAATAATTGAAAACTAAAGAACATTGAGCATTATTGATCTCAACCCTTATTATATTATGGATGGTCTTTTAATTCCAATCATGACTCTAATTTTATCTATAATCTTAACCCTCACACTAAACCAAAGATAACCCTAACCCTAAATTTAATTGAACCCTAAAGCTAACACTAATATTGGACCCAAATTAAACCCTAATTGTAAACCTAATTCAATAGTAGACCAAATTGAATCTTACTCCAACCCTACAAAATATTAAGCCCTAACCCTAAAATAAAATGATATTGAACCTTCAATATGAACTTAATTAAATCCTAACCATAACACTAAACCTAATTGAATGATAACCGTAACAATAAACTAAATTGAACCCCAAACCTTACAGTAAACCAAATTCAAACCAGACCAAACCATACACCAAATTGAATCATAACCTTAATGCTAAACCAAATTGAACTATAAGCCTAATAACTAAATTGAATATTAACCCTAATCATAAACGAAATTAAGTTTTATCCACTATCCTAATTACACACAAAACTAGATAGAACCCTAATCTTAAATAAACACTAACCAAATACGAACCCTAATTGTAAATGAACATTAAAATAAATTAAACTATAACCATAAATAAAATTGTACCCAAACCTTAACACTAAATCAAATGGAACCCTAATCTTGAACCAAATTGAATCATGATCCTAAAACTAAAACAAATTAAATCGTAAATAAAATTGAACTTTAGCATTGTAACAAATCCAACCCTCAAATAAACCAAAATAAATAGTAACTCTGTCACTAAACTAAAGTGAATCCAAACCCTAAATTTATAAAATATTTAACCCTAACACTAAACCAAATTGAATTGTAAACAAAATTATAACCTATCTTTAAACCATATTGATCCCTAACCCTAAAAAAAATCAGTCTTACCACTAAACCTAATTGAACTTTAAACCAAAGTAAACCCTAGCAATAAACCAAATTGAACTATAACCCTAAAAACCAAATTTAATATTAACCCTAACTATAAACTAAAATAAATACTAACCCTTGTCCTAATTGAACACTAAACTAGATTGAACCCTAATCTTTAAAAAATCACTACACCAAATTGAACCCTAATCGTAAATAAACACTAAACCAAATTAAACTATAATCATAAATGAAATTGTACCTTAATGCTAATAATAAATCAAATTGAACCCTATCCTTGGACTAAACTAAACACTAATTCTAAGACTGAACTAAATTGGATCATAAATAAAATTGAACTCTACCACTGTACCAAAATCAACCCTTACACTAAACCAAAACAAACCCTAACTGTATTGTTAAACCAGGTTGAAGCCTGATTCTAAACCAAACCAAATCTAAATCATAAGCCAAATAAAACCTTAACACTAAAACAAATATCAGAACCCTAACCCTAAATAAAATTCAACCCTAACCCTACTTGTAAACATATTTGTACCCTAACCCAAATAGTACACAAACCAAATAAAAAATCAACCCTACATTTAAAATATATTGAATCCTAAAACTAAATCAAAATGAATTATAACCTAACATTAAACAATATTTAAATTTAACACTAAACCAAGTTGAATGCTAATTGTAAACCTAATTGAACCCTAAAACAAATTACATCATAACCCATACTTTATACCAAATTGAATTATAACCCTAAACCAAATAGAACTTTGAACCTAGAAGTACACCAAAATAAAACCTAACCTTAATTCATATTGAATAATAATACTAAACCAAATTAAATGTCAACTATAAAATTAAGTGAATTGTAAACAAAATTTAACCCTAACACTAAACCACAAAAACCCTAACCCTAACACTAAACTAATGTGAAATTTGAACTTAAATGAAATTCAACCCTAACTCCACTTGTAAAAAAAATGTAACCTAACCCTAATATTAAACAACATTAAGCACTAACCCTAAACCAAATTGACCTCTACCCCTAACACTAAAATAAAATAAACCCTAGCCATTAACCAAGTTGTATTCTGATTGCAAACCTAATTAAACCCTAAACCAAATTGAATCATAAACCTTACTCTAAATAAAATTGAGCCCTAGGCCTCAACCTTATTTTACCTTAAACCAATTTAAAATCTACACTAACACTAAAATAAAATACTATTTTGAAAATTAATTATATACCATATTGAATCCTAATCCTAAATTAAATTAAACTCAAATGATGAACCAAACTCAACCATAACTCTAACACTTAAACCAAATTGAACTATAAACCTAACACTATACCAAAACAAACCCTAACTAAATAAATCATATTGAACCCTAACACTAAACCAAATTAAGTGCCAAGTATTAAACTAATTGAATTATAAACTAAATTAAACCCTAACCTTATACCAAATCCAGCCCTAATCCTAAACCTAACCTTGACCCTAACCTTAACCCTAACCCTATACCAAATTCAATCTAAATCTTAGAATTAATTGTAGAATAAGCCAAAATAAACATTAGCACAAAAATAAATTGAACCTTAACTCTACCAAATAACAAACTTTGACCCTAACACTATACAAAATTGAATATTAATTATAAACATAATTCAACACTAAATCAGATTGAATGATAAACCTTCACTTAATTTAAGACTAAACCAAACTAAGCACTAACAAAAAACCAAATTGAACCATAAACAAAACCCATAACAAAATTTTAAACCATAACTCTACACTTACACCAAATTTAATCCTAACCCTTAACCTAATTATGTATATTTAATGTTGACAATTTGAATCTAATAATTTGTCTTAAACTTTGACAATTTGGCTCTAAACCAAATTTATCTGTAGCCCTAAAAGTAACCCTAAACATGATCCAACAATAAACTCGATTACATTGTAACCATTTCTAAATTATATTTACTATTTTAATGCCAACCCTAACTCTAATTTTATACCTAATCAAACCCATACCACTAAAAAATAAAATAAATTGTAAACATAAACAGAATTATATCGTAATCCTAAGACTAAATTTTATAACACTAGAAAAAAATTGAATAAACTTAAACCTAACTCTTAACCAAATTGAATTCTAACCCTCAACCAAATTGAACCCCATCCCTAAATCAATCTAAACCCTAAACCTAAAACAAACTACACGCAACAATAAAGAAAATTGAACCATAACCGTAAAACTGATTAAATATAAAACCATATTGAATCTTAACCCTAACCCAAAACCAGATTTTACCATGAACCTAACATGACCAACTTCAATGATAACCTTAAACCAAACCAAACCCTAACCCTAACCCTAACACTAAACAAAAAAAAACCTTAAAGATAATTAAACGCTAAACCAAACTTATCTCTTACCGTAAACATAATTACCCACTATACCAAATTGAACCCTATACCTAAAATTGATTGAACCCTGACCTAAATACTAAAATATTAACCTTAAACCTAATTTAATAGAAGACTACATTGATCATTACCCTAAACTAGACGGAATCAAACCCCAACCTTTATGTTAAACTATTTGTAACCTAAACACTATACCTAATTGAACCCTAGCCCTAAACTAACTCAGGTCCTGACCCTAACACTAAATAAAATCAAATTGTACACCTTACACTAAACTAAAATGGACCCCTAACTCTAAACCCAATCGAACACTAAATAAAATTAAGCCCTAATCCTTATTAAATCAGGGTTTAATATTTAACCCTCACCCAACTTGTAATTATATATCTAATATTATTTTAACCATAATTAGACCCTAATTGAATCCTAATTAAACTATCCATAATTCTGAGCCTACACATTATAATTAAACGTTAACCCTAGTCATACCTTTAAGACTGTTTGAAACATAAACTTGATCCTAATTGTAATTAAACCATATCCATATTTGAACCCTATTCCCAATTCAACCCTAACCCTTAACCAAATTGAGTGCCAACCCTTACCCTTCCACTAAACCAAATTGAACCCTCGCTCTAAAAATAATTGATCGCTAAACCAAATTAAATTGTAACTATTAATCAAATTGTACCATAAAACAACCCCAATATATAAACCATATTGAACCCTAATTATGAAAGTAATTAAATAATAACTCTAACACTAAACATTATTTATCCCTAACCCTAAACCAAGTTCAACCCTAATGCTAATCCTTTCACTAAACCGAATTGAACTTTAAGGCTAAACCCAATTAAACCTAAATCCTAAATCAAATTCAAAATGAACGCTAAATAATATTAAACCCTAATGCTAAACCAAATTGAACCATAATTCTAATCCTCAACCAAAATGAATCATAATGCTAAACCTAAACCAAATTGTATTATAACCTTAACACTAAACCAAATTTTAACCATAACCTTAAACATAATTGAACATTAAACCAAATCAAATCCTAACTCTAAACCATAACTCTATATAATGTTTTGAACCATTTCTGAATGGAGAAGTTGCAGGCTCGAAATCCCTCTCAGTGCAGATCGAAACCTCTATCTAAAGCTCCAAAATCTCTGCTCATGGCGGCACCCCTGCCCTCTAGGGTTTCAAAGATCGCACCATCTCATTGTTTGACAAAATGTCTCATGGATTGGAATGAATGTAGTGTATGCCTAGTTCGGATGCTAACAGAAGACTTCCAAACACTCCCAATAGATGGAACAGAGAAGACCGGCATGAAGTGTTAAGGTTAGGATTTGATTTGGTTTAGTGTTCAATTATGTTTAAGGTTATGGTTATAGCGGCTGGTATTATAATGTATGTTATTTTCAGTTATATAATATAGAGAAGATTTATGGTTATGGTTTAGAGTTAGGATTCAACTTATTGCTTCAGATATTTTATTTTCAGTATCTTCTTATCTATTTGATGAGATTGTTGCAAAGGAATTTCCCGAATTTTCTTTTTCTTCTGCATCTACCTCTTCGAGGCCTATCCATGATGGTTGTTATGTTTCCTCTTCTCAACCAAATTCAGTTGAAGGTGTGGATGCAGAACTTATTGATAGTCCTTCTTCAACTATTTCTAACTTGTATGGATTTGATTTCTCTCAGAAGTTAGCCTTGGAGCAATCTCCTTTTGTTTCCCCCCCTATTGTTAAAACTTCTAAGAAGAGGGGTCAGAAACCAAAATTGGCTAAAATCAAGGAGGAGATTGCGGCTGGTATTCAATCCACTATTGTAGAGAAATTTTCTTCGCAAGTCAAAACAAGGAGGGCATGTTTCTCTCCTTGTGATAAAAGAGGATTTTATCTTGGAATGTCAAAGGCTTAAATACCCCTAACAAAAGGGGAAGGATCAAGAAATTTCTTGATTCTTTAAAGTGGACATCATCTTATTGCAAGAGTCTAAACTTTCTTAGGATTCTTTTGATAACATAATTTCCAAATGGTCCCTTTGGAAAGATGTTCATGTTCCTTCTTTGGGTGCTTCTAGTGGTCTTATAACTTTATGGAATCCTAAATCAATCAAAGTTGAGATGCTATCTTTTGCTTCTCATTGGCAGTTGTTAAAGGTTGACTGGTTTGAAGTTTCTTTTGTTATGTTTAATATTTATGGTCTGACTTCTCCTTCAGATAAAACTGAATTATGGGATTCCTTATCTGAATTGTTTTTACGATATGATGACTTTTTTATTGTGTTTGGGAGTGATTTTAATGCTCTCCTTTCCCCGGATGAAAAAAGAGGGGGTAATCCTACATCTCAGAAGGTTATTGATGACTTTTCTTCCTTTGTACAAGACAGTGTGTTATTCGATATTTTCCCTTCTAATGGTTCTTTCACTTGGACTAATAGGAGATCTAAATGCCAGATTGCCTCTCGCCTTGACAGATTTCTTATTTCCCTAAACCTACATTTGAGCAACTTTTCCTTTTCTTCTGAGATTCTTACCTCCTCAAATTCTGACCATTTCCCAATTTTGCTCAATTTTGATAAATTGGATCATGTTTCCTCTATTAGACCTTCTTTTAAGTTTGAGAAAATGTGGTTCACTCATCCTCATTTTCTTTCTTTATTAAAGCAATGGTGGATAAGTGCTCCATTTTGCAAAGGTACTAAGATGTTTCAATTTTATTCCAAACTGAAATTTGTGAAATCTCAAATTATGGCTTGGAATAAATTGGTATTTAAGAATATTTTTCATGAAAAAGAGGCAGTTGCCAATGATTTGAAGGTTTTTAATGAGGAGATTATTAGACATGGCACTAATTCCTCCACTAATGATGCTCAAAAGAAATTGCAAGCTTACTGGGAGATCCTTTGCTCCTGGGGTGAAATCTATTGGTAGCAAAAGTCTCGTGAGGTTTGGCTTAAAGAAGGTGATAGGAATGTTGCCTTCTTTCAAGTTGCTTCTACAATTTTTAGTATTAAGGATTCTAAGTCTGGTTATGTCCTTAATTCAGATCAGCAGATTAGAGAGGAGGGGGTGTCTTTTTTTAAGGAATTGTTATCTCCTTCTTTTTCTTCTTCCTCTATGGATCATCATGTGGATTTGATTTTAGATTCTATCCCCTCCCTTGTTTCTCATGAGGATAATGACTTTCTTATGAGGCCTTTTTCTTTAGATGAGCTTCATTCTGTTGTTTTTTCCATGGCCCCTAACAAAGCTCTAGATCCTGATGGGTTTACTATCTTGTTCTTTCAAAAATGTTGGGATTTTATTGGTTTTGACTTATTAATGGATTTGGAAGAGTCTAGGAGGGGTGGGTATATCCTTAAAAAATTTAACATCACTTATATTGCCCTTATCCCGAAATCTAAGGATCCCCAAACTTTTGCTGAATTTAGACCCATTTCTTTGTGTAACTCTATTTACAAAATCTTCACCAAGGCTATTTATTTAAGACTTAAAATTCTCCTTCCTCGTATCATCTCTCCTCAACAAGGAGGTTTTGTTCTGGGTCAGGAAACTCATGAGGGAGCAATTTTTACTCATGAAACTTTACATTCCATAAATTCATCCAATATCCCAGCTTTTGTGGTCAAACTTGATATGATGAAGGCTTATGATAAAGTTTACTGGGCTTTTTTGCTCAAAGTTTTGAGAAAATTTGGTTTCTCTGAAAGCTGGTGTAAATGGATCAAGAGTTGTATTTCTACTACTTCATTTTCTGTCATCATTAATGGAGCTCCCTCTGGATACTTTTCTTCAACCCAAGGTGTTAAACAAGGAGATCCTTTATCTCCTTTCTTATTTATCATTATGGCATAAGCTTTTAATCGATAGGTTATTAAGCAAAGGGATCTGGGCTTTTGGTAAGTAGTGTTAATTCCTAATTCTGATATTTCAGTCACTCATAACCTTTTTGTTGCCGATACACTTTTATTTGGGTCTTCTTCTATTCAAGAGGCTACTCATATTAAATCTATTCTGGATACTTATACTATTGGATCTGGCCAACAGATTAGCCCCCATAAATCCAAGATCTTCATTTTTAATACTCCTCACTTGGTGGCTGATAGACTTGTGAATATCTTAGGTTTCCCTATAGACTCTCTTCCTTCTACCTATTTGGGGATTCCTTTCTTTATGGGATCTGCTAAGTCTTCTTTTTCGAATTCGGTTATTGAGAAACTTAAATATCATATTTCTGCTTGGAAGGCTAGGTGGTTGTCTCTTTCAGGTAGGATACTTCTCATTAAAATGGTCCTATCTACCATTTCTAATTACTATATCTCTGTTCTTCAAGCTCCCAGATCAGTCATCTCCCAAATTGAAAATATTATTTGATCTTTTCTTTGAAAAAATAACATGATAGAAGATAAAAAGATTCCACTGATTTCTTTGACCAAGATGTCTTTTTCCAAGAAAGTTGGTGGTGCAGGGATTCAGGACTTATGTAAAAGAAATAGGGCTTTTGGGGGAAAACTAGTTTGGTCTATGTATACTAAGCCCCAATCTTTGTGGTGCCAAATTATGCAAGCTAAGTATTTGGATTCCTAGAATCCTTCTAGGATCTTCACAATTTCTAATCCTCCACAGGGGTCTTCTATTTGGAACTTTATGATCTCATGTAGGGAAGTGATCTCTAATTTTCTCTCCTGGCAGGTCCATTCGGGAGAGGATATTTTTTTTTGGAAAGACTCCTGGAATGGCTTTCCACCTCTTTTGCAGCATGATTCTCTTGCTTCTATTTCAGTTGTTCTTTGTCAATCATGGGGAGTTAGATTGGTTGATTATGTAGATAGTGTTGATATATTTTCTCACAAGGTCTCATGGAAGGATCCCTCTACTCTTCCATTGTCCTTGCAGAAAATTCAAAATTTTAAATCTGTTTTGCAAGACCGAGTGGCTTTCCTTTCTAACATCAAAGACCAACTTATTTGGTGCCCTTCTAAATCGGGAAACTACTCTGTTAAAGAAGGATACTTTTTTTGTTCAACAAATGGCCAATAAAAATACCTCATCGTGCCTTTTTGTTCTGTTGGAATAATTCAGTATTACCTAAAGCTGGTGTTTTTTCCTGGCTCGCGCTACAAAATAGAATTTTGATTAGTGATCGTTTAGTCAAATTTAATATTGCAGCCTCCTTTTCTTGTGTCTTATGTGGTAAAGCTCTTGAAGATGTCAATCGTCTTTTTCTTCATTGTGATTTTGTGAGTAGTTGTTGGCATTTTGTCCTCCAAAAGTTGTCTCTTTCATTCCCTTTGCCTTTATCTTTATGGGACATGTTTCAGTCTTGGCCAGTTTTGTATTCATGTTCTCTATTTGCTTGTTTGTGGTCTATAATTCCCTCTTCGGTCATATGGGCCATTTCGTGGGAAAGAAACAAGCACATTTTTAGATGTGACTCATTAGATTTATTTGTTGTTCTTGGGATTTTGGAAAGAAGTATTATTGAGCAAGTTAATGCTCATGTTCAGAAATATTTTAATATGAATTCAGAGTTCTCTTCCTGGGACAATTTTATGATTTCTTCTTGGAAAAGTATCATTATTCCTGTATCACCCACCTTTCCAAGGATTCAAAAAACACTTGTAGATAGAAATTATATAAAATGGCATCCACCTAATGCCCCTTTTTGTAAATTGAATTTTGATGGATCCTCCCGTGGAAATCCTAGTGATTCAGGAATAGGGATAGTTTGTCGTGATCATTTGGGTTCTTTATTAGCATTAAAATCTATCTCAATTTCTTCTAGCACAAATAATATGGCCGAGGCTTGTGCTCTTTTAGAAGGTCTTGTTATGGCTAAGGATTTGAATTTCAAATACCTTCATATTGAAGGTGATTTGGCTTTTGTTATTAATGCTTGCAAGGCAAGAAAAGCTGATAATTGGCATTTCCAGTATATTGTTGAACAAATATGGACTCTTCTGGATACGTTTGAGCACCTCATCATCTCACATGTTTATCGTGAAGGTAATGCATTGGTTGATTGCCTTGCTAATATGGGTTGTGACAAACTGTTCTTGATTCCTCTCAATTGGGGTGTGATTTGATGAGCTTCCCAAACCTATTAAGTATAGCCTATAGAGAGTCAAGTATTTAATCTTTCTTATTATTGCTCATTTATATGAGTTGATATTCTCTCCTCTTGGTGAGGTATTCCTTTTCATAATTCCATTTGGTTTTGATTTGAGGTACTTTGCTTTACTCAATCATCACTTGGCATTCATTAATGATGAGTTGGTTGTTATTGATGTTGTTCGTGTGTTTGGTACTCTCTCCTGGTGCGAAATCTGGAGATATTTATTTTAACATTGGGAATCCGTCCTTCATATGCCATTTAAAGTTTGGTGTGGCATTGTTTTCATGATTATCTCTGTACGTCGCTTCTTTTGGTTTGTCAGATTTTTTATGATATATCTCCTCTTTCTTTTCATTTACGGCATAAAAATTTTGGGCTTCATTTCTCTCTAGCATTTCCGCATTCACCTCTTCTCCTTTGGCATTTGTCTATAATGGCAAACCGCAGATCTCATGTCGTTGGTGTCAGTTATGTTTTGGACCCTTGTGTTTCTTGTAAATTCTCTGTGTTTTGTAGTATATATATATATATATATATATATATATATTGGTTGTAGGTATTTTTTGGTGCAGGGGCATGTCAATTTTGGTTGCAAGAGTTCTTTGTTGCAGGGCCTTCAAGATATCCCATGAAGATGGATCTGTCCTTCGATGTTGGTTTAGTCCTCTTGCTTTTTGGAGCTCTCTTCTTCATTCACTGGGCAGCCTATGTTATTTCTTTTCCATGTCCTTTTTTTGTAAATAAGCTTGCATGCTCCTATTCTGTAAAATGAGCTTGCATGCTCCTATTTGTAAATGAGCAGGCATGCTCCTTTGCTGATCTCTATTTTGTAACTAGCTCTAGCTAGAGGATTCTTCACTACTTCTCTTCTATAGTCATGTCGATGAGCAATGACCAGAGTTTTTCTTGCTGGTTCTTTTCTCTAGGAGCTCATTTTGAACCAGTTTTTAAATATATTGTAAAAATTATATATTATTAATAAAATATATCAAGTGACATTGCCACCTTGCCAAAAAAATATGTATATAATATAATATTATATTAAATAATACGTATTATATAATATATTATTATATTATATTATAATATTATATTATATTATAATATTATATTATATTATAATATTATATTATATATTATGTATTATAAAATATATAATATAATATAATAATATATTATATAATGCGTATTATATAATATATAATATTATATTATATAATATAATAATATATTATATAATATAATAATATATTATATAATATATTGTTATTTTAAAATAATTTAACTATAAAAATCGGATATCCGATTTCTTTGAGACAATAAAAGAGGACTATAACAGCCTGTGGGTTATTTTTTACCCACGGGCTTCGCGAATTAAGCAAATCTGATATCCAGTTAGACCCGATATCCGAATTTGTGACCCAAATTTGCAAAAAAATCCAATAAAATGTAGGATTTTTATTGTTTTTCATCATTTTCATTCAATTTTTTGCATTTTTTAATGTTTATTTGTTTTTTCATTCAAAATATGTTTTTTTCATGAAAACTAGGTTTTTTTAAATCAAAAACAAAATTGTTCAAATTTGTTAACCAAATTCAATTATTTACATTCAATTAGGTTTAAACTGGGGGATAACAGTGAAAGCATTGATCAACCACAACCACAACAACCAAACCCTCCCCCCTCAATTCAAGATCTAATTGCACAAAATTTAAACCAATTGAGGGAGATTGATGATGTCTATTATAGGATCCCTCACCTAAACCCAATATTTGATCCCCTCATGCCCATCATAAAGAGTATAGAAACAATCACTAAGGAGAACAATGTCACTCTTTTATGGTGAGATTCTATGAGGGAAAAATATGTGGATGGTTTGTCCTATAAGGAGATCAAGGAACTTGAGATATCCAAAGCCAATATCACCACATTGTTTGTGAATCCCTGCACTGGTCAACCCATAGACCCCAAAAAAACAAAACTTTCTATTAAATGGTGCACAAATGATGATATTGTGAAAAAAATTGGGATCGTTGGTGGATGGTTTTTGATAAACCACCCAACACAATCTTGATGTCCCCTTCTACTTCATCAAAAAATTGTATGCTGAGTTTGTTTTAGGAAAAGATGTGAATTACTTTGACATCCGGCCTTTCTAGGGTGTGGGTTTAGGTATGCCCCAAGCTAGACCTGGGGCGGTCAGAGTAGTCTAGGGCCCATATGTCCCCCCTCCTTCTGTTGATCCCCCACCTTCAGTGTAGCATCTAGATATAATCTGTGAGGCAACGTCATGGACCATATCGGCTATTCACTCTTTGAGTAGGATTTTGGTTTCTCAGGTTGGGGCACTAGCTCAGCCTTCTTTTCATGGTAGTGGTGCATCCGGTGGCGCCGACATGTCCTCCTCAGCTCCACACATTTGCATGTCCCATAGTTGTGTCATGTGTGGGAACCTATGCTTGGGTCCAATTGGATAGCCTGTTGATTTTCATGCGCACACTGCAGATTATGAGGTGCATGAGATGCACGATGCACCAGATGTTATGAAAGGGACTGGAGGATACCATGGAGAGTCCTCGCATGCTAGAGGCGAGGAGGCACCTTCATCATACATTGATGATGTAGTGGTAAGATTTGTATTTTCACAATTCAATCTATATTTTAAATAAATACTTATAATCTAGATAATATTAAGTTCTAATTTTTATTTACATAGTCTATTTAATAGTTGATGGCAAAGGAGCAATTGACATAGATCCAAGAGGGCACCTTGATGGCCATTTCATTTGGCCTTGATAGCTTTACGGTACATAAATTATTGCACCTAGTCATTTTTATTTTACTGTACATGCATGCTTATCATTTATATTGGTATTAATTAGATTATGTAGTAACTTGCATGTATATCTTATTTTACTCTTGTAGGGCACAAGTAGCACGAATGTGGGGCTGTGCGATTCAGGATCTGGTAGTGCTGCTAGAGACAAGGGAAAGGTAATTGAATACAAATATGATTGAATGAATAGTTTAAATAAATTATAATGATTATATACAACTAGACATAGATTGATAGTTTCACATACTTGTTGTGTATATGTACTGAAAATTCTTGGCTTCACATCCTTGTTGACTACACCCACTATACCCGAAGATGAAGATGAAGAAGAAGAAGAGATGCCTCGGGTACATGTGTTTATTTTATTTTGTGTTTAGTAGATATAATTCGTTATTATCAGTGACAATTATATGCTAAGTGTATCAATGTCATGTTTGTCACTAATACATTTGGCCTCAAATTTCGACAGAGGTTTCCGATGGACAAGGCATTTTATGATCAAATTTTTATTTTTTTTAAATGCCCGATAATGTCAAAATTTTGATGACAATGCTGATGATGTTTTTTGATGAAGCCTGTGTTAGTCAAAATTTCAACAACCATAGGCATTATTAAAAAAAAAAAAAAAAGCACAGGTCCATTTGAAAACCACGCACGATGGATTGAATTAACTCTCGACTTCCTCTGCCTCTGCCAATTCCTTTGTTTCTTTTGCCTCTTCTTCTGCCTCTACCTCTACCAATTCCTTTGTTTCTTTTGCCTCTTCCTCTGCCTCTGCCTCTCCAAATCGGGTTCGACATGTCCTTTGCCTCTGCCTCTTCCTCTACCTCTACCTCTGCAAATTGGGTTGTCTAGTAGGTGATATCGAAGGATTGAGTAGCTAGTCTGGAGAGTATTGAACTATTGGAGATGGAAAAATTTCTATAGATTTTTGCATGCTTGTAAATTCCTGTGGACTTGCAGGTTGTGTGTTTGAATCATGTAAAGTTGGTTACAAACAAGTTCATTTCAGAGTGTGTGTCTCATAAATTTGAGCTTGTCATCCTACTGGTATGTTCTCATTTATCTATTTTTCTTTACTTTCCTAATGTTGCAGTTCCTAGTTATTGATAACTCTTCCAATTATCGATTATGTTAAAAATTAAAAAATAAGTAAACCCTATTTACTATACCAAAATCGGGACATAAGAAGCAGTGATGTCCACATATTTATCTAAGTGGTGTTACAAAATAGACTTCAACTTCCAAGTTTTGTCAAATCCACAGAAAAATCTTTTAAATTCAAATAAGGTGATAAGCATTTGAATCTTTCATAGTTCAATTTGGCACTAGTTGTAGAGTGTGTTGGGATTCAATTTAACACTTGGAAATTTTTCTTGAATGCCCCTTGTGCATACAGCCTTATTTTGCCAATCATATATAATAGATTTGAGAAATCTTTAAATGGTTCTCCCTTGGTCAAATTTGTCTTGGTGTCATTCCTCTTCATTCCACCTGCTATTATCATATGTTGAAAGTTGCAAAAGCCCAAAAAATTTATCTGTCCAGGAAGGTTTTGGTCATTTTTATCACTTTTTGTGGAGTTGCAGACTTGTTGTTGACTACTGGACTTATTTTAATTGTCTAATATCCAGTTCCAACTATCAATCCCGCATGGAAGTTGTTGGTTCCCAAAACCACAGATTGGAAATCAAAGAGTTTTGCCACTTCTCTTGATGAATTCTGAATCAGTCTTGGCCAACAAACGGGAATGATCGATAGATCAAATTCCCCTACACTTCAGGCTTCGCTAAACCAAGGTGGGTGAACCTATATCTAAAACATAAAACTATAGGTTAAAGACTTTTCTATAGCAAATTTAAGAAATTAGATGACTTCAAGATGGTAATTGTTCCTAAACCCAATCTTATTATTTGAAAACCGTAAATGCTTTCTTGTAAATGAATGTTTATAAAGTAGTGATTGTATGAATTAGAAATATTATTCCTTAATGAAACTTTATTGGAAATACTTGATTCAAATATATAAAATCAATAAAAGAACAGTGCCTTGATTCCTTATTGGTTTCATATCATTTCAAATGAAAAAGCCTACGTTTAACCTTAGAGATAATTTTAATAACTTGTTAATGAAACAAGATCATCATCTCAAAGGCTTCCATATGAATTTCAATTAAAATGTGACATCCAATTAGTCTTACTGAATTTAAATTTACTTTGAAAGACCAATAAGACAATTTGAAGTTTGCCAACCAATCCTTCAAACTGATATTCAAACTGAAAATCAATCTTAATTACAACAACATAAGATTGCACAATGAAACAACCTATGTAAATAGATTTATCCAAGGAACTGATCAATCCATTGAAAAGATAGATACCATGATGAATGAGAAACACTTGAATCTTTATATTGAAAATAAAATACTTAAACCAGTTGATTTCAGTGCATATCCTCCATCAACTTGGTACTTCCAGACAACGAGTTCATAAGAAAATGCCTAGAGACTTTCTTGATTAAAAAAAACTATAAACTTGTGATATCTATCTCTCCTAAAAGATCCTCCACATATAGATGAGGATTCGGTTTGAAAAATGAAAGGGCATACCCTTTCATTAAACTAAAATTAACAAAAAACTAACTAGAAACTAAGTACCTAAAAACTGCTCTAACAAACTACAACTATAAAATACAAAGTCACATCTTTAAACATCTTTTGATATCTATGGCTGGTCTCCAAGCCTCTAATCACACTTCTAAATGTGCTTCAAATATCCCTTTGATTTGTAGTTATCTGCATCGTAGATCATATCTCTGACCACAATCTCCAAAGTGATGAATTTTTCCATCTACTCAATTGCCTTTGTCATGTCAAGTACATCAGATCGAGCAATGTTAAGGTAAGCACTGAGAAGAATTTGGCACTCCATAATCCATTTATCCTTATCATTATCTGTCCATTCTGATCTTCAATTTTTGGAAAACCATGTTGTACTATTTCCTTACAATCATTAAATTCATTTTGCAATTTTGTGTCAAAGTCTTCATGCTTTTTCAATAACTTTTTTATTCCTTTAATGACTTCAAAATCCGTATTGGCTATTGTCTTATCATGCAACAGATTTCCTAGGCTGTTATAAATCTGATTGTGAGATATTGCAATATCCATAATCTTTTGATAAACATCCCAGAAATCTTCAAGGAAACCCTGCAATTTTTTAAATCTCTTAGTCAATAAAATAGAGGTTGTGTCATCCCTCACACTCTGCATTTTCCTTTTCAACTTTTTACTTTCTAGTTGCACTTCATCACATTTCTTTTTCCACTAAGACCCATCATGGATTTGTAGCATAGGTTGTCCTCCTTTTTTTAGCAATTATTTATATAATCCCTTGTACTGGTCTCTTTCTTTGATCACTTTGACCAATTGTGCTTTATTAAATTTTGAAATATCAATACCCATATCAGAAGTAACAATGGGATCTACTTCACCAACTTTCAATTTCATAATGTGACTAAAGGCTTTATCCACATCAATGATTTTTGGCCTCTTATTTGGAGGGTAAAGAGCCCGTAAAAGAAAAGCCTCTTCATTTTGGTAAAATCTAGAGCCGACATACACATCATTTAGCCCTTGAATATCCAATTTAAAATCCTTATTCTCATAATGTAACATGCTATCAAAAATAAATGTTGCACTCATGTCCAATCCTAGGAAGATGATGATGCCTGCTTCACTAAGAAGTTGTCTTCCCCTTTAAGGAGTTATAGTGGTCAATTCTAAACTGATTTCTTCCTTTAGTTTCCCCAACAATTCTAATTCTTTTTTAGGGGTTACATTTGGGATAGAGTCTCTCAGTTTTTTCCCTTTGAAAATATATAAAAAGGATTTAAATTCTTTTGACTTAATAAAAAAATCATCAAACACAAAGGCAGAATACTCATCGTATCTTGCATCACTATGGATGTTCATCCTGGCAACAATTTTCTCTTGTAAGTCTGGCTCTTCTGCTGTGTCTAGTGCTTGATGCCTAGATACCACCTCAACTTCTTTAGACTCGCCTTCACTCTCTTCTTCTTCAGTTTCCATTTCTTGCAATCTCTTTTTTTTTTCTTCCAATTTCTTGTTTAATTCATCAATGGTCATCTGGGCCTCTTCCTCCTCCATGTTTCTAAACATGTCCTATGCTTCCAAGTAAACATGAATGTAATCTCCCAGATTTTGACTTTTCTTGCAATTGTGAATATATCCCTCAGGGTCATAATTGATCCTAGCAGCATATTTGAACAAATTGTATTCTTCAATCAGTTTACTATCAATGGGTTCATAAGCCTTTGTTGATATAATGGTAAAATCCCCAAAACTAAGAGTCCCAAGCAGGAAAGTCTTCTTATGCATACCTCCAAAATGTTTGGCATTTGAAACACTTAACTATCTCACAATCTCTAGATAAGCAATTATGTCTGGTACAAGTTTTGGCAATAGATATAGGGTTCCTTCGAAACCATAAATCCTAAAGCAAGTAAAATCCTTGTGAACAAACCAATCACCCTAGTTGTGATTGACAATACCTCTTTCATCAAAAATAGCAGGTCTAAGAAATCTTTTAACTTCACAGGAAATAGATCCTTCACACAAGACACCATACATCTGGTATAATGGCTTTACTATTAGCTCTTCAAACTTGATGTAGTTTGATTTCACATATCATGAATCCCAAACTAATTTCCACATTTGTACATGTTGTTCTTTACCTACTCTGTCTACTATGTTCAATTTTGAATTCATTGGCCACATACCCCTAAATCTTCCATAAAATAAAATCAAATGCATTAACAACAAGTAAAACTTGAAAGTGGGCTCCCTATTATCTTTGAGGTTCAAGAAACCTTCATGTAATTTTTCTACAGCATAAGTAGCATAATAAAAGGGTCTTGTCTCATACATCTGTACATTTGCTGCTAACACCAGCGACCCAATATTAGATACATTAGGGACCTCTATACCTCCAACATGCTTACATGACATATAGGTGTACTGTAAGTAGCGTCTGAAAATGTCCATGTTGAATGGGGGACCATCCTCTTCAGTTAGAATGCCCTTCTCAACCCTATTGAAAGCTAAGTTCCAACCTTTATAAGTAGTATCCATTTTAACAAATTCCTCTAGTTCTTCAAACGACAAGGGTACATCAGGGTTAGGGTCTAAGCTAAAAACTTCATCTATGGTGCCACGGCTAATTCTGATAAATACTTAGCCATTTGGAAACTAAATGCATCTCTTCACAAAATTGTAATTTTTAACCAAGACTTCCATCAATCTGATATTTACGAAAACATTTGGAACAACTAGTTTACCTAAGTTGGTTATCCATGGGTTACAAATTGGCACTTCTCTGTCCTTTCTCAGAAAATGAAATAGGAAGAGTTCATAACCTCTCACCTTTGTCTACACATCTCCAACCCCTTTAAACCTATCCTCAAGCTGGTCTTTTATGGGAAAATGTTGTTTCGACCTCCTTGATTTTGGGCCTGGGGATTGCAATTGATCAATGATATCTTGATTCAGTTTCCATGCAGGAGGGACTTCCGTTGTTTTGGATTTTTTAGACATGGATTCGGAGCCCTTAGCACTCCTCTTTCTTCCTAATGAACTTTCAGCCTCCATGATGTGTGATGAATTGTGAGCAATAATTCTCACCTTGTGTGTTTTTTACTAAGATGCAACCTGCATTTGGTTCTTAATTTGCCTCATGTGAGCCATCAATCTACTCAATTGCACGCATTCAATACAGGCTACTTTGGTTTCAATTTTGAATTGCATCTATAATGGCTCATCATTATATGCTTTCCCAACGAATTACTCTATTGGCCATCAACAATATTTCATTCCTTAAGTTGCTTTGTTTTTTATCAATGTGGCTTACTGAGCCCTCCATCGGGTATCGGCATAACCTTGAACAGCCTCTGTCGATAGTTACTTTTTCCCTGATGAATCTCCTTCTCTATTGTTTCCATCCAGTGTTGGGATAGCTTGAAATGTTACACCCTGATCTCTTTAAGTTGTACCGATGACTAAGGCTTCTCTTCCTATCGATGTAAGTCTTACCGATAGGCTTGTCGGTTATCGGCAAGACAACAATTTGCATGTTCTGATAGTAAAAGTCACGCCGATGATACTTTAGTAATGACTCAGTTAGTGTATATCCTCCTAATGTGTCTATTGGGTATCGGGATAACTCCTATCCCCTTTTAGCGATAGTTAATCACTTCTCAATGACCTTTGGCTTTGCTAGGGTGCTTTCTTTGGGGTAGGCTACACTGATGGTTTGATTTTCTTATAAAATGTGCTCCCCTTAATGAAATACACATGTTTATGATTTTTTACATATAAACTAAACAAAACCTCACACAAGATCAACCTCTAAGATATCACATAGATCTTGCCTCTTTGGCTAAATTTGTCAAAGTGAAAGCCTTATCTTTACTCAGTGCTAGCCCCCAATTGCTTGGCTGATGGTTGACTCACTAGAGACAGATCACATATGGATGAGAATTGATGTTGTAGGATTACTCCTGCCCATAAAATTTCAGCATTAACTATTCTCATGATAAAAATACTTGTTTAAAACAATAAGCAAATAGTATCTCAATAGCATAAATAATTTGAAAAATTATGTGCTAACAGAAGCTCTGCTAAGTATATTGGGTTTTTCTTCTCTTCATCTGCTTTTATTTCCTCCTTTTGTGGTTTTTTAATGAACAACTAGACTTTTGTCTCTTTGTCCCAACATTCCATTCTCTTATGCATCATTGCATTGTCATCTACTCCAAAATTTTCTTGCATTCTCTAACTTTACTTGCTTTTGTTACCATTTCATCCATTTTGCATAGTTCCAAACTTCTGGTGTTCATCCTTCCCTTTCTCATCCCAACCTTTGGTCTTTCTTTGCTCCCAATTTTTGCAAGCCTTTTCTCCTCTTCCATTTTCCCTTTTATGGAATTTCGGAGGTCATCCAAACTTCTTACCATCCTTGCCTATCTTGCGACCTCCCATCCTTCTTTGCAGCCCCGCAATCTTCAATAACTTCTACTTTGCAGACTTGTGGAGTTCTAATGGACTTCTTCCATTTCTCATCCACTTCTAGACATCCATACTCTCTTGTTTCTTGAATAAAATGGATAACTAAATGGTATTAATATTAAGAAGCTACGTACTCATCATGAGTAATGAGAAATAAACAAGCTTGTCAAGCTTGAAATCAATGTGTAAGGCTAACTGAGCCATTTTGTCAAAAGTTGTCAAATAGTCCTACTCAGGTCCTTATTGTTCAAATAATGTAAAGTACCCATGGAAGGGTAATAAAGGTTTAATATGTTGTTTTGAGTCCATTCTAAGGTGTTCAAAGTATATAATTAATGTTTAGTGGTCATTCATGTCAAAAGGCAAAAGTTGTCAAGGTGTCACTAAAAATAGTTCTAAGAAGACTTTCATACTTGCGATATCCTTTTGCATAGTTTGTGAAGGTTACGTACCGAAGTTTCGATAGCCCAATTTTTTTGCGTGTGAAGAAAGACCATGTCAGAAAATATCAACAAAGAACAAAATAAGGAGACAATTGCTAGATTGTGGTCTAACTTGAAAAGAAAAGGTGATGGAAAATGTTATTGTCCCTGCAAAATTTTTAAGGTCTTAAAGACTAGAAGACTTCTAATCAAAACAGCTAATAAACATTGTAGGCAGCATGGTCACATTGAAGGGGGACATGATTATCATCCATTGGTAAGTTGTTCATTATATCATTTTAACAATTTATATACATAAGAAATCACTTCATGATGAGATCATGGTCATGGTTTATTTATGTTGAACATTTCTATATAGGTCGATCTCCCCAGGGCACATGATATGGACCAACACAACCCAGAGAATATGTTTTTTGAAGTGGAGGAACATGGAGGTGTGAATATCAAAGCTGAAGATAATGATCCCATGGAAGATGACGATCATGCACTAGAAAACACAATTGAAGATGATGGTACAAATATATTGATCCATGACACATTTAGTACTGGCACAGCCGATCATGATGATCGAGATGACTTTGATGTTGTTCATGATTTACCTATACTTGAGAAGGCATACGAGCCCCTTTATGAAGGCTTCCAAACAACTCTTCTCTCCATTGTATTTTTGTTGGTGAATTTCAAGGCTATGAATGGTTTATCCAACATAACAATCTCACGTATGTTAAGGTATGTTGTATATGTCATTATAGTTAATAAAGGGTGAATCATGTACCATTAATATTGTTTATATTAACAAATTAATATTTTGTAGATTGATAGGTGAGTTTTTGTTACCACCATCAAATATTCTACCTCGCTCATACCGATAATTATCTCTCATTCTAAAGGATATTGGAATGGAGTATCAAGCAATAGATGCTTGTCCTAATGATCATATTATATATCATAAACAACATTAATTTGCAACATAATGCCCTGAATGTCATGTTAGTAGATATCAAATAGATCAAATAACAAAAAAGGTGCCTCGCAAGGTTCTTTGTTATATTCCCATTATTCCATCTATTTAACGATTATTCAGGTGCACTAGCTTGGCACAATTCATGGATTACCATGCACACAATAGAAGTCAAGATGCCATTATTCGAATGCCTATGGATGGTTCAAAATTTATGGACATCGAGGAAAAGTAGCCACACTTTAAAGAAGAACCTCGTAATCTCAAGCTTTCATTGGCAGTGGACGGTGTCAATCCATTTAGAGAGATAAGATATGTTTACTCAGTGTGGCCATTTTTTGTTATCAACAATAACATTCCTCCATGGATGTCAATAAAGAGGGAGCACATAATGTTGGTGATGATTGTTCTAGGTATTTTATCATTTAATAGTCATCTACATTTAATTAGAAATATTGCAATAAAATGGTCATAATAATTATGTAATTTTTTTGTTCATTCAGCTAGGTAAGTACCAAGTTAAAGATATGAATGTGTATATTGATCCTCTTATCGATGAGTTTTTGGAGTTATGGAATGGTGTCACTATGTATGACATCTCTAGAGCAATAGGACAAAGACAATTTCAATTCCATGCAATGCTTGTATGGACAATACATGATGCCTCAGGGCTAACACATTTTTGTGGTATGTTACAGTGTTCAAGTTGCGTATTATAATTTTAATTATAAAAATTAATATATTTAATCCAATTATGCATTATCTTGTAGGTCTTCAAACAAAGGGAAAATTTGCATGTCCAGTTTGTGGTCCAAAGATGAAATCCTATCATTCAAAAAGTTTAGGAAAACAGAGGTTTGATGAGTATAGGCACTTCCTCCACAGAAATCATAAGTATCGAAATAATGAAAAACATATTTTCAATGGGAAAGAAGAGACTACATCAAAGCCATGAAGAATGACACCTTTCCTATGGAAGTTGGAATATCATAGAAGTAATTGTCAAGGTAATGTCATTCCATCTAATGGTTTATGTTTGTAATTTGTATTTTTCTATTGTGTTTTGTTTACTGATGATGTAATTGATAATTGTCAAGGGTGTCAAGGCATTAATGACCACCTTCCAAAGGGACTAAAAAGTTATTTGAGACAATTTAGTAGGTTTCCCCATGAGAAGCTACATATTGTGCATTTGTTTGATACTATGAATATTGGAAAGAATATAACATAGACATTATGGAAAATATTGGAGGGAAGGTGTGACAAAGAAAAAATTGTCAAAATTTGTAGTGACATTCAGGAATCCAATCATGCAATGAAAAATGGCATTCAATAAAATAGCAATGGAGACCAGATTAATATAAGTGCCCTTCCTTGGTTATTAACGGGACAGCAAAGCAATGCTATAAAAGAACTCATACAAAAAATTCGATTTCCCACAGGATTTTATGCGAACATAAACAATCTCATATTAAAGAAAAGTGAATTTGGGTCAGGGATGAAAATACATGATTGGCATACCTTCATTAAGGTAATTCATGTTCTTGTGTATTTACTAAATATTTGTATACTACGCATGTACTTTTCATTGTATTATGTTAGAAAATAATGAAAAGATCATTTGATAATTGTTGCAGAGTGTTCTACCTCTATCTCTCCCAAACAACTTTGACAATAATGTCAAGCAAGTCATATATGATCTTGGAAAATACATGAAGTAAGTAGTTATCTTTGTTCAATTTGTTGTATTGATAATATGTTTGCGATTTGTTTTACTTGTTATGTAATATATTGTATATTATTTTGTAAAGTCTCGTTTATATATTTTTGCATCTTGAATCTCTTCTAGGTGGTTGTCATCTAAATAATTCCATAAAGAAGATAAAAAAAATTGGAAGATAAAAATTCCTCATTTAATGTGTGAAATGCAAAAGTGTCTACCTTCAACTTTTTTCAATGCACAAGAATAGTACCTCATACACCAAGTTGAGGAGACTGAATTGTGTGGCCCTGTACACACTAGGTCAATGTGGATGGTTGAGAGGCACTTGAAATTTTTTAAGGCTTTGGTTCGACAAAGAGCGCATCCTGAGGGTTCTATGGTGGAGGGATATATGGTATACTAGACTATGGTGTACATTATTGAATATCTTCCTAACTTTGCAGCAGAGATCCACGTAGATCACATTTGGGATCCCAATCCCATTAACAAATTTGAAGGGGAGTACTTGATGGGGAAAGGTAGATTGAGGAAAGTGAGAGGTAATTATAAGATGTTATTGTAGCTAATTAATTCTTAATCTTCTAAATAAATTGGTTGTAAATCGTCTATTAATTATTTGTACAGTTGGTTGGGAGTGGGATGTGCTACATTTGTATATTGCAAACAATCTTGATTGGATGACAGTGTGGATTGAACGATGTCAACATTCTGGTTGCACATTAACATGGGAAGGTGTGGCTCCATTGGTTAAAGAATCTCATCGTAATGGAGATTCCAAAGTTACACAAATGGAAATTGATTTAGCATATGGTTTAAGAGATAAACAGGCACGTATAATTCCATTAATCACCTGTATGTTTATCAACTCATGATGCAATAATTTTAACATGTTAGACATATTGTAGGTCAAACACCACAAGGCTATGTGTTGCAATGGTCATAAATTTTGCATCAAAAAGTTGGATGACACGAAGAAAACTTGTGATTCTGGGATAACTGCAGTCTTTGAGGTGACCATTATTTCATCTAGAAATGACATACATCCTCAAGAGTCTCAAAATTGATACTATGGCATTTTGGATGATATACTTGATTGTGACTTTAATTCCTTCAAATTAGTTATGTTCGTCGTCAAATGGTATAGGCTACGACTGAATAAAAATGATCCTAATAGAATTTCTATTGAACATGATAATGGATTTACAATGGTTAATACAAGGTTGTTTGAGCTAGTTGGGGATGAGCCCTATGTTCTTCCAAGCCAATGTGAGCAGGTATTTTACTTAGAGGTTCCACATAAACCAGGTTGGTCATCTGTTGTTAGACATGATCCAAGAGGAAGGCTGATAAAGTATAATGAGATCAAAGAAGAAGATAACGAAGAAGTAGAAGATGATGATGATGATGATGATGATGATGATGATGATGATGATGATGATGATGATGATGATGATGACGATGTTGATGTCGATGACGATGACGATGACGATGACGATGATGATGATGATGATGATGATGATGATGATGATGATGATGATGATGATGATGATGATGATGATGATGATGATGATGATGATGATGACGATGACGATGACGATGACGATGACGATGACGATGACGATGACGATGACGATGACGATGACGATGACGATGAGGATGATGATGATGATGATGATGATGATGATGATGATGATGATGATGATGATGATGATGATGATGATGATGATGATGTTGATGTTGATGTTGATGTTGATGCTAATGCTGATGTTGATGCTAATGCTGATGCTGACGATGCTGATGATGATGACAATGATGATCATGATGATGATGGTGATGATGATCATGATGGTCATGATGATGAGTTGGATGAAGAAGAAGATCAATGACATGAATGAAATGTATGAATTTTTTTTAACTTTGTGTTTATTTATGGAATTTGGATTGTTTATTAGCTATGTGATGGATGGTGATTTAAAATACATATGTGATGGATTACATGTTTATGATGATACATTTGACATTTTTTGAAAGATGTGTTTATTTATGGAATGTGGACTATCTATTAGCTATGTGATGGATGGTGATTTATGATACATATGTGATAGATGACATGTTTATGAAGATACATATGTGATGCCTATGATGCTCAATTACATATATAATGATACATATGTGATGCTTATGATGCTCATGATACATGTGTATTTATTGTTTATCAAATTACAAATGTAATGCTTATGATGCTCAATTATTGGTGTTGATTTAATGTATATATTTTGTGTGATGTTTTCACCCTTGGTGTAAACGGGTAATTGACTATAGACATCATCAACCCTTTAGTTGAGATCCTGCACAGTCTACATAAAGTAAAGGTAAGGAATAAAAAATATACAATGATCATGATGATTGCATATTTTTAATGTTGTATACTATGTAATTTTTAGTATACGTATCATGTAATTTTTAGCTAACATAAGATAATTGAATTTACATATGCATGAACCTGAACCCCTTTGACGAGGATCCTGCACAGTCTCATGGATCGACAGGTATAAGTCAATACACCCTATAGAAATAGTTTATTTTTAAAAAAATACTAGGAAAATAAACTTCCTCAGTTCTTCAAACCTCGACATTAGCAGCAAATTTAATACAATTATCAACACTTGAGGCCCCAGTTGGACTTATTGAATTTTTAATCTCAATGTCAACTTCAGGGCTGACTTCTTCATCAACGTTACCCTCATTTGCAAAATATCTCTCTCATTACAAGCTAATTCTCTCATTTGATGGAGTGCAGGTACTACCAAATAGGTATTTGTCAGATGTGTCTTCCTCGAGTGAGGGAAATTTAGGAATAGTCAACGAAAGTGAGACATGTAGTAGGTCTAAAATAGGGAGATCAACTAGAGGTCAAAAGATTAGAAGAAAATTCAATAAACACATGGAATTTTTCCTTGCTCAAGGGGGGTCATGTTCTTATGATGATGAGACCAAAGGCAACATTGAGGTGACCTTGAGGTACAAACATCTAGAGAAGCAATGAGTACCCAAGGAACTTCCTCCAATAAACACTGATTTTTGTGTTAATGAGAAGATATATCGCATAGACCCTTCATTGTTACTTGGTTTGGGCCTATTTTCCATGGACGAGATAAAGGTCTGTTACAACAAAGTTGTTGAATTGATGGAGTATGTCGGACCTTGTTACAATTACAAATTTTGGATGCAGATTGTTCGATATAAAAAAGTATGTGTAGGTATGCATTGTCAGCAAACTATATACAACAGAAAGATAATGATCAAAGTAAATGAGTGGTTATATACATTTATGGAAGGCCAAAAGTAACAAGGAATATTGCAGGTTTTTTAAATAGTACGCGACTTGGGTCAACTAATAAGCAACCCAATTGCAAATTTGAGGCAAGTGAGGGAAATCATGTATTTGTATGTGCAATAAAATCAATAAGTGGAGGGGAAGAGCTGCTAATCGATTACAATTTAAATCATATAGATATAAACAGTGTTACTAACATGGGGGTGGTATGTACTATATACCATTTAAACCAACCTCAAATTAATAACTCCAATATACCATCTTATTATTAAGTTTTTTTGCTAGGTCTATTGGTTTTATTTCGCTAACGTGTATATATTTTTTCTTTGTCACAAGGTGACCTAGATCTATCACATAGCACAGACAGGGATGTAGGTCCCAACACTTCTACCGAGCAGGTAAACCTCATTATAATTGTACAAATTAGATAGAAGCACACTGTTACATTATTATGTTATTTTCTTGAGTGTTTTGGAGTAATTTTGATAGTGTTAATAATATTCTTGTCATAGACAGATGTTCGGGGAAAGGGAAAGGAACCTCCCTTACATCAGCACCTCAACATAGTATTAAGCAATGAGGACTATGCAATTTCCACAAACCCTTTAGAAGTGATAAAAATGTCTATCACAAAAATTAATAAAGAGATTGTTGCTTTGGTATGCACAACCCCTCAGACTGATGAGATAAAAGATAGGCTGAATCAATTGATGCAAGTAGTGCGAGTAAGCAGTAATGAAAGATTTATTTATAACAAAAGTTCAATAATGGTTTATATTTTATACTCTTTTATGTCACTAACTAAAATATGTACATGTTGTTTTTACAGAATTTTATGTGACATCATCAACCTGGTGGACATGATCAGGGTATTGCAGGTAGTGCAGGTGATGACCATGTTCTATACATTAAAACTACTCCTTCTTTGGACTTCTAAGCTTGCCTTTTTAATGCTAGTGTTATTTACACAAGCCTTTCCCTATCTATACTATTGCTCTCTCTTTAGAATGAATAATAATAAGTTTTGTGTGTATATATGATTATAATAATAGTTTATTAAACTGTTAATAAAGTATTTAGTTGCACAATTAGAAGTTTTCATTTGATCTGATCTGATACTTGTATTTTAATTTAGTATTATCAAATTATATTTCAAAGTAGGGACATTACAAAGACCAATAAGACAGCATGAAGTTTGACAACATGAGATAGCACATTGAAGCAATCTAAATAAATAGATTCCATGGACTATCTTTTGTAGGGACTATACTAGTTTATCACTTACACTGCCCTCTTGTCACAAATTTCCATACCTTTGTCATGCATCAAAACCTACCTTCCTTATTCTCCTTCACACTATTGTATCATTAAGATTAGCATCGAACACTTAATAAAGGTTCATATTTATTTACAACTCTTAATAAAGGTTCATCCTTGTTTACAATTCTTGCAGTTTTCATATATTTAATGTATCATTCTTTAGGTGTTGCCAATGTTCTTGTGGAAAGGCCGCCTCATTCAAGGTTATCCCCATCTGTATTGCTGACTCTAATGTCAACAATAGGCAGCAATGCAGATGTCCTCTATTGCTCGTCATGTTGACCCGCCCACTATTGGTAGATCCTGATAGTTCTGATACTTAAAGATAAGTACAGATGCCAAGCTAATAAGATGAGAGGGGGGGGTGAATCATAAAAACTTAATCTTCCATAAAAACATCAGATTCAACCTCGGTAACATATACTTCGGTAATATAACCAAAACTACTAAACATGCAAACTCAAAAGCATATAAACATCATAACACTCATGACACCAGATTTAACATGGAAACCCAAATAGGGAAAAACCACTGTGGGATTTCGGACCCACTAAGAAATATACTCTTCTAGAGTATGCTCGGTTAAAAGCAAATCCTGTTAAATATTACAAACACATTGCTAGATGTGACCTAGTTAAGGGATTTCCCTCAGATCTATTAGGATCTTCACCTTGTTAAAGGATTTCAAACACTCAATCAGAATGTCACCTTGCTAGAGGGTTTTATAAATAAGACTGTTAAGTCCACTCGGTTAAGAGATTTTCTATCACTTCACAAAATAACAGTAATAAAAATCTATCTGCAACTTCACATCTAAACTGCTAAAGAAGATTCTTATTTGCTCAATACAATATAGACATAGAACTAATCTTGTCCATCTGTTGGGCTCTATACTCTGTTATTCAAAATAGGTCTTCAAGCTTCTGTGCTCAGCAATCACTATGTAGCATCCCTGTGCATACACTTGCCTGCATACATTGTTTATCAGCAGTTCCCTATTTATAAACAATTCACCAACCACCTAATCTCCTTGATCACATTTCCCATGATCAATCATAGCCATCAAATCTTCAAACTTTGTCTAGGTTCAATGTATCCTTCGATCTAAAAATGTTTTACCCTACCTTGGAACTTGCATACATTTCTTGGAACTTGTGCTAGGGTATTGCGGTTCAATCTAAGCTGTAGATCTTCCTGCCGATTTTCCTTTGCCATAGATTCTATAACAAACTTCATTCACGACATACCAATCATTTAATCATAGCCATCTCATCAGCTTCCTTCATTAAATAATGCATGTAATCATTTAATGTATTCTGTTATTACTCGGTTGCAACTCGGTAAATACTAAACTTCACTCGGTAGACATTCTGCCTTCATTAACTGATAGTGATAACCTTAGGGTTTACCGACTAGGTTCTTTGCTCGGTAACATAGTAAAGTATTAACCTTTCAATCAATAACATATGTAGGATATCAAAACAATCTAATCATCATGATCTCATCATTGTCTAACTCGGTAATAGTTGCCCATTGATTAACTTATTTCTCCCCTTATTCATCATATTCTTTCTGTGTCTTTTACCGACATCTTTATACTCATCAAATCATACTTCTCAAGATATGGCAACATCATACTAAATTAGAAAATCAATTTCTTGACATCAATGACAAAATAATAATATTAAAACAGTAAACATCCTTAATCAGTTTTATCCATAATCATCAACAACCTTCTCAATATCCTTATTGAAATGCCAACAATCTCCCCTTGTCTGTTATAATGCCAAATGCCAACAATCTCCCCCTTTGGCATTGATGGCAAAACCAATTGATTTGACCTAATAGATTTGGATTGTTGTGAGATTCTGAAATGTTGAAATGCTCTCCCCCTGTTATCAGAATTCTCCCCCATACATTAGTCTTCTCCTCTTCTTCAGTCTTCTCCCCCTTTGACAATAATGCCAAAAAGTAAAGAACTAAACCATAATTTCTTCCTGTATGAAGTGATTTCTTGTTGTTATGTGTCAACTTAGTCTCGGTCAAAGCATTTATGTCTTCAATTCTTGTTCCCTATATTATTTCCTTCATTGTTTCCTGCACACCTTTAGAAAACATCCTAAAGTGTGTAAATCAACATCAACTCCTAAAAAGATATTCTGTAGAGTCATTGAATTGATGCTTTCACCAAACTCGATCAGTGAGTAGAAGATAGGGGTAGGACCCCTAACTTACTTCTGAGATACTCAAAAGTGTCCTTTGGTAGTGGCTTGGTGAAGATATCTGCTATTTGTTCCTTTGTGCTAACATACTCCAACACCACTTTCTTCTCTTGAGCTTCTTCTCTAAGATAATGATATTTGATAGAGATGTGCTTTGTCTTAGAGTGAATAATAGGATTCTTTGAAATGTTAATGGCACTAGTATTGTCACAGACTATAGTTACTGGCTCGGTAACTTTCTCATTTATACCTTCCAATAGTTGTTTGATCCATGCTATGTTGGTACAATTCAATGTTGCAGCAACATATTCAGCTTCTGTTGTTGACTGTGAAACACATCCTTTTTTCTTGCTAAGCCAACTCACTAGTCTTTCTCCTAAAAAGAAAGCTCCTCCACTTGTGCTTTTTCTGTCATCAATGTTGCCTGCCCAATCAGCAGCAGTATAAACTTTTAAATCAAAGTCATTTCTTTTCTGATATACTAAGCCATAATCTTCAGTGCCTTTCAAGTATCTGAAAATTCTCTTGATTGTTGTCATGTGTGTTTCCTTAGGATCTGCAGAGAATCTTGCAACTATACCTACTGCATGTGCTATGTCTAGCCTGTTGTGAACAACATATTGCAACTTTCCAATCATGGATCGGTAAAGTGTCTCATCAACATATGCAGATTCATCATTCTTTGATAATTTACAGTTGGTAGTCATAGGAGTACTTACTGGTTTTGAATCCTCCATTCCAAATTTCTTCAAGATTTTCTTTATGTACTTGGATTGAGTAATGAAAATCTCATCTTTCATTTGTAGTATCTGTAAACCTATAAAATACTTTATCTCACCAATTAATGACATCTCAAATTCTTTACTCATTTCATTTCCAAAGTTCTTACATAGAGAGTCATTTCCACAAAATATAATATCATCAACAAATATAGCTGAGATCAGTATTCCATTTTCATCATTCTTCATGTAAATATTGTTGTTTTCACTTGTTCTTATAAAACCAATCTTGATTAAATAAGAGTGCAATCTTTCATACCATGCTCTAGGTGCTTGTTTCAGACCATATAAAGCTTTGTTCAATTTACATACCTGATCTTTATTATTGTCTTTAGCAAATCCTTTAGGTTGTTCAATAAAAACTTCTTCTTCTAATATACCATTCAGAAATGCAAATTTGACATCCATTTGATATACCTTGAAATTCTTGTAAGCAGCATATGCCAACAATGTTCTTACTCCTTCAAGTCTTGCTACAGGTGCAAAAGTCTCACCATAATCAATTCCTTCTTCTTGGGCATAACCTTTGCAAACTAGTCTTGCTTTATTTTGAATGACCTCTCCTTTTTCATTCAGCTTGTTTCTGAAAATCCATTTTATACCAATTACATTGTTGTCCTTCGGTCTTGGGACCAGTTTCCATGTGCCATTCTTCTTGATTTGATCAATCTCTTCTATCATACCATTTATCCAATATTCACTATTAAATGCCTCTTTCACTATTCTCGGTTCAAATTCAGATATCAGACATGTGTTCTATCTCAATTTGTTCCTTGTCATCACTGGATCATCCTTATCTCCTATAATCTGACTTGGTGCATGATGTCTTCTAACATATTTGGCTAATACAGGCTCGGTAGGCTCTATATGTTCTTCTTCATCACTTGGTAACTGGATATTCTCTTCATTTCCTTCTGCAGTTTTCTCGGTAGGACTTGTTGGTTGAACATAGACAAATTCATCATAATCTTCTAGTTCCTTGGAATTTCCTTCATCATAGTCTTCTAACATAACAAACTTGTGTTTATCACCTATCATGTGATGTGAGCATCCACTATCTATGATCCAAGAATCATTAGTATTTATGTGAGATATAAGGGCTTTTTCTTCATACCTTTCTTCATCTGATCCATCTTTGATGGCCACATAAACTACTTCCTTTGTATCAGTTTCATCTGATTTATCATCATTGGATTCCTCATCGGCTATTAAGCATGACTTTCTATCTCTTCTTCTGAAGTCTCAGTATCCTCTGTAATGATTATCTTTATGTCTATCATCTTGGTAATCTCTCTTTTCAGTAGAATCTTTGTCAAGATAGTTAGAAGCCATATGTCCTATCTTATCACAATTGAAACATTTCAAAGGTAGTTTCCTTTATACTTACCTTTGCCTCTTAGTAACCTTCTGGCTAATAGTGTTTCAAACTCTTCTTGCTTTCTAATTTCCTCATACAGTTTGTGTACTTCCTCCATGTTCTTGCGAAATCTTTCACTTGCTCCATTGTGATCCCCTTTAGTGTACTTACTCATTCTCACATTGTAATCTTCAGATTCACCAATATGAAAAGAACTAAATGTAGATTCAACTTTATTTACCAATGACCCACTGTTATCAAAGTTACTTAACTCAAATGCATGTAGCTTACCAATAGTAGCATCTAAAGAAACTGGCATATTAGGTACAGACCTCAATTCATTGATTGCAAAGACTCGGATTGCATAGGCCGGTAGAAGGGTTCTTAACAACTTACTTGATATATCCTTTTCTTCAATAGTTTCACCTGCTCCTTTATTTTGATTGAAGATCTCCTTTAGTCTTGTACTATACTGGGTTATGTTCTCACCTTCATTCATCCTCATAGATTCAAGTTGTCCTCTTAGACTATCCACTTTTGCTCTTTGAACATGTTCATCTCCTCCATACACAGATATGAGCTTGTCCCACATTGCCTTTGCATCATTGTAGCCTTCTAGATCATTAAACTCTGAATCGGTCAATGCAAATGTTATTTCAATCATTGCTTGGATATGTTCTTTCTTTGCCTTTATCTCTTCCATTGTCAATGGATAGGTACTCGGTGTGATGAAATCATTCTCCAGATAATATACAGCATATTCTCCAACCCCTGATAGGTGCAACTTCATCCTTTTCTACCATGTAGAGAAACTTGACTTGTTTAGCTTCGGTGCATCCCTCTTATACATCTTTGGATCTTTTCCTCAAGTACCTTTAAACTTTTCCTTTTGGAGTCCAAAGCTCTGATACCAATTGATAGTTCTGATACTTAAAGATAAGTACAGATGCCAAGCTAATAAGATGAGAGGGGGGGGGTGAATCATACAAACTTAATCTTCCATAAAAACATCAGATTCAACCTCGGTAACATATACTTCATTAATATAACCAAAACTGCTAAACATACAAACTCAAAAGCATATAAACATCATAATACTCGTAACACCAGATTTAACGTGGAAACCCAAATAGGGAAAAACCACTATGGGATTTCGGACCCACTAAGAAATATACTCTTCTAGAGTATGCTCGGTTAAAAGAAAATCCTTTTAAATATTACAAACACATTGCTAGATGTGACCCGGTTAAGGGATTTCCCTCAGATCTGTTAAGATCTTCACCTTGTTAGAAGTGACCTTGTTAAAGGATTTCAAACACTCAATCAGAATGTCACCTTGCTAGAGGGTTTTACAAATAAGACTGTTAAGTCCACTCGGTTAAGATATTTTCTGTCACTTCACAAAATAACAGTAATAAAAATCTATTTGCAACTTCACATCTAAAATGCTAAAGCAGATTCTTATTTGCTCAATACAATATAGACATAGAACTAATCTTGTCCATCTGCTGGGCTCTATACTATGTTATTCAAAATAGGTCTTCAAGCTTCTATGCTCGGCAATCACTATGTAGCATCCCTATGCATACACTTACCCGCATACATTGTTTATCAACAGTTCCCTATTTATAAACAATTCGCCAACCGCTTAATCTCCTTGATCACATTTCCCATGATCAATCATAGCCATTAAATCTTCAAACTTTGTCCAGGTTCAATATATCCTTCGATCTGAAAATGTTTTACCCTGCCTTGGAACTTGCATACATTTCTTGGAACTTGTGCTAGGGTATTGCGGTTCAATCTAAGCTATAGATCTTCCTGCCAATTTTCCTTTGCCATAGATCCTATAACAAACTTCATTCACGGCATACCAATCATTTAATCATAGCCAGCTCATCAGCTTCCTTCATTAAATAATGCATGTAATCATTTAATGTATTCTATTATTACTCGGTTGCAACTCAGTAAATACTAAACTTCACTTGGTAGACATTCTGCCTTCATTAACCGATAGCGATAACCTTAGGGTTTACCGACTAGGTTCTTTGCTCAGTAACATAGTAAAGTATTAACCTTTCAATCAATAACATATGTAGGATATCAAAACAATCTAATCATCATGATCTCATCATTTTCTAACTCGATAATAGTTTCCCATTGAATAACTTATTTCTCTCCTTATTCATCATATTCTTTCTGTGTCTTTTACCGAAATCTTTATACTCATCAAATCATACTTCTCAAGATATGGCAACATCATACTGAATTAGAAAATCAATTTCTTGACATCAATGACAAAATAATAATATTAAAATAGTAAACATCCTTAATCAGTTTTATCCATAATCATCAACAACCTTCTCAATATCCTTATTGAAATGCCAACAATCTCCCCTTGTCTATTATAATGCCAAATGCCAATAGATCCCTCTTTTGCTCTCTCTTTTGTTATGTGTTTATTTCCCTTGAAGTGTTCTTTCTTGGGGGCATTTCATAGTGGATTCATTTTCTGCAGCAGTAGATGCACATGACGATGTGCCAGAGGTGAATACTAGTGATAACATACCATCATTTCCTAGATCTTCTTGTATTGCTACTACGGCAACATTGCAGACCACATTGGTGGTGAGTGACGAATAATTGATTCCCTTGAAGATTCAAAAGGTTTCGGGTACTTTAAAATTATTATTATATATAGTGTAATTATAATTTACCTACTAATCACTCGTTTTGGACTAATTATCCCATGAATTTTTTGCAGGAAATGATATTTTTTATAAAAATCTTAATGACATTGCATTGCATGTGTTTGGGCCCACCATACGTAAAAAGTGGAACATCGTATGTGAACTAACCCTAATCCACTATTTTTATTTCACATCATTTCTAGAATAGTTTTCCTTTAATCCATTTCTTGAACTATATTAAAGGTAGCTTCAGTTCATTTCTGAATCTAATAGGTTTGTTTTTGCTTAAAAGGTGGAATGACCAAGAAAACAGGTTAAAAGATGAACTCACAAACCGTATGGTTGAGTTGTTCAAAAATGACACATTCAACAAAACCAAGCTCCTTGAAAAAGATGGCACATATCTAAAGTATGTGAGGGACCAATACAAGACACATTTAGAGAAGAACAAAGAAGTGGATTAAATTCAAATTATTGCTCCACTTAGACTTTTCAGAAGAGGACTAGGCATACATCGATATCACGAGAAGTGGGCAGAACAACTGAAGAGAGGGGAAATGATGAAGAAAACGATGCTCCACTTAGACTTTTCATAGCAAAAAAAAAATGATTGTAATCTACATTATTTTATAATGACTAATTTTTTATGTGTTAATGAATGTAATTATGTGCTAATGAATGTTCATCAATGATGTGTTAATTAATATTGATGAATGTTGCATGTTAATGAGTTTTAATGAATGTTATGTGTTATTGAGCATTATGTGATAATGAATGAATGTTATATTTTATTAATGGATGAAACAATGAATGAATGTTATATGTTAACAGGGAATTTATAGTGTTGTTAGGGGGGGAGAGGCCAAATGAGCTTTCACCTTCATGTGGTTGGCCTTGTTAAGTAGATAATATTAAATTATTCTTGAAACCAAGCGAAGCTCAATAGGATAACACACTTTTCAATATTTCATTATGTTGCACAGTTAATATTTCATGATAATCTGGGAAGGTTCATCTGCAGTGTTATGTGTAACTGTGAAGGTGAGAAATTTATTTTTTTTGTGTTCTGACATTTATTTTTTGTTCCAGGTGGGTGTGTTCTAATGTTGTCTCTATTTAGCCCTGCATTTCTGGCTCTTCTTCCTTCTCTGGCACTTGCCATCTAGAGACAACTACATTCTCATTAGATTCACTTTTTGCCTCCTCCTCCTTGGTTTATAATTTCCTGGATTCTTTGTCTCTTTTTTGCCAGTTCATTATTCAGTTGATCAATTACCTCTTTGGCCTCTGCATCCTCCATGTTCCTAAAGATATCTTCAGACTTAATACTGACATGTAGATAACCTCCCAAGTTATGGCTCTTCTTGCAAGACTAAATGTATCCTTTAGGATCATAGTTTTTCCTAGCATAATACTCAAACAAATTGTATTCTCCTATCAACTTCTTATCAATTATTTCATAAGCTTTGTTTGACACTGGTGAAATCACCAAAACTCAGTGTCCTAGGCAGGAAGGCTTTCTTATGCATATCTACAAAAATTTTAGCATTGGACACACTCAATTGCCTCACAATCTCTAGATAAGCTATTTTGTCTGGTACTAGTTTTGGTAGCATGTAGGGGCTCCCCTCAAATCCATATACTCTAAAACATGTAAAATCCTTATTCGCAAACTAGTCCCCCTGGTTATGATCAACAATGTGTCTTTCATCATAATCCATGGGTCTTAGGAACCTCTTGATCTTGTCAGAGATAGACCCTTCACATGAAATCCCATACATTTGGTACAATGGCATCACAATAAGTTCTTCAAACTTAATATAGTTGGACATCATATATTGAGAATCCCAAAGAGATGTCCACAATTAGATGGGTTGCTGCTCACCTTCCCTGTTCTTGGTATTTAATTTTAGGCCCTCGGGCCAAAAACCCTTTACATATCCATAAAATAACACTAGATGCATCAATAGTGAATAAAATTTAAAATTGGAATGAGTATCATCCCTAAGGTTTAAAAAACCTTCGTGCAACCTCTCCACTAGATATGTTGCATAGTCAAAAGGCCTAGGTTCATACATTTGTATATCAGAGGCTAACACTAGCGGCCCAGTGCTTGCCAGATCAAGCACCTCCACCCCTCCTACTTGCCCACGTGACATATATGTGTACTACAAGTAGTGTCTAAACAAATCAATGTTGAATGGTGGCCCGTCTTCCTCTGTTAATTTTCCTGTCTCCCTCTTGTGAATGGCAAATTTATAGCCAGTATATGTAGTGTCCATTCTGAGGTATTCTTCCTCCAACTCCCCAAAGGACAAGGGCTTATCAGGACTAGGGTCTAAATTGAAAATGTCGTTTATGGTACCCACAGAAAATCTAATAAATGCTTCCCCATTTGGGAGTTGAATGCACCTCTTCATCGAATTATAATTCCTCACCAAAACCTCTAGAAATCTTATGTTTACAAAAACATTGGGTACTATTAGCTTACCTAAATTTGTCATCCAAGGATTGCAGAGCGACATCTCCTTGCTCCTCCTCAAATAGTGGAACATAAACAATTCATGTCCCCTTACCTTGGTCTATACATCTCTGGCCTCTCTGTACTTGTCTTCTAATTGGTCTCTCCCCAGTAGGTGCTGCTTCGACCTTTTGGATTTTGGGTCGGGTGCTTGCATTTGGTCTATCGGGTCTTGGTTTAACCTCCTGACTGGAGGCACCTCTTTAGTTTTTCCTTTCTTCGCCTTAGAGTCAGGTCTCTTGGCCACCCTCTTCTTTCATGTTGAACTCGAAGCTTCCATTTCTACAATTACAATCCTATGCTCAGTTTTTCAAAGGTGCAATGTGTTCTATCTATGTATTCTATTTTCACCAACGCAGTATTTAGACAAGGAAATTTTTAGTTTCATTGTATTCTTTGCAATAATGAACTTCTCATAAAATTTGCCTTGTGTGAACCATAGATGCATCTACTACAAGTATTAAATAGAAGATTTTAAAAAATTTTGGTTTTGAATTCTGATATGACAACGGCTAGTCGGCATATGTCTCCCCAATGAATATTTCCCTTTTGGCACTCTCTCAACATCCTTTTATCTGCTTTGACATCTTACTTCCTCTTATCGGGATACCCTAAGCCGATGACTCCTTTTTCTCCTCATCGATATATCTCAAACCGATATTCTCATTGAGCGTCGGGTGAGCTCATTTAGCATTATCGCGATAGGCATTGTTTCCCCGATGGGCTTCACCATCGGCATAGCTCTTTCTAATGCAACCAGCTTCATCACCATGAGTCTTCTCGATAGTGTCTTCACTCTGCTCAATCAATCTGCTCCTTCATCAGGTATCGGGGTAATCCGAAATGAAACATATTGATAAGAAAAGTCTTCCCAATAGAGTATGTTCCATCGGTATATGTTTCACCGATGATTTCTTCGAGCATCGAGGTGGCTCAAAGTAACACATACCAATCGCTTTGGTTATACCAATGCAACTGGCTTCATCTCCATGAGTCTTCTCGATAGTGTCTTTTCTCTACTCAATTTGTCCGCTCCTTCATCGGATATTGAGGTAATCTGAAATGAAACATATCGATAAGAAAAGTCTTCCCAATAGAGTATGTTCCATTAGTATATGTTTCACCAATGATTTCTTCAGGCGTCGGGGTGGCTAAAAGTAACACATACTGATCACTTTGGTTATATCGATGGACTCTTCTTTTCACCACTCTTATCGGTATAAGTCTTACCGATACCCTCATCAGCTATCGACAAGACAATTCTCCACTGCTTCCGCTAGTGTTTACTATGTCGATGGGTCATATCAATATAGTTTTTGTCAATGCATCAATTCTCCTCAACTTTGCGCCTTGATTAGTATAAATTTTGCCGATGAGTACAACTCTGGCTTGCTATGCTCTCTCATCGGTATATGGTATCCCGATGCAAAATTGGTCTTTGTTAATTTAAGTTCCCTCATCGGTATAACTTATACCGATAATGTGAAATTTTAATCATTTTCAACTCCTTTAAGATACAAAAATTGATAATGGATTTAATACAATCTGAACAAAAACTTTTATCTGCATGGGAGCTTTACCCTTTCTGATAATTACTTGTGCACTTTGATCAATCCCAAGAACCTATTTGTCAGGCCTCCTCACCTCAAAAGGAAACCTAGAGTGTTTCATCTTGTCTCAATGCCACCCTCAATATGCCCACTTGATGGTTGAATCTCTTGAGAGAAGTCACAAATGGATGGAGATTGTCACTACAAGATTGCACCTACACATAAAACCCACTAGTAACTATTCTTATGGAAAAAGTGCTCAATATATAAAAGGAAATTATAAAAAAATAGCATAATTAATTTTAAAAATTATGTGCTAACATGTTTCACTATCTAAAAAGGATAATCTTTACAAGGATGCAATGGAAACTAGTTCTCAATCGGGTGATCGTGAACTTGCAGAGGAATTGTTGGTGTATTTTGTGGAACAGGTATACAATTGGTAAAACATATAGTTGGTTGTTCTCTCTCATAGGCTAAAGTATGTTTTTAATTTTCATTTTGGATTGGGGCATTGCAATGGGGCTTACTTTTGCATTTGGAATTATAGGGCAAGAAAGAATGCTTTGCTTCATGCTTGTTCATATGTTGTGACTTGATCAGACTAGATGTGGCTTTGGAACTTACCTGGATGAATAATATGATTGACTTTGTGTTTCCATACCTACTTTGGGTTCTTGATATACTCTGATGATTCTATGAATATTTTAAGTTTATCTTTAATAAACATTTTAAATCTTTTGCAGAATTAAATAGCTAATATTCAAAAAAAATCTTTTTCAAAGTTCATTCGAGAATACATGACAAAAGTTGATGATCTTGTTAAGCAAAAGTTAGAGGCTATCCAAGAAGAGAAATCTAAGGAGAAAGAAGAGAAAGATCTTGTTGCTCAACAGGTATACATTTTGCTTTATTGAGCCTCAAAGAGAACTTGTTCTACACTACTAACGGTTTTTAAAAATTCAAATAAGTATGCGTCTATTTTGTTTACAGAATATGTATGCTCAGCTTCTTCCCCTTGCTTTGCTAGCACCTCCAATAGCATTTTAAGAGCATAATTAAGGAAATTATAGAAAAATAGCATTTTTAAGAGCATAATTAAGGAAATTATAGAAAAATGACATTTTTAAGGAAATTATAGAAAAATTATGTGCTAACATATTACACTGCCTAAAAAGGATAATCTTTACAAGGATGCAATGGAAACTAATTCTCAATCAGGTGATCATGAACTTGCAGAGGAATTGTTGGTGTATTTTGTGGAACAGGTATACAATTGGTAAAACATATAGTTGTTTGTTCTCTCTCACATGCTAAAGTATATTTTGAATTGTCATTTTGCATTGGGGCATTGAAATGGGGCTTACTTTTGCAATTTGGAATTGCAGGGCAAGAAAGAATGCTTTGCTTCATGCTTGTTCATATGCTATGACTTGATCAGACCAGATGTGGCTTTGGAACTTGCCTGGATGAATAATATGATTGACTTTATGTTTCCATACCTACTTCAGGTTCTTGATATACTCTGATGATTCTGTGAATATTTTAAGTTTCTCTTTAATAAACATTTTAAATCTTCTAAAGAATTAAATAGCTAATATTCAAGAAAATTATTTTTCAAAGTTCATTCGAGAATACATGGAAAAAGTTGATGATCTTGTTAAGGACAAGTTAGATATTGTCCAAGAAGAGAAATCCAAGGAGAAAGAAGAGAAAGATCTTGTTTCTCAATAGGTATGCATTTTTCTTAATTGAGCCTCAAGGAGCACTTGTTCTAATCTACTGACGGTTTTTAAAAATTCAAATAAATATGTGCCTATTTTGTTTACAAAATATGTATGCGCAACTTCTTCTTCTTTCTTTGCCAACACCTCCAATAGCATTTTTAACAGCATAATTAAGGTAATTATAGAAAAATAGCATTAATAGCATTTTTAAGAGCATAGTTAATTTGAAAAATAGCATTTTAAGAGCATAATTAAGGAAATTAAAGAAAAATAGCATTTTTAAGAGCATAATTAAGGAAATTATAGAAAAATAGCATTTTTAAACAAATTATAGAAAAATTATGTGCTAACATGTTGCATTGTCTAAAAACAATAATCTTTACAAGGATGCAATGGAAACTAGTTCTCAATCAGGTGATCATGAACTTGTAGAGGAATTGCTGGTGTATTTTGTGGAACAAGTAAACAATTGGTAAAACATATAGTTGGTTGTTCTCTCTAAAAGGCTAAAGTATATTTTGAATTTTCATTTTGGATTGGGGCATTGAAATGGGGCTTACTTTTGCATTTGGAACTGCAGGGCAAGAAAGAATGCTTTGCTTCATGATTGTTCATATGCTATGACTTGATCAGACTAGATGTGGCTTTGGAACTTGTCTAGATGAATAATATAATTGACTTTGTGTTTCCATACCTACTTCAGGTTCTTGATATACTCTAATTTTCTATGAATATTTTAAGTTTCTCTTTAATAAACATTTTAAATCTTCTATAGAAAAAAATATGTGCCTATTTTGTTTATAGAATATGTATGCTTAGCTTCTTCCCCTTTCTTTTCCAGCACCTCCAATGCCTGGCATGGGAGTGGGCATGGGAGGTTGCTTTCAGCCAGGTATGAGTGGAAAGGGAATGCCTCCTGTGCCATCTTATGGTATGCCGCCTATGGGTGGCTATTGATGGGATTGAAGATCTTAACGTGGGACACAATTCTTCAATCATACATGGTTTTTTGACGTTGGTCTTCGATTGGAAAGATTAGATTGTCAAATTGTTTTTATTGTTGTTTGGTTGGTTGATACAAAATAAAGAATCTTTAGTATTATCGTATTGGTCAATCAGTTCAAATCTTTCCATCCACCAAGCATCCGATGCTCGAACCGTCGCATGCTTAGATTGTCAAATTGTTTTTATTGTCGTTTGGTTAGTTGATACAGAATAATGAATCTTTAGTGTTATCATATTGGTCAATAAGTGCAAACCTTTCCATCCACCAAGCATCTGATGAGGATGTTTTATGTCTGACAGCATCCTCATCGGATAAGCAGTGAGGGGGCCATCGGAATTTTGACGCCCACCCAATTTATTCTAACACCCGAACCATCGCACATATGGCATCCTCATCGGTGCAGATACCCTGGTTGTCGTTGGACGTCATCGGACGTCCAACAAACTTCCATAAAACATCCAACAAGGAAGTTGTATATCTGACGACATTCTTGCCCGATGGGCGGTCATGTTCACCGCCAAAACATTACCTAGAAGTTGTTGGAATTCCGACGACTTATCGAGTTTTATCAATGAATAAGCAGTGAGGAGGTCGTCGAAATTCCAACGCCCACCCAATTTACTCCAACACTTGAACCATCATACATACAACATCATCGTCGGTGCGATTGTCGTTGGACATTGTCGGAAGTCCAACGGACCCCCGCAAAACATCCGATGAGGATGTTGTATATCTGACGACATTCTCGCCAGAGGGGCGGTCATGTTCACCATAGGAACATTACTTGGAAGCCATTGGAATTCCGATGACTTGTCAATTTTTACCGACGTCTAAGCACAATCATGGTCATCGTTGGAAGAGTCTTTGATGACATCAGAATTCCAATGGTCTTGAGCACCATCGGAATGTCCGACTACAAGTTTTCAACAACATTGCTCGTCGACAGTCTGACGAATTGTAGTTGGAATTCCAATGAACTATCATTGGAATTGAGCCCCAAATGTACTAGTGTGTGAACATATGTAGGTTGTGTATAAAAATATTGAAAACATACCTCCTCTACCGAAGACATACATCAAGAGTCCTCCAAAGATGAAGAAAAAATGTGGAGATATGGTAAACAAGAATAGTTCAATTATAGTTCATTTTTATGTTAACTTTTCTAATGTGAGTTATATAATATAACTAATCTTAATCGTGGTTTGTTTTTTCTTATGTAGGATCCTTCAAAGCCAAGCAGTGTAGCGAAGAGGATCTATTTTGATGGTACATCAGTAGCTTAGGATGTTATAGATAGTTTTGGGATGCTTACATGTCTAGTTGGCATGTATATTTTATATATGGACATACATTCACGTATATAGACATAAATTTTGTTTGAGTTGGAATTTATGCCATATTTGTGTATGGACATACACTTGTAATCATTTGACATTTTCATATATACAGAAGTTGATATTTGATCATATAAATTGTTTCTCATGTGTGCATGGTGTTATCATTTAAAACTTTAATCTTCAATCCAATAATTAACAATGGTTAATAATGGCTATTTAATGAACAATACAATTCATTTCATTTCATTGTAAGTGTTGTTTGTATAATCTTCAGATTATATATAGTTCATTTCATCTAAATCATAAGTGTTAAATTTGGTTTCCCTTGGCAAATTCACCACATTTAATGACCTATTTTCTCAACAGGCCTCCATGAGGTCAAATTTGGAAGACAAGTATTTTGATGTATTCTCAATGTAAATAAGGTGAAATATAATCATTTTTTATGTAATAAGGTCATCTAGACCAATATTTGTTATGTCTAGTCATAGGTTACTCATATTGGCAAAATTGCTCACGATTGCTCAAAAGTTATAAAACTTTGTCAATGGGGGATTCATGTGTCGAAATGATTCATCTCAATTTTTTAGGATTCCTTACGATTTTATTAGGGCAGCATTTTTTCAGTTGGTGAAAAAATTGTTAGTCTCATTCAATCAAATGTTGTCGTGTGGCCAATTTCTCGTTCTTCTTGTTGTGATCATGAGTCATCGGTTCCAACATGTCTAGTTAGGCATTCTTACCCTATGCATGCTCCTACTTTTTCCCCCCACTCGGTCGAACACTTGGGGCCATACCCTACCGGCGTCGTCCCTTGAGTGCCCTAAGCGCTAAAAATTATCAAACTTTGCTGGACCCTAACCCAGAATATGTGGCACATGAAAACAATATGTTTGAACCTACGGGGCCACGAGAGGGGTCCCTACAAAATCCTATCTCAATTTTTCAAGTTCCCCTATGCTTTTATTAGGGTAGTATTTTTCAATTGGCAAAAAAAATCATCAATCTCATTCAATCAAATGTTGTCGTGTGGCCAATTTCTTGTTCTGCTTGTTGTGATCATGAACTGTCGGTTCCAACATGTCCAGTTAGGCATTCTTATCCTATGCATACTCCTATTTTTCCCCCCCACTCGGTCGAACACTTGGGGCCATACCCTACTGGCATCATCCCTTGAGCACCCTAAGTGCTAAAAAATTGTCAAACTTTGATGAGCCCTAACTTGGAATATATGGCACATGCAAATGATTTGTTTGAACCTACAGGGCCACGAGAGGGTTTCCTACAAAAGCCTATCTCGGTTTTTCAAGATTACCTATGGTTTTATTAGGGAAACATTTTTTCAGTCGTCAAAAAAATCGTCAATCTCATTCAATCAAATGTTGTTGTGTGGCCAATTTCTCAGATGTCAAAAAAATCATCAATCTCATTCAATCAAATGTTGTTGTGTGGCCAATTTCTCATTTTTCTCATTGTGATCATGAACCATCAGTTCTGAACATGTCTAGTTAGGAATTCTTACCCTATGCATTCTCTTATCCCCCCCCCCCCACTTGGTCGAATGCTTGGGGCCATACCCTACCGACATCCTCTATTGAGTGCCCTAAGTGCTAAAAATTGTCAACCTTTGGCAGGCCCTAACTTGGAATCTATGGCACATGCGAACAATCTATTTGAACCTACAAGGCCATGAGAGGGGTATTTATAAAATCCTATCTCAATTTTTCAAGATTCCCTATGGTTTTATAAGGGCATCATTTTTTTAGTTGGAAAAAAAATCATTGGTCTCATTCAATCAAATGTTGTCGTGTGACCAATTTCTCGTTCTACTCATTGTGATCATGAACCATCAGTTTTGATATGTCTATTTAGGCATTCTTACCCTATGAATTCTCCTATTTTTCCCCCCCACTCAGTCGAACACTCGGGGTCATACCCTACCGTCGTCGTCCCTTGAGCGCCCTAAGTGCTAAAAATTGTCAAACTTTGATGGACCCTAACTCGGAATCTATGGCACCTGCAAAGGATTTGTTTGAACCTACGGGACCATGAGAGGGGTCCCTACAAAATCCTATCTCGATTTTTCAATATTCCCTACTGTTTTATTAGGGAAGCATTTTTTCAGTTGGTGAAAAAATCATTAGTCTCATTTAATCAAACGTTTTCAAGTGGCCAACTTCTTGTTTTTCTCGTCGTGATCATGAATCGTCAGTTACAACATGTCTATTATGGTATTCTTACCTTATGCATGCTCCTATTTTTCCTCCCCACTCGTTCGAACGCTCGGGGTCATACCCTACCGGCATCGTCCCTTGAGCACCCTAAGTGCTAAAAATTATCAAACTTTAATGGGCCCTAAATTGGAATCTATGGCACCTATAAACAATCATTTTGAACCTATGAGGCCACAAGAGGGATCCCTACAAAATCCTATCTCATTTTTTCAAGATTCCCTATGGTTTTATTAGGGCGGCATTTTTTCTGTTGGTAAAAAAATCATCAGTCTCATTCAATAAAATGTTGTCACATGGCCAATTTCTCATTTTGCTCATCATGATCATGAACCATCAATTTTGACATGTCTAGTTAGGCATTCTTACCCTATGCATGCTCCTATTTTTCCCCCCCACTCAGTTGAACGCTCGAGGTCATACCCTACCAGCGTCATCCCTTGAGCGCCCTAAGTGCTAAAAATTGTCAAACTTTGATGGGCCCTAACTCAGAATCTATGGCACCTGTGAATGATCTATTTGAACCTACGGGGCCACGAGAGGGGTCCCTAAAAAATCCTATCTCGGTTTTTCAATATTCCCTACGGTTTTATTAGGGTAGCATTTTTTCAGTTGGTGAAAAATTCATTAGTATCATTCAATCAAATGTTGTCATGTGGAAAATTTCTCGCTTTTCTCATCGTGATCACAAACCGTCAGTTCCAACATGTCTAGTTAGGCATTCTTACCCTATGCATGCTCCTATTTTTCCCCCCACTCAGTCAAACACTCAGGATCATACCCTATCGGCGCCATCCCTTGAGCGCCCTAAGTGCTAAAAATTATCAAACTTTTACGGGAGCTAACTCAGAATCTGTGGAACCTGTGAACGATCTGTTTGAACCTACAGGGCCACAAGAGGGGTCCCTACAAAAGCCTAACTCAGTTTTTCAATATTCCCTATAGTTTTATTAGGGCAGCATTTTTTCAGTAGATGAAAAAATCGTCAGACATTCAATAAAAAAATATAGATAAACAAGCATTACACAGTAGACACATAATCATCATCAATATTTACATTTATTGTATACACATAATTACCATTACACTTGCATGTGACATCCATGAACGAATATGCAAAACATGATTTTTTATCATTATCAATACAACTACACTAATGTACTCATGTAGAGATACATTGTATATCATCAATATAACTAAACCAGTTTTCTCATGGACATCGTATATCATCAAAACAAAGTTACATCAATTCACATCCATATGCAAATACATCCTCCCACTTTATCTGCATCAGACATCCTCATGTCCTAAGAGAAAAGATTGCGTAGAGCAGTGCCTGCATATAAATGAAGACCAAAATAAGCAACCTTTTTATGTGGAATGAATGTGCTACAAGAAACAAATTATAATACTTAATACAAATAATTTTGTCAAATTATAAATAGATCATTTGAAACATTTTTAAGACATACATGATTGTATAATTACGAAACTTACCAGTTTCTCTGCAAAGTCTACAAGCATAACTTTGAAGAAAGATGCATGTTGATTAAAACCCATCTCACTGCATTTCTCACTTCATTATCTGCATGGTTGAAGATGATGGTAGATATTGTCATTTCTAAATGGCAATACATTCACTTGACATAGTGTGTGAAAGTTTACAAAATTTAATCACATTGATAAAGTGAGGGGCTTAGTGTTTACATACAAAATTTAATGTCATTGATGCACACAGAGCATACGGTGTTGTGTTTGGTTGTAAATTTTTGCAGTTCTTGAAAATAAAACTTAAAAAGTAGCTAAAAATTGATAACCCTAAGGAATATGTACCATCACCAAGAGTAAACTAGTCAACGGCGAATGATCTAGCATGAACCTATATTTTTAAGAATTGTTAGTCCACACATAAAATGCAAGCATGAACATAAAGGTTTTATGATAATCACTTCAATTGAAATGCATGATAATAAATGAAAAGGTGGGATTATATACCGTAAAAATACGTCCCTTTGAATTATATTGAATGAACCCACTATGTTGATGCAAAAATCATAATGTGATAGTGTTGAATATTATCAAAAAAACCTGAATGAGCATAAAGATTTTGCGATAATTATATCATCAAAATTTGTCAAATAGTGTTTTCTATTATCTAAAATTGTAATTCTCATCAAATGCATGATAATAAGCCATGTTGCAAATTGCGTCCCTTCAAATTATATCAAGTGCACCTGCTATGTGCATGCCAAAACCGTGTTTCAAAAAATAGTGTTCATCAATAGACTTGCATTTTGAACACATCCTTAATATACACATAATAAACTTGAACATTAAGGTTTTATGATCATTGTTTGAAATGAAATGCATGATAAAAAAAATAAGACACCATTAAAGACCTACTACTCAATTGTGCCTGAAGGGTCATCTCTTTGCTTAAGAGTATCCAATATTGCTTCATGATCAGCAGTAGTCACTGTCCATAGCTCTTTGGTATTTTGTTTTTCTTTATGCTTCAACAACTTGACATTTGTAGCTATAATAATGTGTGAGTACATGAGAATGATTTTGTGTCTCTCATAGTCTTCAAATGCAGGTATGTCATTCTTTCTAATCATGTATGTTCACAACCAAGTTCCCACAACAACAACTAAACCTATAGGATATGTGAACCCATCATCATTTGTCACTGGTTGTGTTAGCTTCTATTTTCCCTATACACATCGTGCCAACCAATATTTTGATCTCTCTTCATTCCCTTGCGATGCAACAACTGCAAAAACATGTCCTGGCTGTACAAGATCTGATAGATGGTCATACTCAAGTGAACTTTCCATGTCATCATTTTGCAAGGATATTGTTTGAGATAAAGGAGTTAGATATTGTGGAGCCCATGTATCAACCCACTCACTTGACTCACACTGATCCCAATCACACTAAACACAACACTAACAAAAACAAGCCAACATTTGTGTCCAAATGGTCCATGTACTTGCATCTGAGTTGAGAAATGAATGCATCTTTGAAAAATATTTAATTGTTTGACAATCCAATCTGTGTCCCACTATGCCCTCCTCAACCAACCAAAAGAATCTGGTCACTACTGAATCAAGAGTACCTCCGTGTGACAATTTTGAACTACACCAATCAACAATAGAATGTGCATCAGAGAAATTTGCATCTGAAATCCTCAATTGCTCCTTAACTAGAGCTATCTTCAAACATGCACCCGCTTCATCATGCTCCCCCTTCTCATGCCCTGCCTCAAAAAAATACCAAATATGAGGTATACGCCTCTCTACATGCATTCCACTCACCCAATAAAACATACGGGCATTCTTGAATTGACCCGTACAGTTATCTGACCATATGAGATGTCGATCAATTGCAATATCTTTCTCATGCAAGAACTCAAAAAAATTCTTGAAAGAATGTTGCACATACTCAAAGGAGTGTGACCTATCATCACTCATATAAAAATGATACTCCGTGATTATCTTCATGTCCTCTTTTATACTATTAGGAGCATGTCTATACGTAATGTGAACAAAAATAGCAATCTGGATTGAATTGTAGTACTGACACTGTACATCATTTTGTGGTTACAATGTATACTTCTCTGCAAAATCAACCACCAATACAATAGTGCCAATCAAGAAAGAGATCTTAAACATTCTAAACTATTGATCCAACCACTAAGACCTATGGGTGTGCCCTGCATACTTGTAGAAAATATTTTCCGTAGGATCCAAAATAAAGTCAGCAACACTCACTTCTCTTGAGACTAATTCGCATCTAGAACCTTCACCTCCACTCTTCAAAGTATATTTCACTGTCTCATATCTTTTTTTCTCAACATAATTCTTTTCAAACTCATGTTCGCTACCCTCATGAAAACATGAAATAAACTTTGACAACCCACCACATTGTGAGTGCTTCTCATTCAAACAATCATTTCTATAGAAATAGAAGCCATCATCCCTAGGGCATAAAAATAGATCTTGCAAGTCTCTTGATGATTTCAAAAATAGCATTGCACCACACTCCTGCAACATCTCACTAGTATGCATCATAGAATGAATATGGCATAAAATTTGATGGTATGTTGAAAACTCCACATGGAACTTGCAACAAGTATTACAAATATTTAGAGGTACACAATAAAATGGCTTTGAAGATTCAAAGGCCCTTTGTGATATTTCCAAAGTTGGATGTACTTCACAAAAAAAATTGTACAACATTGTTTGGCTTGATTCCAAGAAATGTTTGGGATGTGGTGTGCAATCTCGGTTGTCAATTCTTAATTTCAAAACATCCTTTACATTGGGTGATACTCTCGAATTAGAGTGCCAAAATTATTGAATTTCCTCCTTCACATTATCAGTCAACTTTCTATCAACATGTGGAAGCCTCCCACCAAAAGCCCATGTATCATGTTAAAGCAGATCGTCAAGTCTTTGTCTTCATGCAAGTGCTATATACAAAGTTTTGCGATTTATGTTCAAATCAACATAAGTTTTTCTCATTTGAGGAGCCTTCCTCAATTGATGGCTTACTAAGGAGGTTGTAATCACTCTTTGGGAAGCTCTCTTATCTCTTTCCTTGGTATTCTTTCCAATAGAATTGAGAGCATTAAATAGATTTTTGACAATAATAGAATTTCTCTCCATCTTCTTGTTCATATGGATTTTCAATTTGTTTAGCAATGGTCTCATCTTTATCATCATTAGCAATTTACCCTAAATTACCTCTCATGTACCCACTCAAGATGAGAAAGGAATTCCCCATATAATAGATCTTTAGATCTTCGAGGTAAGAGAATTTGGTATGCCCGAGAAGTGAGTACATTGTAAGAGGGAGCCAGTGCTACTAGAATATCTAGTTATCCACCTATTTGAGGTATCACTTTATGCGAGAGACCTATCAAAATGGTTTCCACTTTCTAGATTAAGTTGTATGTCTAATGCATGTCTTCATTTTGTACAAAAAAATGGAAAGTTTGTTTGGGCTAATCTAGGCCCCCAATAACTTTTACGCTTGTTATTAAGCATTACCTTTGGCCAATGTGTATTCAATCAATCAATAAGAGTGGCTATATCCTTTTTTCCATCTTGCCTTCCCCACCAATCAATTATTGAGTCTTTGTCCATCTAGGGTGACCTTACATTTCATCACATTTCTTCAAACATTCCCCTTTTCTTTCGTATTCATTATCCTACTTAATATTTCATGGTCACTTCTATCTTTGAATCCTTAAGGACTTAGTACATTAATAAATCAATCCATCCCCATCAATCTCAAACCAATTAATCAAATCAAATTATCAAATCTATCAACCTCATCTGAAGGTTCATACTTTGTAAAAATTTGATTTAGACCTTCATCTTTAATTAATCAATGGACTTTTGTGCTTGGGAAAGAATCTCCCCCAAGTACCTTTGTCTAATCATTTTGGGTTGATCAAAACCCTCATCCTTTTGCCTTGTTTTTCTTAGGAATGTTAGTATATCCTAAGTAGAAGAAGGCTTGATCAAAATCCTAAGGTCTAAATTTTACCTAGCTTGTTTGTCACCTCGCTTGTGGTTTACATCATCAATCCCTCACCTAAATACTAATCCAAGGACTAAGGTGCCATCCAAATAAAATCCAATCCAACTTAAATAAAAATTTTCTAAGTCCTCTTCCAAAGTAATTTTCATTCTTCATCCTTAGGGTTACCAGTGTATGGACTTGACTTGCTCACAAAAAGAGAAGATGGCTACCGAGGGCAATGTGATGCCTGAAACCAGAGACCCTTTCAATCAAGATCCTCAACCCAAAGAGGAATAACTCGTTGATCAACTCAATCTTTCTCCACAAGTCCAATCCTTTGTTTATGATACATATAATCAAGACATGATGGAAATATTCTTCAAACATGACCCTAATGGACTTGTGGCTTAACTAATCACACAAGGGGCACACATGCCCCCCAGTTTTGATAGATCAATCCTTCACAGACCGCCAGTAGGTGACCTCACAAACAATTTTATTCTTAATCCTATTCTTCATCCTCCACCTATAACATAAGCACCCGCAAACACCTTGCCACCATTTTCTATTCCTCCAAACATTTATAATCCTCTAAGAGCATCCATCCCCCTTCATAACTCAACTAATTACATCAACACAAGTTTTCCTCCCGCTAGTACCATTCATGAGTCACAGCCTTAGATCACCTTGCAACCTGTCATTTCTACTTACCAATACATTATTGGTGGTGGTAGTATCTCATCCTTGTCCAATCAAATCCTATGGTCAAACACAGGTCACTATATCCCTAATGTACACAATCAACAACTTGATCTTATGAAAGAAACTTAGAAAATGAAAGACCTCATCAAAAATATCAAATATGGGATGAACAAGAGACCTTACACTTTTGAGGAAATATATCCTTGTCCATATGATCCTTTTATTTCAGTCACACCTTACCCTCCACACTTTGAGATACCCAAATTTAAAAAATACAAAGGTAAGGGTGACCCTAGAGACCATGTTTGCTAATTTTACATCCTTTGCCAAGAGGTCTCCTATAGTGATGTCTATCTCAGAAGACTCTTCCCTAAAATTCTTAGAGGGGATGCACTCGCTTGGTTCTCCACCCTACCTTTGTTAGCAACAACAATGAAAGAAAACTAAGAGGGGGAGGGAATCAATTTTCATCATATTATCAAACTTAACCACAAATACAAATCTGATTAACCTCAACAACAATAAAGATAAGCAAACTAATAACACAACACCAATATTTTGACATGGAAAACCCGGTTAAGGGAAAAACCACGGTGGGAACCTACCCACAATAAGATGATACTCTATAGTAGTATGTGTAAATATTACAATGGGGAATGCACCTACATTCAGGCTCACTTCCTAGAGCTCACTACTCAAAATACAATAACCTGAAAGACTACAAACCTCAGGGAAGTCTCACTAACTTACAACAAGATTCGGACTACAATCTGGAAGGAATGAACTACAATAATAGAATCTTCTAATGCCTGGTGAAATTTTTGATTAAGAACATATGTCTGATTTGCAACCCTCCAAAACCCTATTTATCACAATACCAAAGGATGTATTCTCTTGTTCACACCTTTTCCAATCTTTGATAATGTAGACACACTACCAACTCCCAAATTACATGACTTTATCACCTATTTATACAATTTATCAATCCTGAAAACAAGGCTGGCTAAACCCTCAAGTCTCAATTAAAAAATTGCATTACATGATACAAAGATCGACCACCGGACCAATATAATGATATACATGACATAACATGGACCTCAACCAAATCTCCAAACACACAACACCACCGAAAATATCATGAAGATCAACCGCAACATGCTACACCACCAAGAATACCACATAACACAAAGAATATCACCGGATCATGAAAACCACCAAAAAATCATACAACAATCAATGTGGATCATCAAAACAAATAGGACATAATTAGGAAACATCAAAAAGCACATTATAATCATCAATAATAGTTGCACAAACACCACTTATCAAATATTCATCGATCAACATCTGAACCTCAAGAACACTCAAACAGCAGCAACTGTCACGAAGAAAGATAACTTTTGGAGCCCCAAATCACAAACCATTTGAAGTAAAGATACACAAGAACATTGTAAACAATCTCCCAAAATCTCAACTCAAGATCTAGTCACACCGGAATATACCGAAAGAAATACCGAACTCTTCAAAGTACAACTCAAAAAAAAAAAATTGCAAACTGGATCATACAACATGATCAATTAAGCTTCCTGGATCACTGAAACCAATACAAAAAGATGCAATGTCACAAAAAGATACAAACAAATCATGATCCTCTCCCCCTAAAATATATAACCAACCATAAATAGACTACTCCACCAGAGGAGGAGCATAAACTCATCAATCTAGACAAGAAGATAAGATTGTGAGGTTCACCAGACTGACGCAACTTAATGCATCTAGTTTCCATTAGGAGGGGTGGATACCCCTGACTTGTCTCTCAAATAGACAAATGTATTTGAAAGCAAAGGCTTAGTTAAAATATCAGAAATTTGTTCCTTTGTAGACACATATTCTAGCTTCACTTCCTCTTCACTAAATTTTTCTCTCAAGAAATGATATTTGATTGATACATGTTTAGTCTTTGAATGTTGCACCGGGTTCTTTGACATATTAATAGCATTGGAATTATCACAATATATGACAGTAGGCTCATCATAGATAACTCTGATATCCTTCAACATTTGCTTTATCCAAACTACCTAAGTGCAGTTACTAGTAGCAGCAATGTACTCGACTTTAGCAATAGATAGGGAAACTAAATCTTGTTTCTTACTTGTCCATGAAACCAATTTCTTACCCAAAAAGAATGCACCACTAGAGGTCCTCTTCTGGTCATCAACATCACTAGCCCAATTAGCATCAGTGTAAGCACATAACATGAAATTTTCATTCCTCGGATACCATAAACCATAATCCATAGTTTCTTTCAAGTATCTGAATATCCTCTTTGCAGCACTGACATGACTCTCTTTCAAATCAGTTTGATATCTAATAGCAATGCACACAACATGCATAGTGTCAGGTCTAGTCTGAGTTAGATATAGTAGTCCACCAACCATAGACCTATACAAGGTCTGATTAGATTTCAGAGATTCATCATTTTTAAATAATTTGCAGCCAGACACCATAGGAGTTCCAACTAGTTTAGAGTCTTCTAAGCCAAATTTCTTCAGCAATTCCTTCACATATTTAGTTTTAGATATAAAAATATCTTTTCTAGTTTCTGAAATCTGCAAACCTAAGAAAAATTTCATCTCTCCTATCATATACATCTCAAATTCTTTCTGCATATCACCAGGAAACTTCATACTCAAGTTATCATCTTCTCCAAAGATAATGTCATCAACAAAAAGCTTCAACAATTAAAATGTTATCATTCTCAATCTTGAAATATAGATTACTATCAGTAGTACCTTTATTAAATCCCAATTTTAGAAAGTACTAATCCAATCTAGCATACCAGGCTCTAAGGGCTTGTTTCAATCCATAAAGAGATTTCTTCAGTTTGCATACCATGTCTCCATCATCTGATAATGAAAATCCATTAGATTTCTCAATGTAGACTTCATCCTCAAGGTCACCATTCAGAAAGGCTGACTTGACATACATTGGATATACCTTGAAACCCTTATAGGAAACATATGCAAGCAATAGTCTAATAGCTTCAATTCTATCTACTAGAGCAAAAGTCTCCTCATAATCAATTCCTTCTTTCTGTGAATATCCTTTACATACCAGTCTTGCTTTATTTCTGACAACTTCATCGGCTTCATTCAATTTATTCTTGAATACCCATTTAGTACTTGATGAGCCTAAATAATGGCTCTATTTTGATAGATTTTTGTTATAATACTCCTGCCTAGGTCTTGTGATTAGATGATATTTGGATCAGGATACTCTCCTAGTTGATACCTTTTAAGTGTTTCTGAAATTGATTTGAATTATACTTAAGGTTGTCATATAATGGTTTTTAAATGATTTATCTATGCAAATATCTAAAATCAATCTTAAGTATGGTTTAAATTATATCATGTTAGTATTAGTATATACACATGTTTGTTGTGCATGTTAATATCATGATGCAGGGTCGGCAAAGGAGAAGGAAAGACTAAGTGGTGGTTTAAAGAAGCACCAAGTATGTAACCACAATGCAGACCCAGTCAAAGAAAAGCAATATTAAGGGAGATCAAAGCCACTTGACCAGTTCTTCAGCAAAATGATTTATGGGACATTTATAACTGTTCTTAGTGGAGCTTAGATCTAGGAAGCAAGTCATGCTATATTTTCTCAGGTGCAAGACAGATGTTGTTCTTTTTTCCTGCATTGACTTCTTCTTTTGTTTAATGAATCATGTTCGCCTATTCTGTAGGAATGTGGTTGATCAGTTAGGAATCCGTTATAAGTTTCCATATAAATAAAGGGGTCTCTCTCTCCTCTCGGAGATAGAAGAGAACAACCATAATATTTGTAATACTCGGTCTTCTGGTATTTATGTATTTTCACAGTCAAAATGGAATAAACAGATCAATGTGATTTTAAAAGCTTAACCATTGTAATCTGAAATTTCTGGATATGCTCACTCAAGGGGGCCCACTTGGTGATTAATGCTTTGTGTTTTCTAGTTAGTTTCCATTTTTCAGTAGTAGTTGGTTTGGCAATTGTCTATTCTTGCAGCCACTAGAAATATTTCCTGTGTCTATTCCTGCAGACACTAGAAATAGTTCTTGTGTCTATTCCTGCAGCCACAGTGGTAGAGTAGTTCCTATCCTCTTGCCAGAATGTTATCATTTAGTAGTAGTTGTTTGAGTGATTTCCAGTTGTGAATTTGGATTAAGTATTATTTCATTGAGATTTTGCATATTTACTTCAAAGAATTTCCTTTCCTATAGTAAGATAGAATGGTTGCGATATGAAATTAATGCACATACAGTGTTGGCCCATTTTAATTTTATGTCCCTAGTTGATAAGTAAATGAGCCTTTGCTATAGGAAAGCTATCTATTCAAGGATATCCAATCTCTAAATTGTGTTTTATTACCTAGTTGTCATTCCAATTGTGAGGACAAACAGTACTAATAACATTCTTGTCTATAGGTCTAGGCACAAGTTCCCATGTGTTAGTCTTTTCAATCTAATTTAATTCTTCTTCCATACCTTTAATCCAATTTTCATCTTTTCAAGCCTCAACAACATCTTTAGGTTCAATTTTAGAAATCAAACATACCATCTGAAATCATGATACACAAGAACAGCTCAAACAAACTCCCAACTCAAGATCTGATCACATGGGAATATACCGGAGGAAATATCAAACTCTACAAAGTATTGATCAGAAAAACCAAACTACAAACCAGATCATAGGACATGATCAATTAAGATTCCTGAATCACTGAAACCAATAAAAAAAGATTTAATGACACTAGGAATACTTCATACAACAAACCATGATCCTAATAAACCAATCTACAATAGTTGTTGTAATAAGTCTTAGGAATATGTTAACAACAACATATCCTAGCAGCAGCAACGTCCAACAACCTCATGACTCCATCAAACCATGCAGATCTAACAGAAAATTTCATATCCTACTATGCTTACAACATTGAGAATAATATTTCGCTTATGGACCTTTGTAACACAAAACAAAGATCTGAAGAAACTTTCGCCAACTTCCTCGAGAGATGGCGACATCTCATAAAGAAATTTCCATGGGAAATACAAGAGTCAAATAAAGTTGAGTTATTCCAACGGAACCTGGTGCCTGAACTATCAAAACCATTAACTTAGCAATGTTTGGAGAACTTTGATCAAATCACCAAGAAGGGTTTATCCTTATAGCACGTTCTTTTAGAGGAAGGAACACTAAAACATTAACAAAAGACTAATCAAGGTTCCTCCTCTTACAGTGACAAGCCTAAATTTTGGTCCAAGAATAAGAACGTGGTCAATGATGGGGTCATTGATGCCAAGCGTATATAAACTGTGGTTGCTCCTTCCAAACCCACCACTACTAGTAATACAACTATCTCAATAAATCCCAAACTCCCAATAACATCTCTATCCAAGGTTTACCAACCCATTCCAGCAATCAAACTCAACAGGAATACACCCCTATCGCTGAGCCCATAGAGGTCATTTTCAAAAAACTTGTCTAGGATGGCATGGTTGTCCTTCTGATGACCTGTTCTTTTGATCTGAATCAACATAAACACTAGTGGTACAACGAAAAAGAATATTGTAATTACCACTGTGTCAATGGTCATGATACCCGAAAGTGTATCAAATTAGAGAATTACATCCGAGACTTAATTGGCAAGGGTGACATTGAGGTTGCAACTTCAAAATCTAGTAACTCTAATGATAAATTCAAAATATACCAGGATCTATTCCTCAATAATAGTAAGGACATAGCCTCATCATCTCATATCATCAATTATGACTATACCAACTACGTATATGGCTTTGATTCCTTGGTAGGCCACATAGAACTTGCTGAAACTCATGTTAACACCATCAAAATCCAAGGAACTGATCCCCATCCCACCTCTCATAGACCCAGAGTCACCATTCAAGGTGCTCCTCCATCCCAATCTGCAAATCAACCCTTGCAAGAAAAAATAGTCATTCAAGGTGCTTCATCCTACATGTCATACTCTCAAAATGACTGCAATATCACCACCCAAAGAGAAGATAAACTTTCCAAGGAGCTCCTCCCCCTCCTTCATAACCCTCCATGTCATTTACCCGTCATTACGAATTCCTTGATCATCTCAGAAAAATAGTAGCATAGATCTCTATTCTTGAAATCCTCAAGACTTCACCTATCCATAAAGAGATCCTTGAGCAAGCCCTCGTAGAGTTCCAAGTCCTAGATAATATCACCGCGTCTCAATTCCAAGCCCTCGTCGATAATCTTATTGCGCAGCATCACCTTGTGTTCACCTCCAAATATGCTCCACCCAATGACTCAACACACAATAAACCTCTCCATATTGAAGCCCTTGTACAAAAATATAAATTCAAGAGAGTCCCAATATATGGTGGATCTGGTTTAAATCTATGTACATACCAATTGATCAAACAACTGGGAATCTCTTAAGACTTGATTGATCCATTCGATAAAATCACAATCAAAGCTTATGATGATGCAAAAAGAGTTTCCAAAGGTACCATAATCCTACCTCTTCAAGTGAACCCTGGAGTAGTAGATAAAACAAGTTAGGTCTTGGACCTTGATCTCCCGTCCAATATTCTCCTTGGTCTTCCATGGGTCCATTCCATTCAAGTATTTCCATCGACATATTATCAATGCCTCAAATTCCCCTTCAATGGTAGAGAGATCACCATTCACGTTGACCCACAACCCTTCTAGTATTGTAAACTTCTTGAATGGAAGCATCCTTATCATTGTCCTGTCAATAGACCCACTCCACCTCCTCCATCTGATCCAACTAATGTCTCATCCATTTCATCCCAATCCGAGATCAAGGTCAAGATTATTAACAATGGTTGTGGAGAGTATACCCTTCAAAACACTCTCTATGTGGGTCAACTCCCACCCTCTCCCAAGTCATATGGAAAACTGAAAGCAATCAAGAAATAAAGCAAACCCATTATGAAGTGCAAAAAAACACCTTCTAGTAATGGGGACCACTTGATGAGGAAATCTTGGAAATGGATGTCACTTCTTGGTTATACCAAGAAGAAGATGAAGCACCACTAGTCATTCCTAAAAAAATGTATCCTAAATAATCCACCATGGTAGAAAAGATAGGTTAAAAAGGACATGGTCTCAGGCCACAAGGACAAGGAATCAAAGATCCAAGCATAACAGGGGCTTGGGTTACTCACTTGTACCTAAGATCACTATCACTGGTTCTCTACCAAATCCTCCCACTGAAGTCGAAGACTCTAATGAAGAGGAATTCCATGAAGTGCCTTTCTAATACCTCAATGAGATATTCAACGATTCCTATGTAAACACCATCACCCCTATCATTCCCTTCAACTCATCTGAGCTCCAACTTATGCGCCCTGAGCTTATTGATTGGGACCAACAAGGACAACCCATTCTTGACATTTGTGCTAATGATAATAGTCTACTGGCATTGCGTACTATGAAAAACCTCAAGCACCATACTTATGTCAATGGGATTCAACTTAATGGGTAGGCATATTTTGGTAGTCAAGTCAATTCCCTCAGTCGCAAAAATGAGAATAAAAAGAAAAATCAGAAGTCCCCTGGCAAAAAACCTTTCTGAGGCACCTTCAAACATGGAAAAAGTAAAAATAAAGGATGCATCTTCTAGTGAAAACCTAAATTAGGTGCTAGAAGATGAGGGACTTGACCTCCCTACCATGTTTTCCCCACATTGGGAAAAATCACCCCTACTCATTGAAGAATTAAACACCATCAACATGGGTACCGAAGATGCTCCAAACAATGTACTCATTGCCAAATCTCTAATGGATCAATAAGAAAAAAAACTTCATGGACTTCCTAGAAGAAATAAAAATCAACTTTGCTTGATCATATGCTGACATGCCAAGCCTTGGTCCCAAATTGGTAGTACACAACCTTGCAATTTGACTAGATGCCAAACTTTTTAAATAGAAGCTATGCAAGATGCATCCGCAAATTGCCCTCCTAGTCAAAGAAAAACTTCAAAAGATGTTGGATGTTGGCCTCATCAAACCCATTGACTATCCTGAGTGGGTTTCAAATATTGTACCCATTGGCAAACCTGCTAGTGGCATCATAATATGTACAAATTTTAGAGACCTTAAGAAAGCATGTCCAATAAATGATTTTCCTCTACCCAACATAGACATGATAGTAGATCTGACAGTCAGACATGAGATGCTTTCCTTGATGGATGGATTCTTTGGATATAATCAAATTAGTACTGTAGAACAGGATCAACATAAAATGGTATTCACAACTCCTTGGGGTACCTTTTGTTATCAGGTTATGTCGTTTGGTCTCAAGAACGTAGGAGCTACATATCATAGACAAATGACAACTATCTTTCATGACCTTGTACACAACATCATGGAAGCTTTTGCAGATGATCTCCTAGGTAAGTTCAAAATAAGAGATGAGCACATTCCAGTCCTAAGAAAGATCTTTGAGAAAATTGAGAAATATAAGCTACGTCTAAATCCTAAAAAATGTGTCTTCAGGGTTACATCAAGAAAAATCCTAGGGTTTATAGTCTCCCACAAAGGCTTAGAGGTAGACCCAGCAAAAGTGAAAGCTATAAAGGAAATGCCTCCTCAAAAGACACTCAAATAGATTCACAACCTTCAAGGGAAACTTCATTCTATCCATAGATTCATTGCACAATTGATAGACAAGTGTTACCCATTCGCACACCTCCTTCATAAGGACACCAAATTCAAGTGGGACTTCCTCTATCAAAAGGCCTTTGATAAACTAAAATTAGATCTAGCTTCTTCTCTTGTTCTAATATCATTGATTCTAGGCCAGTCACTCCTTTTGTACATATCAGCAACCACGGTGGCACTAGGGGCATTATTAGCACAGACAGATGACCAAGGAAAAGAACATGCAATATACTACATTAGTCACAATCTTGTCGGGTATGAACTTAAATATACTATAAAAAGAGATTTCATTGTGCTTGTTTTCAACACACAAAAACTAAGGCATTATATTCTTAATAACAAGACCAAGTTGATATCAAAGATTGATCCTCTAAAGTACTTGTTGTCTAAAGCAACCCTCGTAGGACGTACAGCAAAATAGGTCATGCTCTTGAGAAAATTCAACATTGAGTATGTGGAATAGAAAGAAATCAAAGGACAAGTCATAGTTGATCAATTGGTTGATGCTACCCTACAAGGTGATCACCCCTTCATCACAGAGTTCCCTGACGATTCCATCATGACTGTAACCACATCTTTGAAATGACGGTTATAATTTGATGGCTCCTGCACACAAAATAGATCAAGGGAAGGTATCTTGTTAATCACATATCAAAGGGATTGTATCCTGAAGTCCTATAAAATAGCTTTTACATACACTAACAACATAGTAGAATATGAAGCCCTTATCACTAGACTTAGGTTGGCTATTCAGTGGAAAATCACAGAGTTGCATCTCTATGTTGACTCCCCACTTTTCATTAAATAGGTAAATGATGAGTATTAGATTAAGGATGACAAGTTGCTCCCCTATCACAGAATAGTCAAAGATATCAAACAACACTTCACTGTCATTCAATTTTATCAAATCACTAGAAAGAAGCATACAGGTATTGATGCTATGGCTACAATTGGTTCCCTCTTGTAGATGTCGGCAAACAATCAGAAGTGTGAGTTCTTGGTTGAGCAACTCCTAGTACTAGCATATGATTCTCCTGGATCAAAAATGGTGTGCATCCTCATTGGTCCTAATTCTCCTTGGTACCAAGAAACCTTCACCTACCTATGAGACAACATTATCCACCCTCATCTCACTAAAACCCAACAATAAACCTTCATTTGCCGATCCACCTGATACACTATCCTTGGTGATACCCTCTTTGAAAGGCATTTTGATGGATCCCTTATAAGGTGTTTAGACAAGGAGGAGGCTACATGGGCACTACGTGAAGTGCGTGAAGGTATTTGTGGAGCACACTCAAGAAGCCTCACTCTATCTAAGAAGATGTTACACATAGGATATTATTGGCCTACAATGGAAGAAGATGCATATCACTATGTGAAGAAATGTATCCCTTGTCAGAAACATGGTGACAAGATTCATGCACCCTCTCAAGATTTGCATTTGTTTATCATGCCTTGGACCTTCTATTAGTGGGGGATCAATCTCATAGGGAAAATCCACCTCACCTCATCCAATGGCCATAAGTTCATAATAACTACTAGAGAATACTTCACCAAGTGGGTAGAAGCCATACCACTCACTTTTACAACTGGCAAATAGATTTCCAAGTTCATGCTAAATTATCTTATCTATCTCTATATAGATAATGGCATACCCTTCAAAAATTAGGACATTAAGGAACTATTCCAAAAGTTCTCCATCCAACATAGCTTCTCCACACCATATTACCCGTTATAAGGTAACAGTCAAGATGAGGCTTCAAATAAAACCCTTACCAAAATCTTGAAGAAAACAGTTAATGAAGTTGGTCATGATTGGCACTTGCAACTACATCCTACTCTTCGGGCCTACCATACAAGTATTCACACTCCTATAGGAGCCACCTCATATTCCCTAGTCTTCGGTTTCGAAGCCATCCTCCCCCTTGAGATAGAGATCCCTTCACTTTGAGTATCATTGTAGAACATTCTACCTGATGAGGAATATAGAGTTTCCAGATTGCAAGAGATTGAACTACTAGATGAAAGGTGTATCAAGGCCTTGAACCACCTCCAGGTATATCAAAACCATGTACGATTAAGCTACAACAAGAAAGTAAGAAACCGGGAATTTGAAATTGGTGACTTAGTGCTAATGGAGAATCACAAAAATCTTCAAGACCATGAGAAGAAAGGAACGTTTCAGCCTAATTGGCTTGGGCCTATGTGATCATTGCAACATATGGATCAGGTGCCTACAAGTTAGCTACCCCTTAAGGAGATCCCCTAGATGAGCCCATGAACATCATCCATCTAAAGAGATTCTATGCCTAGTCCTCAAAGTTTTTCTAGTATTCAAAACTAAAAAAAAGAACCAAAAAAAAAAAAAAATTTAAATGGAAAAATCAATTCATCCATCAGTGAAAACCACTTCGTGGCATTATGGGTAAGTACCTTGGTGAAAACCTAGTTTCATGCTTAAAGGTAAATAAGATAGATCTATCATCTTACAAGACAAACTTTCTTTTTAGGATTGAAACTTACAAAAATTTCCATTCCACCAGCCTTGTGGTTTTTTCCATTCGTGTTAGTGTTTGTGAGCGAATTTCGCTTCCCAGAATAGCATACTCTGCCTGGTATTCAGCCCACTCATTATCACCCCGCCTAGCCTCTGTATTTGATAAGCTATTTCAAGAATGAATTCACCTCCAATCCATCATCCGCCTACCCACTTCCACATCCATAATCCTTTTAAGTCATATGATGGGTTGCTCCTTCTATGGGCATCTTGTAGGATGTTCCCATTTTGATCACTTGTCCCCTCCTTGCCCAACCCCAATATTTCATTAATAATGTAAAAAATTAATTCACTACTTAGCCACCATATTCACCTCCCCCCTTCATGATATGATGAACTTTTGTCCAAACTATGAATAAGGATCATCCTAGTAAATTGATCTTTTTTCCCATCATGCTGAGCTTCCTCCCATTCTCTATGCTTTTGTCCCAACAAACTAAGCTTCTTCTTCACTTGCAATTCACCCAAACATCCATCCACATGATCCCAATCGAGTCTTCACAATCAGTCTCACAGCCACATTCACATGTGCGCAAACCATCTACTCTATTTCCTAGTCAGTCCTATTAGTTACCTTTTTCCCATTGGGATGTATCCTTCCCACATATGGCACTATCATCTTAGTCCTAGTCCTACTCTTGGAAAGAAATGTCAGTTGGCCATGTGCATATCATTTGTGTGTGGTTTGATCTTTTTGCATTGATTTGTATCTTTGTGTCATATGACTACTCCTATCTAAAGGCTTCCATGATCATTCTATATCTTGGTATGTCTTGGGTTGGTGTATATTGAGGCATTTTTTTGTGGCATGATGTGTTTGAGGGTTTATCTTGCATAATCCGATAGGCTTGCATTTACATCATTATGATGTTTGCAAGGCTATGTGCAAGAGATAAATATTGTCTGAGAATCTAGTCAACACCTTGGATCCTCAAAACATATTGATTCCTATAATCAGTGATATAGATCACCCTTGGAAATATTAAACTAGGTATGCTCTCCACAACTACACAACAAAAACAGATCACTCATTCCCACATTCCATCTCTTGCATTTTTTATCTTACATCATCAAGAAGACCTCAATTTATTCACTTTCCCCTTGTATTTCCTTTGTCTAGTCTTATATCATGGTATTGTGGTTGGCTTATTATAAAATTTACCTTCATTTCCTTAGTCATTGTCATACTATCATTATAATATTTCACATGCATTTTAGTTACATTTTTTTAACCATTTATGTATCATTCATTTGCAACTCATTTTAGCATTCATTTTAGTTACATTTTAGCTAGCTTTATTGTCATTTACATTACATCTTGTATTATCATTGCATTTAGTTGCATCCCATTATCATTTAAGTTTGATCACTATTATTATAGTTTACATCCATTATAGTAGCATTTTAAATACATTATAGTTGTATTTGCATTTTACATCACATTAACATCATCAATTTACATCATTATATGCATCACATTATACATCATAAATATCCATATCAGTATGCATATCACATAATATTGTACATTTCATAATAAACCCTGTATACACCACAAGTTAGTCATAATCATGACACAATCACGCACATCACATAGGTTGCATTCGTCCTGCATACAACATGTTAGCATCATATTAATAAGAATACATATTATGTAACATACAAATTTTTCATCACAACTATGTCAGAACACATACATCATCATTATAATGAAATCTAAATCATCATCCATCAAATGTCCATAATAAAAGTCCATAAAGAGTCCATAATAAAGTACATATGCATATCGCCGCCAAAACTACATCTCATCTCATATATATATCAAAAATAATAATGTGTCAAACTACAGTACAATTATATCCCTCGAAGGGTCAATATGTCACACATATACGTCTATAAGTGCTAGTGTACATTCTATGTGTCTCCCATACCTCCTGATGCTCTTGCTAGTGGCAATCGTGGTGCCCTCATCCCTATGAAGGGGCCCAACTGTTGGCTTGGTGTCTTGTGTGATCTATTACTCTCTACATAGGAGGGATCTCTTTGATCCCTAAGCACTACTTGATGATGGGGATCCCTGTAATACTAGATGTCTTGGCCCATCCTCTTTGTCTACTCTTTTGCACCTATAATCTCAACAAAAATGGATCTCAACCCTCTAGGAATCAACAACTATTGAGCCATATCTCTCTCCCCTAAATCAGATTGCATTTTCCTCGGCCTTGCTCAGTCTAGTGCAAAGGGTCTCTAGATCATCATCCATCCACTGCATCTCCTCTCATAGCTACCCTATAGCCCTACCACTTTGTGCCTCCTCCAATATCCTCTCAGCCTCATCTGCCTTTGTCCTAATGTTGTCTCTCTCTGAGATGGTTGCCTCCAAGTCCCATCGTAGAGCATCTCCCTCCTCCCTTAGTTGATATACCTCCCCCTATAGGTTATCCGCTTGGGCCCTCTCATCATCTTCTCTCTATCACTTGGTGGCCAGTTGATCCTCCAAGATTTGTTCCCTAGCCCTCTTCATTTCCTACTCCAAAATAGCCTGATCAAAATCAGCCTGTGGTACCTGTCCTGCTTGTCCTTCCTGTTGAGCATGTCCTACTTGTCCACCCTCCCCAGCCAGTATCTCTATTAGCTCAACCCACCCTACTGTCTCCTCCTATCGAGGTCCCCCTATCTTTACCACTAGTACCTATACGTGTAAGGGTACCACTACCGTTGGGCCTCCTCTCCTCCTTTGTCCTCTCCCCCTTTGTTGTCCTCCTATCCTTTCCTGTACCTATAGCCTAGCTCTTCTCACAACCTCCCCCTCTCCCGAACCATCTCCCTCTTCACCGACTATCTCATCAACAGATGGTGCAAGCTCATCCTCCTCCAGTACACCAAGAATGGTTAGGCAGACTAGCATGTGTGCCTCTCATTATGTAGCATATGCACTTGTGCATCCTGGATCATCCCCTACCTCTACTCGCTCATCCCATGGCACTATGGATGCTCCTATCCAGCTCAGCCGTACTCAAATGGACCTACAACATCTCCCCATGTGTCTCTCTCCATGGTAATGCATAGATGTGTGCGCTCATCGTCGACCATATCCTGGATCAAATCAAACTTTCTCATGACTCTATGTGTCAAATACTAATCAATGACGTGAATTGTCCATCCAAAGAGCCAACACTTTCTCCGCACCCATGCTGACTGATAGTCATGCCTTTAGTGCTCGCAGTCTCTAAATGACCTCCATGTGAATACCATAATCTCATCCATGACCCTCCTCCAAAACCATGTGGCACTGACCCAAGTGTAATGCATTAATCCTCTATACTTGGCCACATATGGGTAGTGGGACCTCTGATCCTATACCCCTAATGGTTGTGTGACGGTGATGTGCTCCCATGCCCAAATATGTAACAATGTAGCATCGGTCCCAAGGTTTTTATAAACTCAATATACACACATATGGATGTCATGATAAATTTGTCCCAAAATCTTTGCTCCCCATGTGTACTCCACCCTATCCTCCAACATATAATAAAGACACCTACTCCAACGAATAGAAAAATTGTGTCTTCTCAAATCAGAAATCATTCATCCACTAATCAACTTGTAGATGAATAAGGCCAAATCAAGAATACTATGTCTCTACATCACCTCACATAGACGCATCCTCGTCCTATCCATGGGTAGGTCTTCACTCTCTAATATCCTTTGTAACCAATCCTCCCCATGATCTAATATGTACTCTGGTATCATACCTCTAATCAGAACCTTCAAGATCCACCAAACATCAAGGAGGGGGATGTTGGCCTCAAGTTTCAATAAATGAAAAGAGAAGGTCTCACTATCACTTCTCTTGACCAACATTGTCATCATTGCAATATGTGCTCAAATTCACAGCCATCTCCCAATGAACCCGATTCCGAGTGAGTTTAGAATAACTCGATCATCTCCTTCCAGTCACTTGTACAAGGCCATCGTGGGAAGCTAGTGCTCCCATGACTCTATCGTGGGAAATTCCTCCTACATTAAACCAACTCATTTCATTAGCCTATTCTAGTCTCTTTTCATGTCTGGGGCATCTCATTACCCCCGCATTTTTTCCTCATCCATCCCATTTTCTTCCTTTTATCCTAAATTTTATTCTAGGCAAAGATGGTGTTCTTCCTCAGGCACAAATGCCAAAACTAGGCCCTATGTGTCATTCTACAAAGCAGATATGTTGTTAATTAGAAATTCCCCTTTCCCCCTCCCCGACAAGTGAATATGTTGATTGCCAAATCAACGTCCTTGTAGATGTTGATCATCTACTTGGGAAAGGAACACCTAAAATTCTCGAGGAGGCATATACCACACGCATCTTCATGCTAGGGCATCCTCTTTTGTCTTTTACCCATCGCCAATTTTTTCGTTGCGTAAAAGAGGGGCAAAATGTACACGTCTAAAATTAATTAAATTAAATATTTAATTAATTTATCCTTTCTACTTAATCAATTTATTTAATTATATTATCCTTATTCTTCTCAAAATTAATTTAATTTAATTTAATTAATCCTATCACTATAGTCTAATAATTAATTTAACGAAAAAAATAATTATTTTCCCTTTTCTTCCAAAGTCAATCAAATCATTAATTCTTTTAATTCCCACCTAGTTAATTAATTCTAATTAATTAACATGACCAAAGTGATTCCTACAAATCACTTTCTCTAATCCTCATTTAGCCTAATGAATTCTTCTAGAAGCCTGATTATCATTATTCCTCAATTTTAAATTCCTCCACTCATTCTCACTCCTCATGTTACATTCTCCTAACTTTCCCACTTGCTCTCTAATCTCTCATTAATCCACCTAATCTCCCTCTTAATCATTTGCACAATCCTAATCCTTGTGATTAGGAATAATTCAACCATTTGTCATAAATGGTTTGTTCCCTCTCACCTTCCAAAACCTTAAATGCACCAACTTTGGTCATATCAAGGATTTCCAATTCTTCCACTTCCCCATGCTCCCTCACTTCCTATGTAATTTTTAATTCCTTTTCTCTCCTCTTTCTTCCATGCAATCCATTATTTGAGAATTTTTAATTCCCTTATCCTCCCCCAAGGAATTTTAAATTCCTTTTTATTCTCCCAATGTACATGTGTACTTGGGGATCTCTTCCCCATGTACCTCAAAGCCTGTGGAGACAAGAAATGCCTTTATGGAAAATCTCTTGAATTCCACATCTTGTCCTCTCAATCCCTTCCATCACTTTCCTTCAATCTCCACCCTCCATTCTGAATCAATCTTGGCCCTCTATTTTCCCCTTTTCAAATCTATAAATTGGGGTCTCCTCCCCTTCATTTCACATCCATCATTCGTGCAATCTCATGTTTCTAGTATAAGCTTAGAATCATCTCCATAGCATCATCATTATAATCAAATTAGCTTCCCATACTTAACCATTCCAATCATCCATCCACTCATATGTCAAGCCACTGTTGTTGTGTAGTGGAGAGCATTCTACACTCAATCTAGGACAAATCCAATCAAGTGAGAAAGGGGCACATTCTACACTTCACCAAAGGTCCAAGCCGAGGAGCAAGAGATCATCTTCATGAAGGTATAATGGTTTTGTATTTGATTATGTGTTTCATGCTTATTTTGATTAAATATAACCATTAACCCTCTTGTGGATTTTCCCTTGGTTCACCTATATGTGTGTGTATATACATACATGCATGTGTGTGTGTGTATATATATATACATATACATATATATGTGTAGACGTATAAAAATGGCCACTTTCCTAAATGAATATTTAATGTTCATTTTATTCTCATTCTTCTATTAAATTAAATCTAATTTAATTAAAGTACTCACATTCATCTATTTGATTAAATAAGTTATTCAAATTATTTAATTAAATTCACCTAGGCCTTTCATATCATTTAATTAAATAAATCACTTTATTTAATTAAAACCCCTTTCTACTCTTTTTAATTACATTTATATTTAATTAAATTGTTCACTTCAAATAAATAAATCTAATTTATTTAAACCCCCCACTTGCATCTATTTTTGTTGAAATAAAGCAATTTATTTTAATTAAAATTACTCTCCATCCACTTGCATTCTCCTACATCTCCCACTTAATTCTCTAAAAACATCTTCTAAATTCTTCTAATCACTTCTAAATTAGCCTAACCCATCTACTAAATATTGTCACATCCCTAAGCAAAGGGAAGTCACTTCTCAAACCCTTAAAGTCTTCAATAACCATTAAAGGCTTTATGTCCTCAACAACTTAACCTCCAAAGTCTTCCAAACCATTAATGGTTAACTCAACCTTCTTACATGGTTGGAGACTTTTTGCCTAGCTCAACCCTCATCTAACCCAAGGGCCTCATCAAGCATTGATGGTCTTAACCTTGGTTACCCCTTTAACCCTTGCACAAGAGTTTATCCTTTGGGTAAAAGCTTTATCCGATGGGTAATCTTAACCTAACCTTAACCCTTACCTTCTAAGGTAACCATGAGGTCTTATCAAGCATTTAATGCTTCTTGCATCTCCTCTCAAGCAGTCTTATGTTGACAATTGTCACCATTTCACTAGTGAGAATTGTAAACATGGATTGATAACTTTAAATCCTAACCCTTGATAGGATCATCCAATCTTGACCCTTCATTGCCCTATTTTTTCTATAAATAGGGCCATTTTTCTATCATTCTAAGGATCCAAGTTTTATGCATCTAATCTATACTCATTTTTATCAAGCATTTCAATCCCTCTTTGAATAGAAATAATCTAATAAGCATTTTAGAAGTATTTATCTTTATCATAATAATCATATTAAGCTAGTGCATCATGTTAGGATAGTTCTTTTACTAATCCTTTCATCTTATCATCATATACATACTAGTTTAGATCATCTTTTGTTAATATCATGCACATTAGGATTGCATTCATGCTAGATTGATCAAATATCCCTCATTCTCATGATTGTCATCCCTAACTCACTTTTCTCAGTGATCTAAGAGAAAAGGCATTGGCTTAAGGGGTCTTGTGAGGTAGAGAACAATGGAACATCCCTTGGGAAGTTGAGCTATTCCACATAGCTCCATAACTTGCACCAAGAGTCCCATTGATGTGTGACTAGTCTTGAATTCGTAATATTCGTTTCATCGAACTACTTTTCCCACATACATTTATAGCACCCATCGTGGGGCATAACCCCATTTATCAAATTGTTTTTAATGCAGGACTAACTTTGTAGGTACGCCAAAAACTTGAATCAGCACATGGATACCATTTTCTAGCGCATATGGTCTTTACTTTGATGCATCTTGCTGACTGTTTAGCACGTTGATACCATACCTTAGCGCATCCAGACTTAACTTTAACGCATAGCATTTATGCTATTTCCTGTAGGTCTCGGTGCTTTAAAACATCATTGTAACGCATTTAGACAATAGTGTAGCACATCTAGGCCTTTTCTAGCACATAAGTTCCATCCTGTAGTGCATCTGGTCTATAGATTAGTGCATGAAAGACAAAGAAACAAAAACAAAATTGTAATAGAGACAGAAAAATTAGACTTGTAAAAGTCCACCTTAAATTTTTTGATTTCTAACTGGTTTTTGTTGTAGGTAACTAACGTTTGTTTGCAAGATCGAGATATTTTTCTTTTACTAAGTTTATGTTAGGCCCAATATGGAAAGCTAATGTACTGAGAGGGGAGGGGTGAATCAGTACTCTAAAACTTTTCTTCAATAATAACTTTACTGTTATGCAAAAACATAATAGTGCAATAACATAAAATAAAGTTAAAACAAATAGATAACAATCATACATGATTCACTCCATAACACATATATTTTGGTTACGCAGAAACTCTTGGTTAGAGAGAAAAACTGCGGTGGGGATGGCACCCACAACTTCACTACTGCAATAATAAAGAATGCTCGGTTAGAGCTACATTTAGCTATTTCTGATAGCTTACCCTGTTAGGAGTAACAAGATCAGTTAAATCTACCTTGCTAAAGGATTTTACAACAATTAATACCGAATGTTGCACCTGGTTAGAGGCTTTACAATTTATAGACTTGATTAGAGTCTTTTACCCTGTTAAAGGTTTCTCTTTCAACTTCACAATATTACAATAAAATCATTACAAATATCTGCAACTTTACATCTGAAATGTTATAGCAGATTCTATGTGCTCAGAATAAGATTACCTTGCTTATAGCATACCTCAGTAACCCATATAGTAACTCGGTAAACCCTTCTATTTACTCTATTCTTTGACTGTTCTCTGAAAACCTTCTTGGTGACCTCTATGTCTCTGTAATAGTCTTCCTTCATGCATTCATACACTTAACTCATGTTGTATAAATAGATCTCTTAAGACGGTGATCCAATTCATTGCTTCGATCTTACAAACAAGATTCCTCGAATGAATAACTAAACAAAATATTCCATTGGTTAGATTGATCTCGTAATCATACACAATCTTCTAGTGTAATTTCCAATGTAATAACGGTTAGATGTGCCTCGATCTTGTAACACGTTTTCATATGTATGTCCAGGTTCAATGAATCTGGTAACACATTTCACTCGGTGTGTCATCTTTATTGCTCAGTAGTCATAAAAGATACTTGGTAGACAGCTCGGTGTGTACTGCATTCTGTGACTGCTTTCTGTTGTAACCGACTAGACTGTGCATACCGACTTCTCTGTGTATACCGACTACATGATTCGGTAGTGCTAACCGACTAGAATGTATAGTATGACTTTGAATATAAAAATTGATGGCAACTTGATAAGTAGTAACAATCTCCCCTTTTGACATTAGTTGAGATGTTTGACAAAAACTACTTTCAAAGTCATAACTCAAAAATCTATATACTTTGCAAAATGACTAAACTTGACAGTATATACAATAGTCAATGAAATAGTATATTCAAATATACTCCCCTTATCATTATATTGTACATAGCTCTAATTTTGCATGCTCGGTTCTGTGCTTGGGTGCTCTGCTTTCTCTACATACTCTGCTCGGTATACTCCCCTGTATACAATACTCAAAATTGTAATATCAAAACTGTATCACTCCCTAAATATAGTATATTACTCCCCTTATGTATATTACTCCCCTTTTTGACAAACATCAAAAACTTAATTTCCATCCGGGGGTAGTAACTGATCAAAAATAGATTTATACTTTTTCCGGGCGTCGGTGAGTGTGACTGAGAGTGCATCCTTGACACTTTCCATTAAAGAATTTTGTGCTTGAATATCAGCCAATAGTGATATTAAGCCATCAAGAGTGCTTCCCTCTTGTGTAGTAGATAGGTGTGTAGCTCGATTAATCTGTTCCTGAACTAATGAGAGATGAGGAAGGAATAATGTCTGAAGGGTCATTATATCCATCCTGATTTTATGCTCTTTGTTTTTGAGTTCTATCTGTTCAGCCATGAGCTGTTGAAGCTTGGTATAAAAATTTTGAACTGAGTTTGGCTTTGTGGTCAACTTAGTTGAGAGATTGGTGATCTCTTTCATAATTGCATCAATTTTATTCTTGATATCTTTAATGAATAAGGAAAATGTACAAAGTTTCTGAAATAAATAAAGAATATGCTTGAGTTGAGGGGACAACTTAGCAATGAATTTGACAAGCTTGACTTTTCCAATAGCTAGAGCTTTTTGTATCTCTTCTATCATCTTTGCAGTAAGCTCTTTGTCTTTTAGCTTGCTCAAGTACTCAGATGCATCAACTCCAGATGTTTCTATTTGATTAAGGAGTTCATCTAGTTGAATATGGATGGTTGCATCGGTTGACACTGTAGCTAATGGTAGCATATATGTCAGTAGTGTCTTTACCTTCCATAGTACTTCATTCTTCTTTTGAATGGCCATCTGTTTTTCTTGTTCAGCCTTTTCTTTGCATAGTTCACCAAAATCAATAAGTGCTTGCCCCTTTAATTTTGAAATATCCACATTGGGCAACACTATCGGTTTAGTTAAATCAACTTTAAAACTATTCTTTTTCACCTTCTTCTCTTTACCTTTGGTCGGTTGTACCAAGACAATAGCTTGTGAGGCTTGCTGACCCTCATTAGGTTGCTTGGTGGAGGCAACACTTTGCTTGGTTCTTATAGCCGTTGTGGTGTCCTTTGGTGTCTCGGTACTGGGTGTCTCAACTGTAACATTTTCAGTGCTTGATGGTGCTTGAGAGGTCTTTTCTTGAGTTGTACCTTCTGCTGCTTCAGACTGGTGACCTTCGGTGACTTGTGTTGTATCCTTAGGAGCTTCGGTAGAGACAGGTGGCTTGACCGGTGGGTAAGGTTGAACTTGTTCTAAAACAGATTCACTAGATACAAGTTTTGCATAGGTAGTGCCTTCTATCATTTCCTGCTCCGGTGCTTCTGCATCCATGACATCTTCATCAATTTGAATAGTGTCAGCCAGGTCTTGCTTGGTAGCATCAAGACCTTGCTCGGTGACATCAGGATCATGCTTGGTGACATCAACAATTTCAACTTGAGATTGTTCACCGACATCCTTAGTTTTGAAGATTTCCTGCCACTTTGCTTTTGTCTCATTCTTTACATCAATGTATAGCCCATTCATCAATTTTAAGGCTCTCTGTTTGACAAGAAATTTAGAATTGTAGGTTGTCAAATGCTCCTTTATTTCTGCTACAGACATATCAGGAAATTGATGGACTAGACTTCTTTCTCTGATTTGTTTCTCTGAGTCCATTGCATATTTCCACCTGTTATCAATATGTAAGTACAATTCACTCGGAAGTGACTTTACTAGTTCTAATGGAGCTAGCTGAAACTTTAAAAGTGTGCAAATGACAGCTTCTTCAATTTGTCTCTTCTCATCATTATTCCTAGTCTCATACTTTACATATCTAAATCTTGCAAATCCACCATATTCTTTTAGATTGGCACAGAAGTTTTCAACACTATGAATATTTACCTTCTTGCTTTTTACAATCTGGAATTTGTGTGCATCATCGGATTCTGCATCACTAGACTCTTTTGCCAGAATGAGTCTCCGAGTAGATTTCTTGTAGGTCTTGGTTACCTTGGGAGCAGTAACATTCTTTTGTCTCTTACTCGGTGATGCAGCTAATGCTCTAGTGTTAGGTCTCTTTGTTGGTGGAGTCGGTAGGGCCTTTGCAGTGTCCAGTTTCTTTCTTTTTAACACTTTACCCTTAGGCAACTCGGTACTTAATGTTATTGCTGCCTCTTGAGCTTCTAATTCCTCTTCAGTAATGGCAAGAGTGCCTTTGACAGGTGTAGAGGAGGATTCTTCTCCGAATTTCTCAGATAATACCGTAATCATCTTTGTAGCCTTTCTTGTAGCTTTAGGTACTGCAATGCTCATTTTAATTTTTTCCTTAACTTCTTCATAAGTTCCATATCTCAGCTTAGTAGCATGCCTTGGTAATGTGAGATATGCATCGATTTGTTGTTGTGTGATATCATAGTCAAGCTCGTAACCCATTGGTGGCAAAGATTGAGTCCTTGGTTCTATAGCATTCACATAACGGTAATCAGTGTCTACCTCAAAACATATATCATCTTTATATTTCTCTACCAGCTGTGGTGGAATCTGGTACCTGTTGTACATCTTTTCTTGAAATTTGCTGAAGTAGTCATCCATGATATCATTAAAATTATCTCCCAACTTCTTGATAAAGTCATTAATTTGATGGGTGATTGGTCGGTGTAGCTCCCAAACTACTTTACCGACTAAGGGAAAAAACTTCTCAAAGTAGAAAAACATGCATACAAGAAGTGAACCAAACTTCAGTGTATTTGTCGAGTTGTTCTTTTTCGGCTTCCTTATTGTGTTCAGGTTCTCAAACAAGTTCTTCAGTAGTACTTCACATAAATCTACTTTCATTCCCTTTTTCACTATTTTATAGGCTAAGTCAACTGCGACACATGGTACACTATTTTCCCTTGCTGATTGGAAGAAACAGTAACCAATTACTCTAATTGCAAACATAAGTTTTGCATCTGTGACATTATTTAGTTTCAGTCCTCGATAATTAGATTCTACTCCAATTAAACTGATTAACTCCTTCTGTGATATCATCTTTTGTGCTCGTGCATGATCATAGATAGGATACCCAGTGATCACATGAATGATTTCCTTGGTGATTTTGAATGGTTGCTCTTCTAGCCACATAAAATCATCATGAACTCTGCTTAAAACAAACTTAACCCACTGAGGTTTGAACACATGGGGATAGGCTAGGGCTTTAGTTAATCCCTTGATTTTGATATGCTCGTACTTGTTGTCCATTTTGCCATCGGTGCATAGCTCATCATATGTGTCACTTATCTCAACATGACTGAGTTCTTCAACACAGCATTTGGTGAAGAATCTAACATCTTCAACTAACAAGACTCGATCTGGGATGAGTGAAAAGGCAATTTTGTCATTCGGTTCAGAGGCGACTTTAGGAGTCAAAGTGTATTTCAGTGAGAGCTTCTCCACATTCTTGACAACTACGGGATCTTGGATCTTGGGTGCCATTTGTAAATTTCAGATAAAACTAGCAAACTATTCTTAGGGTTTGACAGTTTACAAACGGCAGACACTTCACACTCAGCAGATAATAGCAATTTGACAAGATCGGAAAACCAGCTTAATAGTGTGATGAGATTTGATGTAAATACCTTGGATTCGCTTTGAATGAGGTTTGATCACCTTGATTCACTCTGCTCTATTCTCTTGAAAACTTGGTGAATGAAAATGACCTCGAAAATAATTTTAAATACAAAAAATACCTCATCGGGCTCCGTGCGGGTTAGGTCAAAACATTAAATGCACTTGATTTACCTTTAACCAGTTTACTCTCCTTTTCTTTGTTTTAACTAAGTAACCAAGTTTCCTTCACTTACCGACTTGACAGGCTTCCTGTATACACCGACTTGACAGGTTTCCTGTAAAGTACTTTTGATAGAATTTCAAACCTACTAATGCATCTTAACTATGCAGATTTTGAATTTAGTACATAATAGAATAGGAATTGTTATGATTTTAACTTTCAGAGAATGCAGTCCCTTCATACCTTTTCTGATTAATTTGGAATAGGTGCACCTAACTTGGTAGGTAAGGTGCTTTCTTCATCTGACATGATTTCCTTCTTTTTCCAAATCATCTTGAATTTTTCTTTTATCTCTTCGGTGTCTCTTCTAGGTTGATCTTTGCAATCTCCAGCTAAATGTCCAACCTTGTGACAATGAAAACATGCCATACCAGGCTTTCTCTATGATCTTCGTTTGTTCATTCCAAACCTTATGAAACAGTTGGCACTAATATGTCCATATCTTCCACAACATTCACACCACATCCTTGTATTGTAATCCCATGGTACTGTTGCATATTGTCGGTAAGGATTTGTGTGAGTTCGGTAACCTCTAGTGTTTTCTCGGTGTGCAGACCACATGTAGTTCTTTTGCTTAAGCCAGCACTTCTCAGGACTATGTCCATATTTATTGCAGTTTCTACAAAAACCTTTGAATTTTGCTTTCTGATAGTTGTTAACAAACTTTGTCCTACATTGATTAAATGTGTGACCATATTTATTGCAATTGTAATAATAATCATTGGACTTAGTGATATTTGGTTGCTTACCTTTTCTGATTTGGCACACGTTGGCAGTATGACCTTGATTTCCACAGTAGTAGCAAATAGGCTTCTTCCTTTTGATGTTATTCCTGTTTCCAGCTTGCTTTTATGATTCTCCTCTCTCGATAGTATGAATTCCTTTCTCGATAGAGTCTTTTCCTTTGTAACCAAGTCATGCATCTTTGTTGGGTCTTCTTGTATTCAGTTGCTCATCCAACATCTTTGATGCTTCATAACTTTTCTTCAGTGTTTCTTTGGATTTCTTCTCTATTTCAAGTTCATCAATCAACCTTGATACTTCAAGTTTCAATGCTTGATTCTCATCATTCTTCAGAATTGCTTCATGATGTGCATAACCTAGTGCATCTGTCATATTTTGTTGAATCCCAGTCAACCTTATGATTTCATCATTTTTATCAGATACTAAGACTTCAAGTTGTTGTTTCTCTCTCTGTAGATATCTTGCTTTATCCTTAGTTGTCCTCAATGCATCTAGATTTTCAGTCATCTGTGTACGGAAATGTTCTTGTTCTCTTTCCATTGTTTTTAGTTGATCAGCCAATGCTTTGTTCTTTTCTTTCAATACTCCAATCATTTCTTCAGTTTCTTCAGATATACTATTCTCAGATGATGTCTCAATTTGTTCCACTAACTCTTGAGAATCATGCAAGTCATCAGATAATCCTCTTCTTACTTTCAGAGATTTTTCCATTTGCCTTTGCACGTCAGCAATCACTTGATTAGCATGATCCAGCTCTTCTTACAGATATACAATCCTCCGAGATTGTTTATAGCCTTCCATTGATAATATCTTTCTCTTTAGGTAGTTAAACCCTTTTCCAAGATTCAAGCTCTGATACCAATTGTTAGGCCCAATATGGAAAGCTAATGTACTGAGAGGGGAGGGGTGAATCAGTACTCTGAAACTTTTCTTCAATAATAGCTTTACTGTTATGCAAAAACATAATAGTGCAGTAACATAAAATAAAGTTAAAACAAATAGATAACAATCATACATGATTCACTCCATAACACATATATTTTGGTTACGCAGAAACTCTTGGTTAGAGAGAAAAACTACAGTGGGGATGGCACCCACAACTTCACTACTACAATAATAAAGAATGCTCAGTTAGAGCTACATTTAGCTATTTCTGATAGCTTACCCTGTTAGGAGTAACAAGATTAGTTAGATCTACCTTGCTAAAGGATTTTACAACATTTATACTGAATGTTGCACCTAGTTAGAGGCTTTACAATTTATAGACTTGATTAGAGTCTTTTACCCTATTAAATGTTTCTCTTTCAACTTCACAATATTACAATAAAATCATTACAAATATCCGCAACTTTACATCTAAAATGTTATAGCAGATTCTATGTGGTCAGAATAAGATTACCTTGCTTATAGCATACCTCGGTAACCCATATAGTAACACGATAAACCCTTCTGTTTACTCTGTTCTTTGACTGTTCTCTGAAAACCTTCTCGGTGACCTCTATGTCTCTGTAACAATCTTCCTTCATGCATTCATACACTTAACTCATGTTGTATAAATAAATCTCTTAAGACGGTGATCCAATTCATTGCTTCGATCTTACAAACAAGATTCCTCAAATGAATAACTAAACAAAATATTCCATTGGTTAGATTGATCTCGTAATCATACACAATCTTTTAGTGCAAATTCCAATGTAATAACGGTTAGATGTGCCTCGATCTTGTAACACGTTTTCATATGTATGTCCAGGTTCAATGAATCTGGTAACACGTTTCACTCGGTGAATATCAACTCGGTGTGTCATCTTTACTGCTCAATAGTCATAAAAGATACTCGGTAGACAGCTCAGTGTGTACTGCATTCTGTGATTGCTTTCTGTTGTAACCGACTAGATTGTGCATACCGACTTCTCTATGTATACCGACTGCATGATTCGGTAGTTCTAACCGACTAGAATGTATAGTATGACTTTGAATATAAAAACTGATGGCAACTTGATAAGTAGTAACAGTTTAGGCTTGTGATTAAATTTTTATTTCTAACTTGGTTAAGTTAGTTATTGAAAGTTTTCTTCATTTCCTCATTAGTAAAATTGAACTCATTTTCTTTTGGAGTACATAAAAAGAACAACAAACAAAACCTTACTTTGCTTTCATAGGAAGAGAAAACACTTCATTTTTTGGTTTTAAAAGGAACCAGACAAACCTTTATTTATGCAAAACCTTAAAAAGAACCTCACCATCCTTTAGTGTCTAAAAGGATCCATTACATTTTCTTGCATAAGTTAAAGAACCTCACTTGTTTTCAAGTTCTAGATAAAACAAAAGAGGGAAATCTTTCCCCTATCGAATTCTTTTTTTTTACCATCTCAAAAATTTGCTTTGTTGACCCGGATTTCATTACTTAGCTTAAAAAATCACTGATTTGGGAGTTAAAAAGAACACCATGCCTTTTTGGAGCAACATCTCCCACTAGAATTAGCAAATAACTAAATTGTGGGATTAAAAAGAATCATTTTGTGCCTTGTCTCGAAAGTGGAAGGTATATGCTCTCCCCTTAACTGGGTGACCAAAAAGCCAACCCACTCTTATGCTTTCAGTATTTCAAGCATTTACAACCTTTCGTAGGCCTGCCCTCCTGAGTTTCTCTTAGAGCACCATTTAAATGGTCAGTGAGAGGGGAACGACCTAAGTGGGAAACGGCTTTATCGCCAAGTGTTCCAACCCACTATAATCAAAAGTGGAGGGTGATGAAAGTCCCTTTCAATGGTTTTGTATAGCGATTATCCTTCCCCCAGTAAACTTACGATATGTAAACCCTTTGTTATAAAGGTTGGGAAGCCTCCTGAGGGATTTTATCACTGACGGTCGAACAGGAAGCTTGATTACGAACCTTAGAAAGAGAAACCTTGAGCTGAGTCAGTATCCAGACATCTTCAATATTATAGTGTAAGGGTGGGGAAGAATCCACCCCTAAGATTACTCAGCATATATCTGCCAAGATAGCTACTCAATTGTGAAGCAATTCACTTTGAGTTAATTTCTGGCAAAAGGCAAAAAAATGGGTGCCCCCTAGGGGATGACACGGTTGTTTGAGTTGATGGAGTATCGAGACTAGTAGGCTATGATATTGTTGATGATCCTTGAATAAAGAGCCTACCTAAATTGTATTATTTGTATCCAAACCTATGAAAACATTGGGATTTAAACACATCCTCACAGAACATACACTCTTTATTTAGAATAGGCAAAAATGGTTTTCTTTTTCATGATGTGTTTGCATATTATACTTCTGAAAATCATCTATCAAAGTTGAGAAAGTGTTAAAATTTCCAGAAAAAACCCACAAACAAAGCAAAACAGAGAAGTTTAGCACGTAGGAGCAACATCCTAGCGCATTTGCAACAAACTTTAGCACATAGAAGCTGAAACTTAGCGCATTCATTCTCAAAAGAAGTGCATAACAGTCTGAACATTTGGCAACTAAACATTAGCGCTTCTTAAGGACATATTAGCATGTTGGGGCATCAGCCTAGTGCATTGGGGGTAAACTGTAGCGCTTTGAGTCTCAACCTTAGCGCATACTCAGGACAGATTAGTGCATAACCATTCTTGAACTAGTAGGAGTCAAAACATTGGTTTAGCACGTAACACAAGCAGCTTAGCGCATTGGTGGTTTTAAACAGCACACCTAAATCAAACTTTAGCGCATCTAGTCTCTATCTTAGCGCATAGATAACACTTTGAAAAATAGAGAGAAAAACTGAACCTTCTTGAAAAATTTTAACATCAGTTTCAAACACCCTTTTGGATCTTCAGTCGACTTCATCAGGCAAAACTTGAGTCAAAACATCATAAACTATTCCAAAACTATCAAACAATCAAACAAGTCATTCTTAGAACAAAAGTTGTCAAAAATCTAAAACTAAGCTAGGGATAGCACTTTCTCCTATAAAAATCGGGAAACATCATCACACTGATCAAAAGGTCCACCAATTAAACAGATTCCATCATCAAAACATACCTAGTTTAAACCTAAGTTGTCAAATCGAGTTTCCATATCGGGAAGGCTTTTATTCCATATCATTTGACGCACTTTATCGTGAGGGGGTATCTAAACCTTCATTTGATAAAAGTAGGCTTAAGTTTTCAAATGAAGTATCTCAATCCAACCAAATCAAAGGAAACCATTGATCACCTTTGTATGACCACTCCTCATATTTTGAGAAGAAAGAGTCTTCATCACAACACTAAGTTGAGAAAACGACAACCTAGCTCCCAGAAACTTGCTAAACAGAATAGATTTTTCTACATCAATCGCCAAATCTTCAAATCTCATTGCACATTTCTCCATCATATGCGCTTATATCTTCAAGACAAGTCAAACAAATTTGACAAAGAGCCATTGAGAAGTAGAGCTTTTTGCCAAAAATCAGCATTCAGCCAACGCTTAAATCGTGGAGGAAATGTCAATACAGCTTTCTTCCCAGAAGTTTGCATCACTTATAACATACCTCGATTTGAACCACCAACTCCTGAACAACACGAAGAAGAGGAATTCATTCCCTTTGTCACATAAAGTTTCTACTAGATGCCCGCTATCACTCGCTCTCAACGAAACAAGCAAAGCGAACCACAACCAGAATCCAGTATGGGTCAAAGATTATCAAATCCTTTTGAGTATCCAAATCTAGAAGACACAGATATTTCTGAGGAGCTCCTCCAAGAATGTCAAGAAATCGCTTCATTTCAAAAACTTGTGGAAAAACTCTTAGAGGCCGACAAAGAAAAATACTTTCTCATGCTAACAAGCAAAGGAGTTAGGATCCCTGAAGACTTTGATACTGACATCTTTAGAACAAGGTCTCGAAATTATACTTATCAAGAACAACAAGGAGAAGAAGAAGCATGTGACCCTAAGCAAAACATACCTAAGCCCAACATACCAGAACACACACATACCCGAACTAGGGATAACAAAAGGGAAGAACTGATGCTAATGATATAAAATCTAAACAACCAGTATTGGCTTTATCAGGTAATCCTCAGGCTACCAAGAATCAAAAGGGTGCTAACCAAGGCACTAACACTTATGCACCAAATACCAATCCAAAACCTTCAAATGCAAACAACACAAACAATACCCAAAACAACAACACAAATTAAGGACCTAATCCGAATTCAAGGGGTAACACCAACAACTTTCCAAATAAACGCATTTACACACCATTGGGGCAATCCTTAGAATCAGCATTCTAAGAACTCCTGGAAAACAAGATTATCACATTACCAGCTACAAACAACTTTGAACCCCATGTCAAACCACCTTGGTGGAATGACTCACACTTCCGTGATTTTCATCGAAACAAAGGACATCAAACAAATGATTGCATGAGACTTAAAAACATTGTTCAAGACATGGTTGATAGAGGTGATTTAACGGTCGATGGTCTCAAAACAAATGGTGATCATGGTGCCTTTAAAAATCCTCTTCCAAATTACAACAAAGATGGAGCTTCATCATTGAACAATAAATGAGAAGCTTGCATCAATCACATACACAATAATACCATCAATCATATATCGACAGATGACAATCAAGTAAATGTCATTAAAATCAAAGACAAATGTGACATGAATCGATCAATGTAACCACCAGAGCTCAAAAATATGTCTTGAAAGGACATACATCAACAGCGACCATTGTCCCCAAGACTCAATACGATTTGGTAAGTCAATTACGGAGAACTCCTGCTCAAATATCCATACTTGAGTTGTTAAAACTTTCACCAAAACATAAAGACATCCTGGAACAAGCACTATTGGAAACAAATGTACCTCAAGATCTGGGTATCGACAAATTTCAAGCCATGGTGGCTCACATGACAGGGCCTCATAATCTCACCTTTTCTGAGCATGATAATATCTCTTTGAGCCATCCACATAATACTCCCCTTCACATTGAAGTCTTGGTCTACAAACATCGAGTTAAAAGAGTATTAATAGATGGAGGAGTTGCGCTCAATATTTGTACCTTAAAACTAATCTGTGCATTAGGCTTTTCTGAGCAGTCTATTGATCCACACAAAAATATCACCATCAAAGCATATGATGATGAAGAAAGATCATCCAAGGGAACAATAATCTTACCTATTCAGGTAGGACTGATACAAAGGGACACTATGTGCCAAGTCTTAGACATAGACCTCACATATAATATTTTATTGGGTCATCCTTGGATACATGAAATGCAAGCGGTACCCTCAACTTACCACCAGTGTGTCAAATTCCCATATAATGGACAGGAGATTTCTATATCAACAGATAATAACCCCTTCCAACATTGCAATGCCATAAGGGCAGCCCAAGACAGCTTAGTTCCACATAACAGGGAAAAACAAACTTCCTCAGCATCAGATCATCATCAAGAAAAGCTCAAATATTTATCCATGGATTTCAAACAAAAGATTAAAATCAAAGAGAAAGGCATGGGAGAATACTCTTTTGAACCCATGTGTCTAACCAACTTACCAGCATCGCCAAAAGCTCATGGGAAACCTTCTGCATCAACACATCAAGCAACACAACCCATCACCAAGTTTGATGGCAAATTTATCCAATTCGGCACACTAGCACATGAATCAGAAGAGAAGGACATCCTTAGCTGGCTATACATGGATGAGGAAGAAGTTAGATCTACTACTATGAAAGTAGCTATACCAACATAGCAATATGGAAAAGGATACCTAATCATGCAATAGATGGGGTACAATGGCAAAGGACCTATAGGCAAGCATCAAGAAGGCATCACAAAGCCATTGGATCCTCCTTCATAGTTTTCTAGAGACAAAATAAGATTGGGATATGGACACACTCTACCCCCAAAGCAGAAACCAAATAAATATCAAAAACCTCAATGGAAAGAAAAGAAGAAATACAAGGAGGATTCATGGCAGGAGGCACTGCACGAATAAGCAGAAACAATAAATAAAGAGTGAGAACACCAGGAAAAAGAGAAACAAAAAGAAGAGTTGGCCATTCAAAGAGAAGAAGCATCTTATGCAGAAATACAACATGTTCAGGAACCTATTCCAAACAAGGCAGAATCACCCCCTGAAGACATCACTAATCCCTGAGGAGAAACAATATATAATCAAATGCAAAGAGTACAATCAGGATCTGATACAAAATTAGAGAAAACTATCAAACTGGTATCAATCATCAGGAACCTCTTTTCACCCTACAACATACCTGTCAGCAGCACTAAAAAACTCTGGGACAATACTTCTGAGACTGATTCTAATGACTATGAATGGGGCAGTTGTTCAAATTTTACTGAAGATATTCCTGAGAGTGTTATTCATACACCCCTTTCTCAAGAAGGACAAGGCACAGAGTCTAGACTACTTGAATTTGGTCCACAACATATCTATGAAGCCAAAGAAAACGAGCAATGGCATTACAAGTAAGTCTACACGAAAGACGATACCATCAAAGACCTCGACAATATCATTAACTTATCCAATATCCCAGCCAACCTTAATGATACCTCTATCATGACACTTACCGCAGCCGAACTCGACCCACCCAATGACTCCTCACCACTCATATTTCCTGATCTCATAGACTGGGATGAACCTGAAAACCATGACATACCTATTTTTCCAGATGATGATTCCATTATCTATTACCTATGTATGGTCAACTCAAAAATAGACTCTACTAGCAAGCAAAGTAATGACATCTGCAATCAGGGGAGTGCCAAGTCTCTCAATAGCAAAAATAAATGAAATAAAGGATCTACTGCTGAAAACCAGTCAATGGCAGCACTAGATCACAAAAAAGTGAAAAAAAAGGATGCATCTGAGGGTGAGAACCTTTTGAAGGCACCTAAGGATGGGAGACTTGACAGTCTTCCTGAACACTATCAGGAGCGATCATCCATATTGATTGAACCCACTCAATCAATCAACATTGGTACAAAAGAAGCAGCCAAAAACATACACCTAGCAGAATCTCTGACAAATGAAGAAAAACTAGAGTTTATCAAATTCTTCAAAGAAAAGCAAATCAATTTTGCTTGGTCCTATGTAGATATGCCCAGGATTGATCCACACTTAATCATGCATCACTTATCTATTGCTCCAGAAGCTAAGCCAGACAAGCAAAAATTAAGAAAGATGAATCCGCATGTAGCACTAATGGTCAAATTTGAACTAAAGAAACTATTAGACGTTGGATTTATTCGACCTATAGATTATGCTGAATGGATTTCAAACATCGTACGAAATGGAAGCATAAGGATATGCATAGATTTTAGGGATGTTAACAAATCCTGTCCAAAGGATGACTTTCCTTTGCCCAACATCGACATAATTGTAGACCTCACAGCAAGCCATGCAATGCTTTCATTAATGGACGGTTTTTCTGGCTATAATCAAATCAAAATAGCTCTAGAGGATCAAGATAAAACAACGTTCACCTGTCCTTGGGGAACGTATAGCTGGAATGTCATGCCTTTTGGCTTAAATAATGTTGGGGCAACTTATCAAAGAGAAATGACGATAATATTTCATGATATGATGAATACCTTCATGGAAGACTATGTGGATGATTTACTGGCTAAGTCATTTACCCGGGCAGAACATCTGGGCATATTAGAGACAATATTTGAAATATTGGAGAAATTCCAAGTTAGGATCAACCCTAAGAAGTGTGTCTTTGGGGTAACATCAGGCAAATTATTAGACTACATCATGTCTGCAAAAGGCATTGAAGTAGATCCAGCAAAGGTACAGGCCATCATGGAGATGCCACCTCCCAAGAACAATAGCCAACTCAGATCTCTACAAGGACGGCTCCAGTCAATCAGGAGATTCATCACCCAACTAGTAGATAAAAGTCTACCATTCAATCATTTGCTACATAAGAATGTACCATTCAGATGGGAAGCCAAATGTGCGGAATCGTTCTATCAAATCAAGCAATATCTAATGAACCCACCAGTTTTGGTACCACCAATAGTAGGAAAGATGCCTGTTCTCTACATATCAACAACATACATATCATTGGGGGCACTATTAGCACAAGAAGATCAAGAAGGAAAGGAACGAGCTATCTATTACATCAACAAAACTTTAAATGGCTATGAGCTCAATTACACATTTATTGAGAAGGCATGTTTAGCTGTAGTCTTCACTTCTCAAAAGTTCTGACATTACATGCTAGCTCACACAATCAAGCTAGTAGAAAAAATTGATCCTCTCAAGTATTTACTCAGCAAAGCAGCTCTCACAGGCAGACTAGCTAAATAAGTCATGATTCTCAGTGAATTTGATATCCACTACACAGAGCATCGGGCTATCAAAGGACAAGTAATTGCAGATCAATTAGTTGAAGCACCACTACCAGATAAGCAACCAATGGAGGTCAAATTTCCAGATAGGGATGTCCTTACTATTACCACCAAGTAATGGACCCTGTACTTTGATGGTTCCTACACTCAACATGGCTCAGGTGTCGGCATCTTGTTCGTCACTCTTGAAGGACACACCATACCAAGATCATATAGACTCATGTTTCCATACACAAATAACATTGTTGAGTATGAGGCATTGGTCACAGGAATCAAAATGGTCATGAAATGGAGAATCACGGAACTAAAAGTCTATGGAGATTCCCAACTAGTCATAAATTAGATCAACAATGACTATCAAACAAAAGATGACAAGCTGTTGCCATACAAAATAATGGTGGATGACTTCAAACAGTATTTTGTACACATCACCTTTGAGCAAATACCAAGGTTGGACAACAGAATAACCGATGCAATGGCTACTATTGCTTCACTGCTACAAATTCCAAAGCAACAGAGTTGTTATGAGTTTCTGGTAGAGCAACTGTTTTCCCCAGCCTATGACAATTTTGCATCCCATGTTATCTATGCCTTAACCGGTTCGGACTCTCCTTTATATGGAACAATATATGAGTATCTTAAAACCAATACCCTACCCATTGACCTATCTCAAAACCAAAAATGCAAATTTATCCAACAAGCCGCTCGTTATACCCTAACTGTTGATACCCTTTACCATCGAGGTCTAGATGGTACTCTTCTTCATTGCCTTGATTGTAATGAATCTGACTCTTCTTTACATGAGCTTCACGAAGTTATCTATGGCACACATTCAAGTGGTCCTGCTCTTGCTAAAAAACTTCTGAGAATGGGATATTACTGGCCGACAATGAAAGACTCTTATCAATTTGCAAAGAAATGTCCTAAGTGCCAAATCCATGGCAATCTTATACATGTACCAGCACAGGTATTGCAGCCATTTACAACATCTTGGTCGATCTATCAGTGGGGACTGGACTTAGTAGGCAAAATACACCCTTCATCTTCAAATGGACACAAGTTCATTATCACTGCAATAGAGTATTTTTAAAAATGGATTGAAGCAGTCCCAATGACCACAATAACTGGAAAATAAATTGCCTCTTTTATTCTTAATTATATGATCTGCAGATATGGCATTCCCAGTTCTATCATCACATATAACAGACGTCCCTTCAAAAACCAATATGTGTGAGAACTATGTGAACGATTCAAAATCCAACATCATTTCTCTACACCTTACTACTCGCAGGAGAATGGTCAAGCAGATGCATCAAATAAAACAATATTGAAAATCTTAAAGAAAACAATAAATGATGCAGGAAAGGATTGGCATGTGCAACTCAATCCAGCACTTTGGGTATATAGAACTAGCATCAGGACACCTACAGGAGCTACACCATATTCATTGGTGTATGGATCAGAAGCAATTTTACCTCTTGAGGTAGAAATTCCATCACTCAAAGTATCTTTGAAAGGTCTCATTCCAGATGAAGAGTATCGAGTAAACAGATTGCAAGAACTAGAACTTCTAGATGAAAAACGACAACATGCCTATAATCACCTCAAATCATACCAACAGCGTATGTGTAGAAGCTACAACCACAAAGTCATCCCTAGGAATTTTAAAGTTGGTGGTCTCATACTCAAAGAAAATCCCAAAAATCAACAAGATCGAGAAAAGAAGGGGAAGTTTAAACCTAAATGGTTGGGTCCCAATGTCATTATCTCAGCCTATGGATCAGGTACCTATCAGCTAACAACTTCAAAAGGAGATATGCTCAATGAACCAACCAACAGCATCCATCTGAAGAAATACTATACTTGAGTGGTCTAATGCATAGAAAAAGTGAAAAATACAAAAAATCAAAAACAACAAAAAAAAAGGGTGCAATAAAAATAAATGGTGAAAACCTGGTAATAGACACTACTTGTGAGAGAACAAATCCTCTATCTATCTTTGCTCATGTCTTTTATATCCGAAGTCAAAACCACTGGCCATCGCATAACACTTTATCAAAACAGTATTATCCAGGACATACTTAGCATAGTCATTGTCCTTGCTCATCTGAATATCATTTCGTCGTATCCCACCATGGATTGGTAATCACTGTACATATTCACATCAATCGGCATCTATAACTAGGGGCGACATTCCTCTGACTTCAAGCATTTTGACAAACAAACAAACAAACAAGAATCCAACATGCCAAGAAAATCCTGTCAAGCAAAAATCCAGCAGTCAAGAAAAATAAAACACTAATCCAATTAACAACTTCTAAACACACGATGGATGATATTCCGAAGTATAATTTGTTTACATATTACATGAAGTTTTGACTATTTTTGCACTTGAACTATTTTTGAATTATTGGATCCCCTAAATTTTCTCAACGATGCATCGAGCTAGAGAAAGTAGATGGAGACTCTGATATTTTTTAGTTTTTTGTCTGTGAGGCGATCACTTTTACTGTGCAAATACTTGTCTCGAGACGTGATTCGCAACATATCACTGAAGACAGGGTTCCACTTTGTGCATACAAATGGTTTAATCTTGTTTGTTTATACGCAAGCAACACTCAGGTCATCTTGGTTCAATTATACCTTGACGCTTGTGCCATCTTGCCATATCAAAATTCATGTAAATTTCTCTCAGGTCATTATGGTTCAATTATACCATTATGCTTATATAAATTTTCAACATATCAACAACTCAATGATGATAAACACAAAGAAAGCAAAAACATGTGACTATACAGGAATGACAAACGATAGAATGAGGATGATCAATTAGTTGCATATCATTTTACAATTAGTTGCATATCATTATCATGCATCTCATTTTCAAGATACATCTCAGAGCATATCATTATCATGCATCTCAATTTCAAGATACATCTCACAGCATATCATTATCGTGTAACTCATTTTCAAGATAGATCTCACAAATCATATCATTACATCATGAATCATACAATCATATCAATCAATATCAAATCAAAAGCATGTATCTACGCATTGCATCATCATCATAGAACCATCACATCAATGCATAAATCATCATCCATAAAAACACACCACATGTGGATCAGAATATCAGTGTCGTATATATATATATATATATATATATATATATATATATCAAAAATGGTCAAAATATACAAAAGATGTCATGTCTCTCGAAATACAACACAATGATCAATATGCAATAGAGACAAGTCTCTCAGATATGACTATCTCTTGAAGCTGATGGTCTCGCAGAAGATGTCCCAGTTCCTGGATCTCCAGGTGGATCACGTCGAGAAGGCCCTGTAACACCTCTACTCTCTGTCCCTAACTGACTCCGAGCTGACCGACTAGCATTAAAACTAGGAGCCCTCTGCTCTCTGGGGACTAGGTCCTCATACAACCGCCTATAGTACTCAACCACCATGGTAGTGTATCGTATCTCCCTCAGGGTGTCCCGCATCGGGGCACCCATTGTCATTCTCTACAGTCTCTCTGCAAGCTTCTATACTCGACCCTGACGCTCTCTCTCTGTATCCTGCTCGGCGGTAATCTGTGTAATCTGACGTTGTTGCGCCAGTACCTGTGCCTGCAGCTGCTACACTAACAATTGTAGGGACCTAATCTATTCATCCTCTCGATGGGTGGTTACCCGCATCCGAATGGGTACCTATGTCGTGGTACCCCCTATCCCTATCCCTGTCCTAAGCGCTTGTGGAGGTAATCCATCTGATCTCCTCCTTTGAGTCGGTCATCTAAACTCATCCATCCCACCCAAAGCTGCTATAACCTCGCCCGCTTGACCAACTTCAACCACCAAATCTCCCCTCCCTCCCTCACTAACTACTCGCCTAACTACTCTACCTCCTCTCCTCCCTCCATCTCCACCTTCTCTCCTCCCTCTATCTCCTCCATCCCCTCCTCTATCTCCTCGTCTCCCTCTACCACCTCCCCTCTCATCTCTCCTGTCATCTCCTCCACCATCCCCATATCCCTCCTCCAGCTCCTCTCCCTCATCTCTGTCTCCCTAGCCTCCCGGGCTGCTCATCCTCATCATCATCAAAAGCGGGAATCATCTCCGCTGGATCTGATATCCGTGCTATAGCATGGGCCATGAAGAGCGTTGCAAACTCCTCCGTCATCTCCGCATCTACCACTCCAAACCCGTAGTCCCATATCTATCCGGCCAAATGTATGTACTCCTCCACCACCGCTACACTATTAATAGTCAAATCCCACTCTAGCACATCCTGCCTCCAACGAGCATACAAGCATTCTCCCTGTGGTACACCCTATTGTCAACCATACTCCCGCTTAACTCGGTTGTGTAGGAACCTCTCAATGATAAAAGGCATCCGCCCTATCAAATATAGTGACATATATACATAGGGCAGCTCTAGCCTGTCCTCCGTCCACACCTCGCACTCCATATACAGTCTCCAGATAACTGTATCAATGTCATCCAGCACCCTCCTCCAATTCTCTAGCTTTCCCAGCTTACGCTGGACAACTATCCCCATGTATCCATATACATAAGTCCGACCAGGCCTCGCTGCGGGAATGTGCTCCCAAGCCCACACCTGTAATAATGTGATCCCGACTGATAAATTGTTGTATCCTAAATACACCACTTGGTGCAAATCTTTGTACAGATGGGCCAACATGCAAGACCCCCAAGAAAACCTGCAACCCTGTGTCACCATATCCTCCAGAACCAATCCCCATCCCACTGCCAGTCCCTTTGACCTACGGCCAGGACACAAAAAGCTACCTACAAAACCTACCAGTACCGATGGTAGTGGGTCATAATCAAAATCTATGAACTCTTGCCAAGGGATCTCGTATCCACAAATATGGTCATCATGGAAAATCTAGCGCAGAGCCTCTGTCCCATCCTCCTCTTTCTGCTCATAAGGCAATAGTGCCCCTACCATAGGAATCCGTAGAATCCGATAACAATCCTCTAGAGTGACTGTAATCTCGCCCGTAGCCAAGTGAAAGGTGTTTATGTCACTGTGCCACCTCTCTGCCAACGATGTCAACAAACCCCGATTAATGATATACCGAGGCATGTCCAACAAAGAGGACAACCCACATCTCCCAATGATATCTCTATCCACCTGTGTCAATCACGGAATCAGAGACCATGGCCTCGAAAATCGCTCTCACGACTGAAGAACACCAAGTCGTTCCTGTCACAAGCAAAACATGTCCAAGTATCAGTTCCTATATCTATCTGATATATCAAAATCACAATTCCATATCAACTTGAAACAAATCCATATCAAATCAAGTTTCATATCGAAAATCAAACCAATATATCAAAATCACAATTCCATATCAACTTGAAACAAATACATATCAAATCAAATTTCATATCGAAAATCAAACCGATATATCAAAATCACAATTCCATATCAACTTGAAACAAGTCCATATCATATCAAGTTTCATATCGAAAATCAAACCAATATATCAAAATCACAATTCCATATCAACTTGAAACAAATCCATATCAAATCAAGTTTCATATGGAAAATCAAACCGATATATCAAAATCAAAATTCCATATCAACTTGAAACAAATCCATATCAAATCAAGTTTCATATCAAAAATCAAACCGATATATCAAAATCACAATTCCATATCAACTTGAAACAACGAAAATCAAATCAAGTTTCATATCAAAAATCAAATCCATATCGAAATCAAAATTCCATATCAACTTGAAACAACAAAAATCAAATCAAGTTCCCTATCAAAAATCAAATCCTTATCGAAATCACAATTCCATATCAACTTGAAACAATGAAAATCAAATCAAGTTCCATATCGAAAATCAAATCCATATTGAAATCAAATCATCAATATCAACTTGAAACAAATCCATATCAAATCAAGCTTCATATTGAATATCAAACCCATATCGAGAAATCAAATCAAATCCATGTCAAGAAACAACTCAAAAATCCATATCACACAACTTATATCAGGAACCATATCGGAAATCATAGATCAGAACTCATATCGGACATCACATTAATAGCAAAAATCAAAGATCCAAATCAACAGAAAATCAAGATCATCATTCAATCAATTAGCTTGGAACTTCAACAGCAAAAGCAATTTCAAAAATATATAAAACAATCACGCATTAGCACAGCAGGCACAAAATTGGCTAAAACACCCATCCAAGAACACTTGGCAGACACCTACCCACCCCAGCCCATCTTCCTTCATTTATTTTTCCCCCACCGCATCATCTTTTCTCTCCTTTCTAGCTACATTTTCTGGCCACGCGCTAAGAAATATCCCCCATGCGCTAAGCTCCCACCTATGCACTAGCTAAACTCAGCTACACGCTACCAACTTTACCCTATGCTCTAGGTCTACCCTATGCGCTACCCTATTCCTCGCACGTGCTACCCTTTCAGCCCTATGCGTTAGGTTACCCTATGTGCTACCCTGTTCCCGGCATGTGCTATCCTACCCTATGCGCTACCCTAAACATATGACGCGCTATCCGACGACACCTAAATGCTACCCTAGTTGGCAAACCCTACGTGCTAACTGTTTTATCGTATGCGCTATGCAAACGACCCCATGCGCTAAACCATGAGAATCCAACACAAAAAATAAAAAATGTGATCAAAATCGACAAAACAAAAAGTAGAAGGGGCAAAATTTAGATGACTTATAGGTGGACCATATGTGGCGGGCCTCCGGTATCGACGAACACGCTCGAATCGATGCGAAGCATAGGGAACCGGCATTTTGTCACTCTCCAAATGTCACTCTCACCAAAAGTCAAAAGGCACAAATGATACAAATGAAATCATTTTTTACCTTTTTATAGGGTAAAAGAAAATTAGGGTTAGTAGGTGGGGCATGTATTTTGCTCATGCTCTCGCTTGTAACCCTAGCAAACATCATTATTGGGAGATGAATCAATTGGTGCGCATTAAACACAGACAAAATTTTTAAATGCGATCAAATCTACAACAATTATCAAATCAACCAAATTTTCAATTTTTTTGATTCATGTCCTGAGGGGGCATTATCAATACCATTTATCAAACCTAGGGCAGGACATCGACATCTCGACACGCGACATCACACCGATCAAATTTTGGCGACACATCAATTTTCTTTGAATCAACATGTGTACACACGTCACTTCAAAGAGGGCCAAAATGTAGACGTATAAAAATGACCACTTTCCTAAATGAATATTTAATGTTCATTTTATTCTAATTGCTCTATTTAATTAAAGCACTCACATTCATCTATTTGATTAAATAAGTTATTCAATTTATTTAATTAAATTCACCTAGGCCTTTTGTAAATGTTATTCAATTCTCAATTCAAGATGAAAGTTATATTCAAGGTTATCTTTTCTTTTAACTATGTATTATAACTTTAATATAATAAATCTGATTATATTCTTGTATATTGCAGGTGAGAGGAGCATTTATCGATTTCAATGTACTTCTCACAAATGTCGATTGAGATATATATATGTAAGCAGGGAGGATCAAGCAATGTCTTGACCAATCATGTCTATTAGACATGATCGATCAAGACATTACTTGATCGCACCCTTTGACTTATCATAGCATTTACCAATCGGTGTATACTTAACAAACCACCTGATACTTAATCGGCGTGTCTATCATATGCAAGACAATCGATATTAATCGGTATGTATTAGTTAAGTCCGATTAGACATGATCGATCAAGACATTCCTTGATCGCACCCTTTGACTTATCATAGCATTTACCAATCGGTGTATACTTAACAAACCACCTGATACTTAATCGGCGTGTCTATCATATGCAAGACAATCGATATTAATCGGTATGTATTAGTTAAGTCCGATAACCATCAATGTTCACATTTTAATATATCAACCGATATTAATCGGAGTTCATTGGTTAATCCCGATAATAATTGGTGTTCATAGTTAATATGATAACCGATATTAATTGGAGTGCATACGTTATAATGTAAACCAACACCAATCGGTATTATGTGCTATAAGATTTACAATCAATGATTATCTATAGTTAAGCATTGATCGAACTTTACAAGTATGATATACAAATGAATAATGATCATCAAATAAAGGAACAATAGCTTGAAGTTTTTCATCATAGTTTATTGATAAGATAGATGATTGAATGAGAGACTTCATTTATCTCTCATTCAATTATTTATCTTACCGAGGCTATCATGCATTAACGCCTTTCATATCATTTAATTAAATAAATCACTTTATTTAATTAAAACCCCTTTCTACTCTTTTTAATTAAATTTTTATTTAATTTTGTTCACTTAAAATAAATAAATCTAATTTATTTAAACCCCCCACTTGCATCTATTTTTGTTGAAATAAAGCAATTTATTTTAATTAAAATTACTCTCCATCCACTTGCATTCTCCTACATCTCCCACTTGCTTCTCTAAAAACATCTTCTAAATTCTTCTAATCACTTCTAAATTAGCCTAACACATCTACTAAATATTGTTACATCCCTAAGGAAAGGGAAGTCACTTCTCAAACCCTTAAAGTCTTCAATAACAATTAAAAGCTTTATGTCCTCAACGACTTAACCTTCAAAGTCTTCCAAACCATTAATGGTTAACTCAAACTTCTTACATGGTTGGAGAATTTTTGCCTAACTCAACCCTCATCTAACCCAAGGGTCTCATCAAGCATTGATGGCCTTAACCTTGGTTACCCCTTTAACCCTTGCACAAGAGTTTATCCTTTGGGTAAAAGCTTTATCCAATGGGTAATCTTAACCTAGCCTTAACCCTTACCTTCTAACATAACCATGAGGTCTTATCAAGCATTTAATGCTTCTTGCATCTCCTCTCAAGCAGTCTTATGTTGACAATTGTCACCATTTCATTGGTGAGAATTGTAAACATGGATTGATAACTTTCAATCCTAACCCTTGATAGGATCATCCAATCTTGACCCTTCATTGCCCTATTTTTTCTATAAATAGAGCCATTCTTCTATCATTCTAAGGATCCAAGTTTTATGCATCTAATCTATACTCATTTTTATCAAGCATTTCAATCCTTCTTTGAATAGAAATAATCTAATAAGCATTTTAGAAGTATTTCTCGTTATCATAATAATCATATTAAGCTAGTGCATCATGTTGGGATAGTTCTTTTACTAATCCTTTCATCTTATCATCATATACATACTAGCTTAGTTCATCTTTTGTTAATATCATGCACATTAGGATTGCATTCATGTTAGATTGATCAAATATCCCTCATTCTCATGATTGTCATCCCTAAGTCACTTTTCTCAGTGATCTAAGAGAAAAGGCATTGGCTTAAGGGGTCTTGTGAGGTAGAGAACAATAGAACATCCCTTGGGAAGTTGAGCTATTCCACATAGCTCCATAACTTGCACCAAGAGTCCCATTGGTGTGTGGACTAGTCTTGAATTCGTAATATTCGTTTCATCAAACCACTTTATCCACATACAATATGTATATAATATATATATATACACACACACACACACATACACATACATACATACATACATACATACACACACAAACACACATACATACATACATACATACATACATATATACAAATATATATATATATGACCTTCCTCTAGCAATTTATCTACTACTAGTTAAAACACTATAATGTGCTCCCAAGCCCACACCTATAAGAGCGTGATACCATAGCTGATCAACTGATCTCCTAGATGTGCAATTGATGACATAACATGGTGACTACACTAGGACCCCGCACATACACTCTACAATCATGCACCATTTCCCTCAATTTCCTGCCTCACCCGAAATGGAAACCATGTCCTCGTTTGTCAGGAACTAACATACCAACAATCAAGCTAAACAACACCATGGTGTACATCATACACACCTATCAATATCCTCCACCCAATCTTGTACAAGTCATCCATTGGATCACACTCATACAACTCACAAAGAGTTACAATCTCAGACCATGCCTCGTATGTCACCCTCTAGTCATTGATAGGAATCTAAAAGATGCGCTAAAAATCCTCCAAAGTCAAAGAAGCCTCCTCGATCGATAGGTGAAAGGAAATATTCATTGAACGCAATCTCTCTACAAGTGTACTAACTGTGAGCATAAATCACATATGGTATAAACCAATCTACCATAGGTATTCATGCTCAATCTCATCTGACTAGTGGCACCAAGAAAGTCCCTTAGGCCTATTCTCCTAGACACCAAGGATAGACACCAAGGATCGAAAGAATGGAATGCAAATCATGTCTAATGTCAACATATGCCTATCATTGAACCTAACTAACCTATTCCAATGCAAACCCTAGACCTAAAATGCAGAAGAAAAAAAACCCCTTTAAAGAAATTCTATAATCCTAAATATCAAATGCATGATAATTATGTCAATTTTGAAAACCAAATATTAATTGCACAAAATAACTAGTGATTGCACAAATCCACTAACATATGCATAATGTTTATGACAAATGCAAAATTCATATAATTGCGTAACTGCAAAACTCATATAATTGTGTAACTGGACTATAAATTTTGTAAAAACACTAGCAGATGCATAAAAATTGAAGGTTAAATGTGTGACAATTAAAAAAGTTGGCCCTGAGACCTAAAATTAAAAGTGTAATAAATATTGATAAATGACATGATAGGTCCTTGGTATTTATCTCGCTGCATGCGCCCTCTAGTCTATTGTACGTCCTAACTTGCTCTAACAAGTGGTGTTTGTGCCCAACTTCTACCATAGCTTTGCAAATACTCAAAAACTACTTTCAAATCACTTTGAATCTCCTAAGCTCCAAGAGTACAAATGACCAAATGAGCCCCATATTTGTTTATTTATAGCCAAATGGAACCCTAATTAAGGTATCCTACCCTAATGGTTGTGGTTTTTTTCACCTTAAACACCTTGTAGGTTGGTCATACAAAGCTTGTTTCTCCTACAAACTACATATTTGAGATTTTGATCACATTGTCATCAAATTGGCCTTCAATGCAAAAACAATTGACCAATTTCCCTATGGGGTACCATAATACCCTATTGCAACTAGGCCATACTAGGGCAGATTTTTCTTGATTTTTCTTTGATACTATGCCTGAAAACATATCGTCCTAAAGAGGGGAAAAATTTAGACACCAAAAATTATCCTACGCTTGTAAACACCAATTTTACTAATTATTCTTCTTGCTAATTAAGTAATTTTAATTATTTAATTATGTCATTATTATTCTTCTACATTAACATTATTATTTAATTTCATAACCCATTATTTGAACTCCTCTAATTCCATTTATCAATTAATCAATTAATCATTTCTTTATAATATTAATTAAATAATCGTATTATTTAATTAATTTTGATTATTCACTTTAATTAAGCAATATTTATAGTTTAATTAAATTAATTTTTATTATATTTCCATAATTAAATGGTTTCTTCAATGATTTAATTAGCTAATAATGTCCTCTTAATTAAATAAATTTAGGCATTCACTGTTCATTTCAAATAAATTTCATTTCCCTCCAAATTCAAATCAACTTCATTTCCCTCCCACTCCAAATTCAATTTCATGTTTTCGAAAACCCAAATTTCCTCCAAAACATTTCATTCAATTTCCTAAAACACATGTTGAAAATTCTTAACTACCATTTATTCTCGATGAATCATCAATCACCTTTTTATGGCTAATCAATCAATTCAGTCTTCAAACCAATCAACCTAGTTAACAATTCAATCAATCCTTTTAACTCTCAATCAATTCAGTCTAGCTGAATCATGAAATCAGTTTCGCATCGTAATTATTTCCCACCAACTTGTCACATGAAACTCAACCATTGATCAACTCTATTCTCAAATTGATGTTAAATGTCGAATCAAATTTTGAAAATCAAATTGATAGGAACTAAGTGGGTGTTCTGAAACAAGCTAAATCAAGATGCATAAGTCACAAAGAACAAGGCAATATTAGTTGGTAAGGGTTATTCACAAATTGAAGGTATAGACTTTTAGGAGACATTTGCTTCAGTAGAAATAATGGAGGCTATAAGGATGTTTCTTGCATTAGTTGACTATAAGAACGTTAAGGTCTATTGGATGGATGTTAAGTCGGCATTCTTGAATGAAGAGCTTGAAGAAGTATATATTGAACAACCAGATGAGTTCAAGTTGTCAAAAGATCTTAATGTGGTTTGCAGACTCAATAAGGCACTTTATGGACTCAAGCAAGCTCCTAGAGCTTGGTATGCTAGGTTGGATAGGTATTTGTTGCAGCAGAATTTCAGAAAAAAAGGTACTACATGTAGCATTTTTTATTAAATTATTGATTGTTGTTTTGTATCTTGATGAAACCATATTTTGAAGGAGATGATGATGTATGTGAGATTCTTGTAAAACAAATACGAGAGTTTGAGATGTCAATGATAAGTGAACTGCCATTTTTTCTTAGTCTTCAAGTTACACAATCAAAAGAAGGGATTTTCATTTCTCAGACCAAGTATATCAAGGAAATGTTGAAGAATTTTGGGATGCAGGATTCTAAACTAGTTGTAACTCCTATGGCTACTGGTTATAACTTAAGAAATGATAATGGATCTCCAGATGTTGATCAAAAATAGTATGGATCTATGATTGGATGATTATTGTATTTGACTTCTTTAAGATCAAATATTATGCAAGTTGTTTGTTTAGTTGTTAGATATAAAGTGAATCCTAAGCAATCTCATGATCAAGCAGTGAAAAGGATATTTATATATTTGAAAGGAACTCTGCATTTCATTTTGTGGTATAAGGATGATGATTTAACATTGAAAGCATATACAGAAGTTGATTAGGTTGAATGTGCTGATGACGAGAGAAGTATAAGTGCTTGTGCATTTTTCTTAGGAGACATAATGGACTCTTGGCTAAATAAGAAATAGGATTTAGTGTCATTATCTTCTATTAAGACATAATACATTGCAACATCTTGTTGTACTCAATTCATGTGGATGAAGAAAACTCTTAGAGATATCAAGGTGAAGTATGATGAGGAAATTCCTTTTATGTGTGATAATACAAGTGCCATTAACATTTCAAAGAATCTTGGTCCAATCACGGTAGGAGGGTCTTCAAAGAGAACAGTTTGAACCGTGCAGCAAGAGTTAGCACAATAGAAGCAACATCATGTGATGGGGGCAATGCAGAATAGACTTAATTATATCATGAAAATCAATTTCAATCTGTCAAGAACAAGCAGGCTCACAAGATTCAGCACACACACCTAATTACATGTAGGCTCCGAGACAATATCCGGGCTCAAGCAAGAATGCGAGCCAACTCCGAACCTCCTAACCTTCTGATTAATCTTTTATGATTTAATAACTAACTTCTAAATGCTTAATTACATTGATTTATATGATCAAGAATGATCCGTGTCGGCCCAAGATGAAACAAATGTCGATGAACAAGATGTAACATTTAAAACAACAAGGTAGACCTTCGCCAAAGAGATCCTTCCAGAAAATCCATCGAATGAAGTGCGGACCCAAGGGAAGGTCGGACACATGCCAAGGAACATTGAAAATATTGAACTGAAGCTCTGCAAGCTACATAGGTAATCCACAAAATTCGCCTATAGCCAAATAGGTCCAAGTGGTCCTGATGTTCTAAGCCAGAAAACTGTCTCAAATTCCAAAAGCGATAACTTACCAGAAAAAGATCCAAATGTCCCGCGGAATTAGGATAAGGTAGATGAACATGTCCACAAAAAAATCCTGGCTCCGCAAGATCCAGTGAGCAAATGCAAAGAAACACATAAATAAACGTTGAAACTATAAAATAGGAAACAAACTAAAAAGAAAATATTTTTGGTTGATGCAAGATTGCCAAGAACTATGGATGCTCCTACATCAAATCTAGTGATGCATTCAAGGAATAAACACATTTCAATCCAGTATCATTTCTTAGGAGAGAAGGTTGCAAAGAACGAAGTCAGATTGGAGTATGTGCCTACTAAGTAGCAAATTGCACATATATTTACTAAGGATTTGGCAAAGGATACTTTTAAGTATCTCTGATAGAAGTCAGGGGTTATTGCCCCTCCTTATTTAAACCAGATGCATTCAAATGGTGCATTTGTTAAGAGGCAGATTTAAAGTTCATCTTTTGTCCCCTAAATTGATGTGATTATTACTCTTAGGGGGAGCAATATAGGGCGTGTGATTTCCTAGTTGTAGGAAAGTGGTTGCAAATGGAGTATTGTAGTGATCAGAGTTATTCGGGCTGAAGAGAGAAAGAGAATCAAGCTAAAAGGGAGAGAGTTAAGTAAAGTAGTTGTTTGCAGTAGTGTGCTCTTTGTCTTTGGTGTCAAAGGGGGAGAGAGTTCAGTTGAGAGTTCCATCGAGGAAAGTGTTGTTTGTTGTTGGTGGTACAAGTGTTGTCATCATTGGCAAAGGGAGAGAATATTGGAAACTTAAGTTATGATGAGTTGCATTGTCATTAATTTCAACCTATTTGGTGTTGCCATTGATGTCATTGTGTCTTGTAGATGGTCTGAAAGTGTGTTTAGACGTTGTGTGGTTTGGTGGTGATGTTGAGTAAGTATGAGATGTTTCTGGAAGGTTGGTGTAGTGAAAGTTTTAATATCCGAATTTTGAAGATTGTGGCTTGTGATTCTAGAAATAATGTTTATGATTTGTGTATATTATAGTATCAATTTTTCAATTGGTAGAGTTGGTGGTAGTTGTTTCTCATAGTGAGGTTGTCTATCAGAACTAGTTTGAAGAATGCTTGGTGGTTCTCACATATGTGGATTCAAGTGTTGCGACTTGCAAGACATGTTCATTTGGATTTTGTAGTGTTTTAGTTTAGTTTTATAGTGCTAATTTGATTAGCAAGTGAAGTTACGTTGCTACGTGTTTGACATGTTCAATTGTGTTGACTTTTGGCCGACCCAATTGGTTTATCTTATTTGGATCATGCTCTTTCAATCTAGATATGCATTGGAGGTGGAGTTTGGATGTTGATATGGGTCTCACTGTGGCATGTATAGATCCACATTTATGTATTTTGCATTGGACAATGTTTTTGGGTTGATTGATTTGTGTGCTTTATTGATCATTTACACATTTCATTTGATGTTGACTTTGGAGGATGTGTTAGTATGTGTGATTCATTGGAGCCTAAAGAGATGTATTGTGATATGTTACGGTCCCCTTTATCTCTTGAGTGGCCCACATTATGTGTTATTGGTTCAGGTGGCCTAGTTTATGTAATATTTGTTGTATATTCCATCATGTACTCTCATATGATTTGTTAGGTTTTTTATTTGTTTTTACAAACTAGGAATATTTGTTATTTTGTTATGAATTAGTTGAACCCGTAGTTACAAATCGTTACACGGGAATCATCATATTTGCATGTATCTAATACAAGAGATAATCAATTGAGCTAAGTGCTTCTAATATGGTATTAGAGCAACCCGAGCAATCCTGTTCCTACGGTGCGATTCTAAATGTATGGGATCTAGGCGTCTGCTCTTCACGAAAGACTGTGAATTGGCAGTGAATATCAAGCCGTGAGATTTTCTCAGATTCTTTGCAGCGGTGGTCACAATTTACAAACATTCCAATGTTTGTGAAAGGGTTAGAAGACTATTTTGTTGACGCCCACTAATCGCTCCTTTCGTTCACGCAGTTTCATTGCAGCGTTGGACCATTGGAAAGGAGAGCGTGTACATTGCGTTAAGTATTATTTGACTTGGTTGGCTAGTCATATGCATGTGGGCCCATGATTCATCGGCTATCACTAGCTTCAACATCTTTTCTCTACATCGACATCACCATTCTAAGATGTCCTTTCCTTCCAAATCTCCAATTCGTGTTATTAGGTAATAGTGATTTATCGCCTTGTTGGTTGTGATATAGTCCACAAAGACTGTTGTGACGGGTGAAGTCTGACTCGATTCCACGACTGAGTGCTCTCTGTTGAAGCTGATATGATCCTACAACGTCAGGAGGTTGAATTTAGATTGTCTGATGTACATTGAGTGGACCTTTGATGGTAGAGACATTCGACTGAGCTTAATTGACATATGAAAGAGGTCAATTGCCATGGTGTATACACATCATGTGCCTATTCATGACCGAGATTGGTATCTTCATGTGTAACAATTGATCTCCAAATTGAAGGATGGCCTCATCATGGCGGCTGAGTGAAGTATCTCTGGTGCATCATTTTTTGGTTCGAGCACTCAAGGCAACTGTGTGAATTGGCAACTCCTTGTTGGAGGTGGCTTCTTTGAACATTGTTGTTGTAGCATTGGTGCCCACTATGGGGCCCAAATTTGTTCTTGATGGCATTGTCTTAATCTGATAGAGGTAAGGGGAGCAATTCTTCAACAAAATTAGATAAGAGAGGCTTACAAATAATACTTAATTCTATTGAGGTTTTCTATTAAAAAAAATTGTTTTTCACATAAAAATACCTCATGTTTCATAGTTTCTATGAACAATTATAACCTTCATTTTGAAACAAATTATGTAATTTTGAAAGGGTGTTATTTTTCAATTCCTATATTCTCCTCTCCTATGCAGCATATTGTTGACATAAGTGATGAGAAATAAGGAAACATAGCATGTTATCTGGCTATTAAAATGATAGAAGGTTTTCTAAAATTTCTTCTTCCTGACTTCAACTACTACACAGTAATAATTATTTCGCGTCAAAGACCAAAATCAAAAGTCAACTCAAGTTTGAGGAAGTTTGGGATGTGGTCAGTGGCACCACAACACGACATAAGACAAATGTTGATGAGCAGAAGAAATTTTATCAAGCCAATAAAAAGGCAAAATTGATCATTTTGTTTAGTGTGTTCGATGATGTTTATCCATTTATCCGTGACTCATCCACAGCTAAAGACGAGTGGGAAAATCTCAAGACGGTGTATAAGGCGAAGAATCAGAATCATATCCTAAATTTGCAAAGTCAACTACACAGTCTAAAGATGAAGAACGGAGAATAGTTAGAATCCTTTCTCAAAAGGATTGCAAAGTTGAGAGCTTCCTTACAAGCATTGGGAGAAAAGAGTGGGGATGCATTTTTTGTACCTATTGTTCTACGGGCATTGCCTCCCAGATATAAAGTCTTTGTGATGACTTTGAATGTCAGTGAGACAACACTCACCTTTGAGAAGATGGTGAATCCTCTCTAGAAAGAAGAGTTTATAAGCCAAGAACATGATCCAGATGATCATGCAATGACCACACAACATAAAGGAAAGAAGCCTATGAAGCAATCTAGTGCGCCTCCCAAATCTGGTAATTCCTCCAAACCTCAAAAGAAGTGTCCAATCTGTGATAGAGTTGGACATGATGTGAAGAATTGCTGGTACAACTCCTTCAATAAAGGATCATTCAACAAAACACATCCAAAAAAACCCTTTCAAGGTGGCAAACCACAATGGGGGCAGAAGAAACAAAGCAATGTAGCAGAAGCAGAAGATTCTCCTGATGAGGAATACGTGTTGTCAGCCCACACTTCGGAAGATGGTTCACAATCAACCTCAATATGGTATGTGGACTCTTGTTCGACAAAGCACATGACTGGACAAAAGGAGTGGTTTCTCACATTGAAACCCCATCATGGTATAGTCACCCTTGGAGATGATATCATCCATGAAATCAAAGGAATTAGTGAAATCTCTTTGAAGTTTGGCATTAATCGTTGTAGGATTACCAATATCTTGTATGTGTCAGACTTACCAAAAATCTCCTTTTTGTTATTCAATTTCTTGACCACAATCTTAGGATGGAATTTGGTAGCCATCGAGATACAAAGATTTGTCTTATCAAAGATAAGTCTAAAACTGAAAAGATTGTTGCCAATACTACTGAGATTGGAAAAATGTTTAGGCTTGATGCAGTTGCCAATAGTCAAGCCTTAGTGACTAAGGATGATGATCTTTCTCTTCTTTGGCATCGTAGATTTGGTCCCTTTAGCACTAGTTATCTGTTAAAGCTTTGTAAGAATAGCATGGTTAGAGCGCTTCCGTCACTTGAGAAGTCAAGTCTTGTTTGTTCTAGTTGTCTTGTTGGAAAACAACATAGAGCACCGTTCTATCTAGGTAAGCATCGTGCAAGACAACCTTTGCAACTAGTGCATACTGATCTGTATGGGCCCATACCACCTATTCACAATGGATATAGGTACTTTCATCTTTTTGTTGATGATCATACAAAAAAAATGTGGGTATATTGATTGCAACATAAAGATGAGGCTCTTCCCTATTTCAAAGAGTTTCGCACTCAGGTAGAGAAAGATATGAATCACTATATTCATGCCCTCCACTCAAATTGGGGGGGGGGAATACATCGGTGCAAAATTCTCCACATATTCGAAGGAAAATGGGATGTGGCATGAATTGGCTGCATCATACACACCTCAACAAAATGGTGTTGCAGAACGAAGAAATCACATCATTGTGGAAATGGTTTGTAGTATGTTGAAAGATTCTCAACTAGAGCATGCATATTGGGCTGAATTTGTTCACACCACAGTTTATCTTTTGAATCATGTACCAACCAAGGCTCTTGATGGCATAAAATTAGAAGAAACATGGACAAGGGTAAAGCCTTCTATCTCTCATCTTCGTGTATTTGGATGCACTGCCTATGTGCATATTCCTAAACAAAAGAGGAAGAAGCTAGATGAAAAATCACTGCAATGTATTCTTCTAGGATTTATTAATGAATCTGAGGCATATTGCCTTATGGATCCCAATACAAAGAAGATTTACATTAGTAGAAATGTAATTTTTTATGAGAAAAATGATGCAAGGTCTCCTGCCACGTCATCACCTCATGCAAATAGAGCTCCTATGTTCATCATGGATAGTAAAAATGATGGGAACGTACAATCAATCAAAACCCACCAATGTCACAAAACCATTACCGAAGTGGTACACTAGTACAATTCAAGATGCAAAGCTAGATGGAGTTCCAAACACTTCCACTTCAGGTCCAAGGACTTGCAGCATGGCTCGCAATGTGGTAAACTCGGCTCTAATTACTATAGTTGTTGAAACTTTTAAGCCATGTAATGTTCAAGAATCCCTGGTAAGAAAGCAATTGGATGTAAATGGATATTCAAAACTAAGTACAAAACAGATGATAGTATAGACAAATATAAGGCTAGACTTGTAGCCAAGGCTTATGCTCAAAAAGAAGGGATAGACTATGAGAAAACATTTGCTCCTAGTGCAAAAATTAAAACAATTAGATGGAATATTTTTGGTGATAATAGAATTCTATCTTGACGATCTTAGATGTATAATTGTTTGATCTTACCTTTCTTATTATCTTTGATGTGATTATGTGGTTGTGATCATTGATTGAATAGCATTGTCTTCGATGGAAACATATGATGTAGTTTATGATGTGATTATAAGATGTTGCTCATATATGATATTTCATTATTGGATTAGTTGATCTATGAGTTTCTTTATATTTATCGATGTATACTAACTTAATGTGCATTGTTTCCATATTTGATGTGCTTGGGTGAGGGAGAAAAGCGTCGCACTGCTCTCTATAGGAAAGCTACGTCGCTTTCATTCCCTACTTGCGATATGATATTTTGTGGTTCATATATATATGTTTGTTTGACATTTTGTTTATGCAGCTGCAGGTATCGAGCATCAACGCCACCTGAATTTTCAGGTCTGACCGTGCTCTCCAACCCAATGAAAAACTGGACATGATCTATTTGACTGGATGCAGGAGTACTTACCCCAGATTGAGTCTAGAGAGCGATTCCCTGTGACACAATAGTTATGAACATATTTGACTGCCGAGGACCACGACATGATCAAGGCGATGGGATTGAGACACATTATGTATATGCCTGAGATTTGGGCAAACACAAGACTGTTAATTGTTTTGGTGAAAAGATGGTCTTGCAGGGTCTGCAAGAGGGGACAAATGAGATGATCTAGGTTGTATCAGTTTTTGTATGATGATGTAGACACCTTTGGGTGATTTTGTACCCCTATGAGATTTTGACATGATACAATGATTTTTTCTTTAGCTGCCCAATTTGGTTGGAAATTATAGCAAATGGATGTAAAAAGTGACTTTCTTAATGAAAACCTTAAGGAAGAGGTCTATATGATCCAACCAAAGGGACATGTTGCAGCTGGAAAAGAAAAAAAGGTATGCAAACTTGTTAAATCCCTATATGGTCTCGAATAGGCTCCTAGAGCATGCTATATCAAAATTGATGAGCATTTGTTAAAACATGGTTTCACAGGCATCCATATGATCCAAATATCTACCTCAAGGATCAAGGGGGCGATATTGTGATAATTAATGTATATGTTGATGACTTGGTTATCACAGGTAGCTCAAAGGAAAAGGTTGAAACAACCAAAAATGATCTCAAGAAAGCTTTTGATATGATAGGTTTTAGACTACTGCACTAGTGTCTTGGCTTAGAGGCATGGAAAAAAATCACCATATATTTGCATATCAAAGAAAATATGTCAAGACATTGGTTGAGAAATTCAAAATGATGCATTCCAAACCCATGTCTACACCTATGGAATTAGGTGTGCAGTTATATGCATCTGATACATGTTCTTAGGTGAATGCAACTCTCTATCGTCAGATAATTGGAGGTTTGATTTACCTGACTTATACTAGACCAGACATTAGTTTTGTTGTTAATTATCTATCAAGATTCATGGAAGAACCAAAAATGTCTCATTCGAATGCAGCAAAAACAGTCTTAAGGTATATTCATGGTACAATGGATCATAGTTTGGAATATAAAAAGAATGGTCAATTCTTCTTGACAGGAGACACAAATGCAGATTATGCAAGTTTAGTTCATGATACGAAATCCACTTCTGGATTTGTTTTCTTCTTGGGTTTTGGTCCTATTTCATGGGGAAGTAAGTTGCCCACAGTTGTTCATTCCTCAACGAACGCAGATTATCATGTAGCAAGTGCAACAGTTTGTGAAGTAGTTTGGTTGCATCGCATATTAGAAAGATTGGGGGTACCTCAAAACCAACCTACAATCCTCTATCATCATAATCAAGTGTTCACAAACTTGTTCATAATCCAGTGTCTCACGAACGGACCAAGCATATTGAAGTTGGTTATCACTTAATTCAACAACATGTTCAGCAAAACAACATCTAGCTCCAATTTTGCTCAACTCAAGAACAATGTGCTAATATCTTCACAAAACCTCTTGCACGTGTGAAGTTTGAAACATTTCAAGATTCTCTCATTAGTACTTTAAAACAATGATGTAATAAGGGGGGAATGTTGGATATTTCATCATGTACTCTCATATGGTTTGTTAGGTTGTTTATTTGTTTTTACAAGCTAGGCATATTTGTTATTTTGATATGAATTAGTTGAATAGTTACAACTTGTTACACGGGAATCATCGTATTTGCATGTATAAATGTATAGCATCTAATACAAGAGATAATCAATTGAGCTAAGCACTTACGATAATATTGTATATTTTGTCTGTGGTTGACCCAATTGAGGTCTTTAGTGAATGATCTTGTATATATAGATTTGTGGTTGTATGAGTTGGTGTATGTAATGTGGGTCAATTGATCTGAAGTAGATGTGAATGATATATAAACAGATTTGGTGTAACCGAAGTGTGAAAGTTAGTTTGTGAAGAACTTTGATGGTAATATCTTCAATGTAAAAATGTTTTCAGACAACAGTTTATGTCAAATGTGTTTGCCATGATATTGGTTGCTTGACACAGTGGTTCAAGGACAATTTCATGATCAAAAGATCTTGTTCATTTCACTTCATTTATTTTTTGTACTTACCAGAAGGTTGCATTCCTTTTGGCAACTTGTGTAGTTCCTTGTATCTTGCCCTAAAGTTATGTGTCTTAGTCCTTGCAAGTCAAATTAGGTGCAATGAGCTCATTGTCCTTGAGCCTAAAACATTGTAATCAATTATTCATATTGCAAGTGATTCTCACTATGGTTTTTTTTTGTTTAGTGTTTCCATGTAAATCTAATGTCCATGTGTTTATTGTGCTTTGTGCTTTCATGTTTCACAATTCCAGTAATAAGTTGATTGTGGTTTGAAGTTTAAAAGATCAGAAGCAGAGCATCTTGAGGTCCGGAGTGGTTCACAACCACACCCCCCTTTTAGTCATGTTGTGTGTTCAACAACAATACCATTCATCACATGTCAATAGGGATGAGTACTTTTGAAGCATTATATGGGTATGAGCTGACACCATTTGGAGATTTAATTCTTAACAAAAGTTGTGTTCCAAGAGCTAGAGACTTGGCACAACAAAGTATAGAAATTCTAAACGCAATTAAAGACAACTTGCATCATGCACAAAATCAACGAAAGTTTTGTGTCACCCATCAAAGACTTGAAAGAACAATTGAAGTGGGAGATTTAGTTTTCCTAAGGTTGCAACCCTATAAACAATTATCTATAAAGGGGAGAGGAGTTGAGAAACTCAACCTACAATTCTATGGCCCATATAAGATCATGTGAAGGATTAGCAAAGTTGCTTACAAATTGGAGTTACCAACGGACAATCAAATTCAACCATCTTCCATTGTATCTCGCCGCAAGAAGGTAATGGGGCAACATATTACACCATGTTCAAAGTTACCTCAACTCGATGACAAAGGAAAGTTAATTTTGGAAAGTTGATTAATATGCAAAAGAAGAAGTTAAGAAATAAGATTATTCCAAAGTATCTCATTAAATGGAAAAATTTTCCTGTGAAAGATGCTACTTAGGAAGGAATAGAATCCTTTGATGACCCCCATTTAAAATAGTTTGCAGACAAGCAATCATGGGAAGGGAAAATTGTCATGCCCGAAAATGAGATCACAACCTCCACACATATCAAACTAAGGCAATAATAGTTCAAAGGCAACTAACCCATTCAAAAACTTACTAAATTAAACTAAGGCAATAATAGTAAAATTGAGGCTGGCCACATTCAAGAAAATGGTAGCATGTGTCAAAGCCAACTAGTGGGAAAAAATATTTATTAACGATTAAGGCATTCAAAAGCAGAAACTAATAAGGAGGGTATTTACCCTTTGAAAAGGGCATGATATTAGTGAAAGAATGACTCTTCCCCTCAAAATGAAGATTTAAAGCAAAAATTGATTCATTGGTGAACACATGAAGGCAAATCTGAAAAACGAAAAAAGAAAGCTGAGATACAGGACAAAAATTATTATTATCAACAACAATAATGGATCAAGACAAGTTTATGAATAGAAATTATAAATATATAGATGCAATAGTTATATTTTCTAGACATTAAATAATTGATCAAAGTAAGTAATTTAATTGCATTTTGATAAGTATTTAATAGTCAATTCATATAGCAAATCAAATTTGAATTCATTAGAAATGGATTGCAAACAAGAAGGATATCCGACTTTTCGAGTTCACGAGAGAAGTCCCAATCTATCCTTCATCAAGCACACCATCCTAAGATGGAGTGCTCATGGGTCCGGAGGCATATGAGAGCTACTGGACTTGGTGGGGAAGGCAATCTTCATGTTCTGATCAAGTATGCCACCTTGAGACATAGCACTCATGGTTTGGGAGGTGCATGAGTGCTCTTAGGGTTGATTGAGGATGGAGCACCTCCAAGCTAGACTGAGGGATGGAGTGGACCAAAACCCAACCATATTCATGTGTTGGGAGTTGAATGAGTGCTCTTGGTCTTGAGAGACCTTCAAGCATGCAACCCCGAAATGTAGTTGTAGTCACATAAATCTGTCCACTTAATTAAATGAATACTTAGTATTTATTTGATTATTTAACCATCAATTAATAATTAATTAAATTAATATTTAATTAATTCATCTTAACCCTCTTCTCCTATTAATTAAATAAATTATTCAATTTATTTGATTTAATTCACTTAACCAAATTCAGACCATTAATTAAATAAATAAATCATATTTATTTAATTAAATATTCTCTCACATTTAAATAAATTAATATTTATTTAAATCCCCCAAAATCCCACCTCTCACATTTAAATAAATTAACATTTATTTAAATCACCTTTATCCTCCACCCACTTGCATTTTCCTACAAATGCAAGTTGCACAATTATTTTAAATAAATAATTTATTTAAATCACCTTTATCCTCCACCCACTTGTATTTTCCTACAAAAACAAGTTGCACAACTATTTTAAATAAATTATTTATTTAAAATCCTATTTATCCTCACCCACTTGAAACCTTTAATGGTTTCCCTTAAAGTAGTCAAACTTGATGGCTTTAAAGTCTTCAAACTTGATGGCTTCCTTCTATAGTCTTCTTAAGACTTTAATGGTTTTCCTTAAAGTCTTCAAGCCTTTAATGGTTTCCCTCAAAGTCTTCAAGCATTTTAATGCTTTATCTTCATTTTCTCATTTAAATAAATTAATATTTATTTAAATATTTATCCAAATTCAACTTACACCATTTAATTGAAATAAATGATTTTATTTTAATTAAAAATACCAAAATTTCTCCCACTTGCATTTTCCTACAAAATCCACTTGTATGCCTAAACCCCTTCTAGATTCTTCTAAACCCTTCCTAATTAGCCTAAATCCATCCCTTAAATATTGTCACATTCCTAAGCAAATTGGAGTCACTTCTCAAAGACTCCAAAGTCTTTGAAAAGCAATTAATGCTTTGTGTGTTCAACAAATTAACCCTCAAAGTCTTGGATAACCTTTAAAGGCTTTCAACCTTCAACCACTAAATGGCTCAAAGTCTTTGATAACCATTGAAGGCTTCCAACCTTCAACCACTTAATCCCCAAAGTCTCCAATAACCATTAATGGTTAATTCAACCCTCCCACATGGTTAAAACATTTGTTTTGACTCAACCTCTACCCAACCCAAAGGTCTCATCAGGCCATTAATGCTTTGACCATGATTATCTCTTAAACATTTGCACAAAGGTTTATCCTTGGATTAACTCTTAATCCAGTGGGTAATCTTAATTTAGACTTGACCCTTACCTTCTAGATAACCATGAGGTCTTCTCAGGCCTTTAATGCCTCCAACCTCTTCTCTCAACCCAATCCTATGTTGAAACTTGTCACCATTTTATTGGTGCCAATTGTGCACATGGATCCCCAACTTTCAATCCTAACCCTTGTTAAGATTGCTCAATCTTAACCCTTCATTTCCCTATTTCTTCTATAAATAGAACCCTTCTCCTCAAGCAAAAGGAGAAGCATTTTAGAGTATTGTTGTTATACTGGCATTAGCATAGAGCTTTTTCATAGCATCACTATCTACTCTTGCATAGTATTTGCTTATCATATTCAACCATCTTGAATCTCCATATGGCATCCATGGCTAGTGCTAAAAGCTGAGAGCTACACTCATTTGGGACTTGGAGAGGAGAGGAACAAGGGAGGAGCAACTATGAGCATCTTGATTAGCTATTTCATTCTATGTTTATATGCTTTCTATTTCATGCTTAATATCTCTCTTGATATGCCTGTTTAGGATAATCTTTTGTTGCTAACACTAATGTTTGTTTCTTGTGCTCTTGTGTGTGTTGTCATCAAACAGATTTTCTAATCCTTTTTGCAGAGCATCATTTGGTGAACCCGACGTGAAAACCTGGCAAACAGGCGCCACTCGTAAAGGAAATGGCTCCAGTATCTTTCAGGCTCATTGAGATCACATTCATACATACACACATCCATCCATCTAACCATGGCTTGTTATTTGATCTGTCATCCAAGAAAGTACTTCATGCGTCTAGCATCCGGCTTTTTCATAAATCATGTCCAACTTGGGGGCAATGCCCTTACAATCTAGATGATGGAAGTGGATTCTACATTACTGGTGATTCATTGGCAAAAACATTCAAAAATGTCTCGCAAAATACAAAAACATTCAAAAATGTCTCGCAAAATATCAAAAACATTCAAAAATGACTCACAAAATCCACAAACATTCAAAAACTATTACACAAAATCCAAAAACATCGAAAAACCATCGAAAATCACCCAAAAAAACATGACAACACCTTGTACATATTTATCCGATCAGATACAAAATAAACATTGACAAAATACTCACACAATGACCATTTACCAATCAAACCACACAATCGACATTAACAAATGCAAACCTGTCTTTAAACAAGGATGCATCCTTCCTTACCAAAACAAAGACAAGATGACATTTTCTTTGACAAGAAAATTATGTTAAGCTATCAAATACTTGGTTGATTTGTGAGTACAATCGTTCGTTTATCTGTATCGGGATCTTTCAGCATTGTTTTGTATCATTTGCGCATTATTTCCGATGAAGTTCTGGGGCATGTACTAATGGTGTCTACGTGGGAAGTTCACTAGGCTATGTGATCTTATGCCAAATACAGTCATAGATCATTACGGCTTGATGACTACAGCGTATACCTTGACCATATGAGCATGAACCATTACCAAGGATCCATATTCTTTATTCTTTATGTATATACTGTTTGTTTACAGGTACACTGCTCATTCTTTGGTTCCTCCTCATCCAATTTGGATAAAGGTTTTTATTTCTTAGTACAGTATGCACTTGTCTCAGGATATGATCAGCCTAAGATCAAGGAGGACGATCCAAGTCATGCATGAACGGAGATAATCCTTGTCTGTTCTGCAAGCAATACTCTGGTCAACTTGATCCATTATATCAAGTTGCTTGTATTAACTTGCTATATCAAAATCCATGTAAGAAATGCTCTGGTCATCTTGAATCTTTATGTCAAGTTGCTTGTATTTTCTTACAACATTTGAAAGCTCAATGATGAAAAATAAAGCACCATGGATCATCATTCCATCTCATATGTATATATTGCATTTCGTTGCATTCCACCCATCCATACATTCATAAATAGCTGCATATCATTCATACATAATAATGACAATGGATACTCTATTTTCCTCTTCTTCCATAGGAATGTAATAGGTTCTCCATTTCTTCTATCTAACATCGAACCCCCCCCCCCTCACCCTCCCTATCTTGATCATCAACATCATCCTAATCCCTTCATCGCTTCCCATCCTCACTCATCCACAAAATTAAGCCAGTTACTCTATCTACACAGATACATCGACTCCCACACACCTAGACTATCAACAGATACTCTGATCAAGTATCTTCGGGTCTCAACAGGTAATCGATTATGGTAATCCTAGACTACATCAGGCATTTATCATAATGACCTAGTCTCAACGGGGCTGCCATGATTCCCCACAACCATCCATCACACACACATTATCAATTGATCAAACCAATCAAACACAATCCAACGGACAATTACATCAATTGTCTACGTCTCAACGAGTATTTTGCTTCATATACCTTGACTTCATCGGGCAATTACATCAATTGTCTAAGTCACCATCAGGTCACTTTGATTCACTTACTCAGACTTTATCATGTCCAAGTGACCAACTGACATCAACTGTCACGCTTTGACTTGACCGGGGCAATTAAACCGATTGCACCAGATTGTCCAACCAATTTTGATCAATTGTATAGCATCAATCCAAACCCCACACTACATCTGCTATGTATCTCTTGCATGACCTCAGGGTACTCGTTGGCTTGTTGTTTCTTCATATTCACTCCATTTTCTCCCATTCTTTCATCATTAGTTCTAATTTCTTCTATTCTACCTCCCCTCCACTTTGCATTCTTTTTCGAGAGATCGCCCGATTTTTCAAAACAAAATTTGGCCCATCCCTCGAGGGGGCATACCACCCATTAAATTTACATTTTATGGGGCATTTCTTCACACCTATTTTTCTTTCTTTGAAACGACGCGATAAACCGCACCGTCTCAAAGAGGGGCAAATGTAGTCACATAAATCTGTCCACTTAATTAAATGAATACTTAGTATTTATTTGATTATTTAACCATCAATTAATAATTAATTAAATTAATATTTAATTAATTCATCTTAACCCTATTCTCCTATTAATTAAATAAATTATTCAATTTATTTGATTTAATTCACTTAACCAAATTCAGACCATTAATTAAATAAATAAATCATATTTATTTAATTAAATCTTCTCTCACATTTAAATAAATTAATATTTATTTAAATCCCCCAAAATCCCACCTCTCACATTTAAATAAATAAATAATTTATTTAAATCACCTTTATCCTCCACCCACTTGCATTTTCCTACAAATGCAAATTGCACAATTATTTTAAATAAATAATTTATTTAAATCACCTTTATCCTCCACCCACTTGTATTTTCCTACAAAAGCAAGTTGCACAATTATTTTAAATAAATCATTTATTTAAATCACCTTTATCCTCCACCCACTTGTATTTTCCTACAAAAGCAAGTTGCACAACTATTTTAAATAAATTATTTATTTAAAATCCTATTTATCCTCACCCACTTGAAACCTTTAATGGTTTCCCTTAAAGTAGTCAAACTTGATGGCTTTAAAGTCTTCAAACTTGATGGCTTCCTTCTATAGTCTTCTTAAGACTTTAATGGTTTTCCTTAAAGTCTTCAAGCCTTTAATGGTTTCCCTCAAAGTCTTCAAGCATTTTAAATGCTTTATCTTCATTTTCTCATTTAAATAAATTAATATTTATTTAAATATTTATCCAAATTCAACTTACACCATTTAATTGAAATAAATGATTTTATTTTAATTGAAAATACCAAAATTTCTCCCACTTGCATTTTCCTACAAAATCCACTTGCATGCCTAAACCCCTTCTAAATTCTTCTAAACCCTTCCTAATTAGCCTAATCCATCCCCTAAATATTGTCACATTCCTAAGCAAATTGGAGTCACTTCTCAAAGACTCCAAAGTCTTTGAAAAGCAATTAATGCTTTGTGTGTTCAACAAATTAACCTTCAAAGTCTTGGATAACCTTTGAAAGCTTCCAACCTTCAACCACTAAATGGCTCAAAGTCTTGGATAACCTTTGAAAGCTTTCAACCTTCAACCACTTAATCCCCAAAGTCTCCAATAACCATTAATGGTTAATTCAACCCTCCCACATGGTTAAAACATTTGTTTTGACTCAACCTCTACCCAACCCAAAGGTCTCATCAGGCCATTAATGCTTTGACCATGATTATCTCTTAAACATTTGCACAAAGGTTTATCCTTGGATTAACTCTTAATCCAATGGGTAATCTTAATTTAGACTTGACCCTTACCTTCTAGATAACCATGAAGTCTTCTCAGGCCTTTAATGCCTCCAACCTCCTCTCTCAACCCAATCCTATGTTGAAACTTGTCACCATTTTATTGGTGCCAATTGTGCACATGGATCCCCAACTTTCAAACTTGGCCCTTGATTAAACCATTCAATCTTAACCCTTCATTTCCCTATTTCTTCTATAAATAGAACCCTTCTCCTCAAGCAAAAGGAGAAGCATTTTAGAGTATTGTTGTTATACTGGCATTAGCATAGAGCTTTTTCATAGCATCACTATCTACTCTAGCATAGTATTTAGCTTTTCATTTCATATTTGAAGCTTAGTATTAAATCTCAATCCTCCATAAGCATCCATAGTGCAAAAAGCTGCTAAGAGCTACACTCATTTGGGACTTGGAGAGGAGAGGAACAAGGGAGGAGCAACTATGAGCATCTTGATTAGCTATTTCATTTTATGTTTATATGCTTTCTATTTCATGCTTAATATCTCTCTTGATATGCCTGTTTAGGATAATCTTTTGTTGCTAACACTAATGTTTGTTTCTTGTGCTCTTGTGTGTGTTGTCATCAAACAGATTTTCTAATCCTTTTTGCAGAGCATCAGTAGTGTTTGTAGGCCAAGAGGTGTACGAATACTTTTGGGCTTGAGTCTTCTCAAGTGCATCACCCCAAGTCTGTTGGTCAAGGATTCACCCATGCTCTTGCAATAAAAGGACAGCCATCCTTAAGATTGCAATTTGCAAACATTTCTAACAAATCTCTAATACAATTACTATAGGAATATGCTTTGGAATAATAATTAATACTATTTTGGATTTAAACATAAATGATTTGCATATAGATGTATATGCCATTATGAAATCTTGATATTTTTTGTTAATGCTTTGTAATGTTAGATTTTATCATATGAAATGATTGTGAATATTGTTGGACCTAAACCAAGATTATTTTAAAATAATGTATTACATTTGACAATATTTTATTAAAATTATGCTTGTAAATGAATTACCTTCTTAAACTTAGGTAAAAATTGTTATTCTAGGGAGAAAAATGAGAAAGATCCCAAGAAGGGACATTACACATTTTAGTACCAGTGAGCACTAGCATTATTCCAAGATACTTCAAACAAACCATAAATTTTAATAGTCTTCTTCATCATTGTACCCATGCAAAGTACTCTAGAAAATAGTAAATGCTTTTGTAAAACTTAGTTTGTTGCATTATTATGTCGATAATATCATTCAAGTTCCTACTTAACCTTTACTAATCTGCTATAGAAAATAGTAAATGCTTTTGGAAAAATTAGTTTGTTGGATTATTAAGTCCATAATAACATTCAAGTTCCTACTTAAAATTTACTTGATGGTTAGTATATAATGGGCTCTTCTCTTGTTACGTCCCCTTGTGCTAATGTATGAAAAAGTTACATTCCATTTAGCAAATGAAATAACCAGAGATCTATACTCAATAGTTGTAACCTAAGTCACCAGGTTCGACCGAATTTGAACCTTGAAGTTCGAAATTCGGCGAACTTGAAAAACTATGCAAAAAATTGATTAAATTCGAAAAAAAAATTAGGGTTTGTGATAAAGTGTTTTTTATTTTTTTTGGTTTGCGTTTTAAGGTTTTGTCGCGGATTTTATAAAAGGGCGGCCGCAGGAGTTGCAATCACACCCACGCGAGTTGCTAACGGAGCCCACTCTGCCCGACCGCCACACAAGTTGCCAAAGGAGCCTTGTCTGCCCAGCCGCAGGAGTTGCTCGGCCGCCACCAGTCGGCGATGCCACCACCACCAGTCCGCGACGCCACCAGTCTGCGACACCACCTACAGTCCGCGACGCCACTGGCAAGAATCAACACGTCCGCGACCTGCATAGGTAGGCCGCCATTTTTTTTAAGTTTATTATTTATTTTTTTTGTTTATAATGTTAATGTTTAAAAATTTATGATTTTATATTAATAGTTTGTAATATTATATTATATATTTTTATATTTTTTTAATTTTTTTTAGGTTTAATATTTTTATAAACAATTTAATAATGTTTATTATAAATTTTATTATTATTTATTTAATAATGTTGTTTATTTAATATTTTTTAGGTTTATTATTTATTTATAATGTTTATAATGTTGTTTATTAAATGTTTATAAATTTATAATGTTGTTTATTTAATATTTTTTTAGGTTTATTATTATTTAATAATGTTGTTTATTTAATACTTTTTTAGGTTAATTAATATTTTATACTTTATAATGTTTATTTTTTATAATGTTGTTTAATATTATTATTATATAATTTATAATTTTATATTAATGGTTTTTTATTATATTGTTTAATATTATATATTTTTATTATATATTTTTAAAATGTTGAAATAAAAGTAGTGTGTTTTTCAATTTTTCTTTCCAAACATGCAGATTTTCATTTAATGGCTCCTCCCAAATCAACTTCTGAGGCATGGAAGCATGTGACCCAAAATGGAACTCACATCAAATGTAATATATGTCAGGCAAATACTATTGGAACTTTAACAAGGCTTAGGGACCACTTCCTTGCTAATACAGGGGGTCCAGGTGGAGGTGTTCAAGCATGCATAGGTGCGACTCCAGAACTTAAAGCTATTCTAGAGAAAGAGTTGGTTGCTTCAATGGTAGACAAAATGAAGAAGGCACAAAAGAAACAGAAAATTGAAGGAGATATATCTAGATTCACATCTGCCATGTCTTCCTCTTCTGTGCAATCCGAAGCAACGAGTGTACCAAAACAGAGTGGAACACTGAAAAACTTTTGGAAACCAGTAGAGAAACAACAAGTGGATGATGCAATTGCTGATTTTTTTTACACAAATGCTATTCCATTCAATGTTGCGAGAAATCCTCATTTCCGTAATGCAGTTCAGAAAATTGCAGAGTTTGGCAAAAGGTACACACCCCCAGGTTCAGAGGCTATCAGGACAACTCTTTTGCAGAGGTCAAAAGATAGAGTGACTGAAAAACTAGCTGATGTCAAAGCCACTTGGAAGGAAACAGGTTGCACTATATTGAGTGATGGATGGTCAGATATGTGTCAAAGGCCATTGATTAATGTTTTGGTGTCTTGTCCTGAAGGTGTTGTGTTTTTGAAAGTCATTGACACCATGAACCACAAAAAAACTTCAGAGTATATTTTTCAAATATTAGAGGAAGTCATTCTTGAAGTAGGGATGGAAAATGTGGTTCAAGTGGTAACTGATAGTGCAGCAAAATGTGTGGGAGCTGAGAGGCTGATTGTAGAGAAGTACCCACAGATATATTGGAGCCCATGTGCAGCCCATTGTCTCGATTTGTTGCTTCATGACTTGGCTAAATTCCCATGGGTAAATGAAGCTATTCATAGAGGGAGAGCAATTGCAAATTTCATACGAAATCATCATCTCACATTGAGTATTTATAGGCAGCATGCATCAAAGGAATTGTTGAGGCCTTGTGAAACAAGATTTGCTTCATATTATATCACTTTGAAAAGAGTGGTTGAAGAAAAAACAGCTTTTAGGTCTGTTATATGTTCCAATCAGTGGGAAAGTTCAATGCTTTCTAAAGGCCCCAAGGGGAAGAACATAGAGCAAATCATCCTAAACAGCAATTTCTGGGAAAGTGTAGCAAAAGTTTTGCTTGTATGTGAACCAATTGTTGACGTGCTTCGTATGGTTGATGGTGACACTCCTTGCCTTGGCTGTAATGGACAGCCCGGAATGCCCAAAAACCATACCAATTGCTGCTAGGAATTTTATCAAACAGTTTGCATCCAACTCCTTATTTCTCCGTTTAATGTTTTAAATTCCCTTATAGCTCCGGAAATGAAATGTTGGTTTGTTTTACATGGAATTGAAATCACAGAATATGGACAAGAATGAAACTACAATAATATGCAAACTGAAAATTGAACTACTGCTGATAATGTGTTATTTTCAGATTTTAAGAAAATCAAATACATGGCAGATTATCAACTTACTAATTATTCCAGCATTATTGACATAATACTCCAGCAATCATTTTCAATCTTGCTGCTACAATGACATGAATAGTACCCGCGTGAATAGTAACTGCGTGAATAGTACCCGCGTGAATAGTAACCGCATGAATAGTACCCACGTGAATAGTATTGCAGCAATATTTATTTGTCTTCAACAGGTCCAATATCTTCATAAAATCATCTCCTCAAAATGACATAAGCATCGGACAAGTAGGGAAGAAGATATGAACAAACATTAAATCTGCCTGTAGCTAGAAATGCATCCAATCTGCCTGATAATGAAGCTGATAGCAATGGATTCCAAAGGCCAAACCCCAAGGGAATGACATCTAGAATGTCACAAGAGAGGATAGACGTCCTCTAATGCCAAGAACGGATCTGCAACTCACACATACCAATTCTTCTCATATTCAACATGTCTAATGAAGCCACAAACGCTTTCTTTTATTCTTTTTCCAAGGATCCACTCAACTCTCATGGACAATGTGGAATAAAAGATGAGCAATATAAAACATATATTAAAATATTCACTTATGTCTCCCTTGGGTACAGATCCCCATAAAATAAATATTAGAGTAACACTTTAATATTTTACAATTAAATTAAATGTTACTTTAATAAAACTTCAGGCATTAAAATGTATTAGCAATCGAACTCTGAATAATGCGAGTGATAGCTCGTCGGAAAGCTCTCACCAAAGAGTATCAAATCCAAACACCAAAACTGGCCTCCACTATGTCCTGCTGACTTACTAAAAATAATAAGCATGCCTGAAACTGAATAAATCAACTTCGTTTTGGCCCAAACTGGAAATAACTAGGCCAAAACACTCCAGGATCCCCTTAAACCCTTCGTTAGCCCTCGGGACCATGTAGAACAAGGCTAACGCACACACACTTGATCAACTGCTAAAGTGGGGACATTACATTGGCATGCTTTATGAAAGCATGGTCCGGTGTAAGGAATCTATTCAAAAAGCACTAAATAATGAAGAAGCAAAATATATGCAGATATGGGAGACAGTTGATTGCAGATGGAAAATGATGCACACACCTTTACATGCAGCAGCTTGCTTTTTGGAGCCTAAGTTGTTTTTTATTGATAGAAGGGGTGATAATGAAATCATGGCAGGGCTTTACCAAGCCATTAGCAGGTATGTACCAAATCCAGAAATTGCGGCACTAATCAAAGATCAAAGTTGGCAATACAAGAGAGGAGAAGGGATGTTTGGAGGGGCAGAAGCCAAATATGACTCGCCACGTATGCCTGGATATAGATGGTGGATCTCTTATGGATCACCAGCTCCTGAACTACAAGAGTTCGCTATTCGAATTTTGAGTCAGGGAGCAAGTTCATCAGCTTGTGAGAGGAACTGGAGTTGCTTTGACCACATCCATTCCAAAAAGAGGAACAAATTGCTGACTGGAAAGTTGGGAGATCTTGTCTATGTTCGCAGCAATTTGAAATTGTTGATGAACAAATCAGCAAAGAACACTTCTTTACAACAAACTCTTTAAGGCATAGCAATGCCAGATGCAGATGAGCCTGACTTTGCAGATGATGAACTGAGTAGTGATACAAATGATGATGATTTGGCATCCCAGCCAAGTGCTCTTGATGACTTAGAGTTATTTTAAAGTTCTAAAGTTTTTTACTGTTATTGTACCTTTTTGACAAAAGAACATCTTTGCAATAGTGAAAGCATATGTTTCCTACGGTTTATATTTTATAAATGTGTCATCTTTTTGTAATGATTTCAAATCTATTTATCAATGTTAAACTATTTATGCAAATTTATAGATATATTACATATATTTATTAAAAAAAAATTTTAAAATTACATATGACGAATTTAATTCGAATTTTATACATTTTGAATTTTTTCCGCATCGAACTTCATTCGAATTTCAAAGCTGTCGAACTTCGAATTCGAATTCGAACCTGGTGACTTAGGCTGTAACAACTTGTCCACATAAAACAAGCAATCATCATTCCCCAAAATTAAATGAGTTATATCATTTCAGCAAGTTGCAAAAATTTACTGAATTAAATTCAAGTTATAATCAGGACCAAGGAAAGTTTCTTAAGCCGCATTTGAACTAAATCCTTCAACCTATACAAGTAAACTTTGCTTGCAAACCATTCATTTATAAAGATTTCACTGTCTTAAACATAGCTTTACAATTCAATATAGATGTTGATCCCTCAACAAAACATCAACGGGTTTAAACTTTGCTTGCAAACCATTCATTTATAAAGATTTTACTGTCTTAAACATAGCTTTACAATTCAATATAGATGTTGATCCCTCAACAAAACATCAACGGGTTTGCTTGTTAACTTCTCACAATTTAAGAGAAAACTGAAATAACGACTGATGAACAAGTACAATGCATTAGACTTATATAAGTAGTAAACTCTGAGCTTTGAGTAGAAAAATTTTAAATAATAATAATTACATGACGTCCTTGGAATAACAAGTAATTACAACATAAGCAGCCGCTGTTTACACTAATCGTTTATGTTTAAACCATGCAATTGCTACAATGTCAAGGAATATACAACTTATTGTACTACCAATAACAATCTGCAACCATTGTGGAAAGCCAGTATTAAATAACGAAATCCTGACGTTCATGCCCATTACTCCTGCTACAACAACAAATAAGCTGATAATAAGAGTAGTTGTTGTCAACACGACACCCATTTGAAGAAGATGATTTTGCTTGCCATCCAGCATAATATTGATGTAATCCTCCGTATCATCAACATACCCTCTCAGCTTTAAATATCAAGTTTAAGCAACAAAACATGAAAAACATCAGCAAAGTAAAATATTTTCAAATATATGCGAGTAAAAGACAATCCGAAGAAACGAATAAATATAAAAGTCAGAAATTCATAGTGAATGCATTTCCCTAAACAGAATCTGGTCAAATATAACCGAGTCTGGTTAAATATATTAAAGATAAATAAAACTCTATCAAAATTACTATGACTGAGTGCCTCTGTTCAAAAACTAATCAAATATTGCAGTCTACTAAACAAGTATTTCATGACGATACTGTAGTCCTACAAAGAATTAGAAAACCAACCTATTCATTTCAAGAGGAAAGTGAATAATTAAAACATACTAGTCCTACAAAAAAGAAAGTAAACAACAAATCCACTCATTTCAAGAGCTAAGTGATTTAATTAAACCACACATAAGGGGCTGGAAATAAAATGGACCCTAATTGTGGTTTTCAATATCTCCTCAGTAAGGCAGTGTCTGGGTCCAAAGCATATGCACCAATCTCAGATGAATATAGTTCATCATGAAAAAACCCTCTCAGAGACAATTGAACTACGGCCACCAATCAAGAAATGATGAACCCTTAACAGACACGCTGAAGAAAGAAAAGAAACAGTAAACAAAGAAGAGTATCATCTAATGAATCACTAGCATTCATAAGTCACATGGAAAAATTTCTAAAGAATCAATCTAAGCATGTTATCTTTTGAAATTGGTGACATCAATTTGGTCCTATGTGGATTAAGATCCATAGTATGAGATGTGAGCACAATCTTGGCTGCTCGTACACCAACCTTGATCTTGGAGATCATTGCAATGTAGATTGGATTGGTTTTTCCAGATCAGTACCCAAAGACTGGCTCTCAAAAATTGGTACCAACCCAAATGGCAATTCCCAGGTAGGCACTCAATCAGAAGGTTCCCAGCACATCTCATGTTAAGCACTAACTGAAATTTGTGAGAACAATTTTGGCCCATGGATATTAAGAGGAAAAAAGTATGATCCAAGCACCTCAGCAGCTTGTACACTAAACTCTCTTCAAGATTAGTATGATGCAACCCAAATCAATGCCACCTAGAATGGTTCTTACAGACCGTCACCAGCATCATTTGCTCTACCCAAGTGGCACTTTATCATAAGGTTTCCAGCACATAACTCGATCGCTAATTCCAGCTCAACCAAAGAGTTCCATTCCACTTGACACCTTCCTAGTCAACAATGCCTCAAAGAAACTATGCAATGTGTAAACCATATTTAATGAAGCTATGTAACTAATCTTGATTGTAGCAGGGTCTTCCTTAGTTATAAATGTAATTGTATTTGATCTCTAGAAGGGAGAATTGAGCAGTTTCTTTCCAGCAAGGCAAATCAGTTAAAATTCTCATCCGTAATATAATCACAAGAATTTTTATGACTTCTGGCTCATTGTAGCCACACATAATATTCTTATCCATGATGAATAGGTGCATTATACCGATATCTCATTGCCTAGTTCGATGTGTAATGGTCTATCTTGCTATAGTTTGTACAATATGCATTATAACACAAAAGGTTACAGGATAATTTCTTGTGTTTTCCTCCTCACTAATGTCTTGGGCTTACCAGATGTGGATTATTGGTATCAGGATATTCTTTAGTCTCCACACCAAATCCTTACCAATCCAGGGAATTGATATAAAAGCATACTACTCTCCTTCCATTCTCTTTCTAGTTTAGAGAATCAGCATAAAAGAAAATTTTGTAAATGCGTGTCAACACTTATGTACTAGAGAAGTAAAATCTGATTCTCTGTCAAACTAACCAGACAAGTGCTGCTACAAGGTTGAGATGGATGAATCACAGACAAAGGCTTCTGACATATCTAACGATGTCTAGCAACCCGTCAAGGATGCTCAAAAAGACTAGTGCACTTCTTTTTTGGGCAATTCTTCGAGGTCATAATGCAAATAAATCCCCAAGCATCAACCCCCGCATGCATGCATATTGTTTCAAAATCAAGGTTCTCTCAAGGTACAAGTCAATCTCAATATCCTACTTTTCTAAGGCAAGATTGATGTTGAGACAGTACATGATTGAAATTAACATCTACAGGCGTACTTCTCTTTCAATCAATTCACTAATGTAAAGATGATCAGCTTTGCCTCATTGAAGATGCTCACAGCAGTCATGCATGGGTGAGCTACCTAGAATGAGTAGGCATAGAATGTTGAGAGCAGACAGGACTAAAATCTTGTTGAATCTTTGGAGAAGTTTTTCATTACTGGTCATGAAGAATACTATCCTTTGATGCATTACAAGGATGAGTACATGAAACTCCAACAACTCTGCCAAAGGAAAAATAGATCCTTGTGTATCCACGAACAAATCTGTAATATTCCTGTTGGTGTCTGTTTTATCATCTAACAAACATTAGAATAGGATACCCGAAGGTAATCTATCCTCTCCTGAAAAATCACTACTGATTCCAAGGTCTATATGTGCAAACAAGCGACTTTAATGAAATAACTTCTTGGGTAGTGTATGCTGAAAATCTCAAAGGGGGACTTGCGTTAACAGATGTCTTTGAAATGTTGGACTTAGACGGATTTAGCAATTTTAGGCTCTTTCTTTTTTGGAGATTTTCCAGGATTTAGACTTTCAAAAAAGGAGAAAAGAGATAGGTTTAAGAAGGCTGATCTAATCCTACGAACTCCGGAGACGGTATCAACTGGGTGCTCTCGAGAAACCAAACTTTGCTTCGCCACACTAGGGACAACTACACAAAGCTGGTGCAATCTTCAATGGATTGTGCTTATGATTAAGATGTTGGGATGCACAGAGGATGGGTTCAGACTAACTTTGCACGGCGAAATGGAAATCATCCATTCACCAAAAGTATGAGCGGAGATACACCATCGATTGACACTTACCAAATCCTTCATTCAAATTAACAACAATGAAAGCAAATCTAAATTAACTTTAACTAAGTGTTGAGGAAATCGCACATGCAATATATTATCTGGAAATGACCTTACGCAACAATATGTCAAAAACCTCACACTCTCCAAATGAGAGGAGGTAGCCTTATATAGTTTTTCAAAAATAAATGAACGGGCGAGATCAAAACAGTGATCAAGGGCCCAAATTGAAAGCTACAAACCCTAATTAGGGTTTCCCAAAGCACTATCAGCTTGAATGAATAAGAAAGTGACATGTGGCACAACTGCTAATCTCACTGAGGTGAGTGTCCAATTTCCTCTTTCGCAGATTTGATGTACCTGGACACGATAAGCCTAACCTCCTCCATGGTGACATTTGGCAAGCTGCTAATTTGGAAGTCGATGATGTCCACATCATCGGTACATGTGGCGAGGATGCTCTCCCACTCAACTGCTTGGGCAAGAAAGTTCTCATTGATGAAGAGAAAATTTGCAATCCTCAAAAGATCGCCCTTGTCAATCATCCCTGAGTCCTTGAAGAAGTTGGACTGAATCCTGGCTCTCAGGTTCTCTGCCTACAAGTGCTTCTCCCTTATACTCTCTTGATTTGGATCTCTAATGCTACATGAAACACCTTGCTCAAGATCTCCCTGACACTCTCCTTTGTCTCAAAGCACTTAGTCTCACATTTCTTCAAAACTTCAATCCGGGTGACCAAGGCATAATACCAGGTGTTGAAGTCATACCTATCCCCGGCCTGTATGACACCTGCATCCACCAAGCTTCTCTTCGACAAGCCTCGAATAACCTTCAGATGCGGAAGTATTTCATCTTGAATTTCCTCCATGTCTTCCCAATTGGCAGCTAGGTCCTGGATACGGCTGACCAACGAAGAGGTTGACTCATGTGCTGACACTAAATTTTGCACCAGTATATCAGCATGTGCTGAAGCATCTAAAATCCACTCCTTGGCCTGTGTGAATGTGCCCTTCATATCCTCGTAATCCTTCATCGATTCCTGCTGAAGAGGTTGTGGAGGGGTGACCGGGATCTCATGGTTAAGTGGCCTGGTAAGATGGAAAACATACTTCCTCCATTGTTGGTTTTCTTCCTCAACCTTCTTTCTCTTCTCTCTCTCCTGAGCTAAACTTGCCTTGAGGGCGTTACAAGAGTCATCAAAGTACTGGACCTCTTGGTCTTGGGTGGGCTTACCCAGCTCTATAGTGGTGATCTTATAGTCCTTTGGAGCAACACTATCCCGAGTTTTCCCTTCCTTCAGCACAGCTATTTGAATTGTCTTGGGCGGTTTGGCTATGACTGGCTCATTCACCTTCTCCAGAAATGCTGTTGTGATCTCTTCAGAACAGGCTTCCTTAGGGACCTTAGCCCTTATCCTTTCCCTTAGCCAATCAGGGATAGTTGATTGCTCTACGGTATTCTGATCAAACCCATCATTTGTCCTTCCTGGATCAGTAGCTATACCATCCAAGAAGACTACTGGAGATGCAAGTGTTTCAATTTGCTCTCTGTCCGGGCTTTGGACGACTCCTTTCATTATTTCCTTGATCGAAGGAGAAGGCACTCTCACTTCATTATTAACCATACATATGTCCATCTCCTGCTCCTCAACGACATTCTGATCAGGTACGGCAGATGCGACACTCAGGGTGGAATGACCTTCGCTGGATTCCCGTCTCTCCCCTACAATCTTCTTTCCTATGGCCTTTCTAAAGCTGCCAACTAACTCCTTCCTCTTGGAGGACAAAGAGTCATCTACTCCCATCAAGTCATAGGTCAAGGCCACACCTTTAGACTTCAATTGTTTTGTCCTTTCAGATGTCCACCACTTAGAATACTCGACCACCGACTTCATGAGGTCTGCCAAATCTGATTTCTCTCCCTCTACCCAATCTATCAAGGCTAGTTGTTCATTCTTCATCTTTTCGAAGCCCGGCTGCTAAAGCTCAAGGCTGTCCTCTACTTGGTCAGCAACTCTAAACACCTTCGTCGCTCTTACCAGGCTCAAGGGAATCCTTGACCAAAATCTCTCTCTGATTTCGAAACTATTGGCTGCGTTAGCCCAATAATCTTCTAAATCAGCTTTGTGTTCAAATGTCATCCCTTCAACCCTTTTTATTTTGTGGAACGGATCAAAATTCTTCCTCGCCTTGTACTGATAAAAGGGATACCAAGCCAAATCCTTTTCAGCAGTGGTAGCAGCTTGTGATGACAGACATGTTTCCAATCCATTCCCGATCGTGAGAGAGGAGGTTCCCGAATTCTTCTGCTTATCTCTTTGAATTGCCATATACCCCTCCAATTGCCTCACAACCTCCAGTAACACAACTCGGTTGGTAGGGTAAGCTGGAAGCTTATAGGGAGACCCGATAAACCCTTGAATTCTAAGGTAAGTGAACTTCGGGTATTGGATATACCAATATCCAAATCTACTGATGAAGTCCATAGACTCTTGAGAGAGTCTCTGATGCAGTCCACCTTGCAACGTCCGTGTGATGTACATGAGAAATGTATCATTCACCCTTTTAAAAAGGAACTTTTCTTCCATGTGGAGCTGGGGATAACAATCATAGACTGGAAACTGGTTTTCCTTGTTTCCCACTTCCCCTCTGCAAGTGAGACCTCTATATTTGTAGGTTCTAACCAAGGAATAAAACAAGTGCGAACTCATGAAGAAGGTCCTATTTGCTTCCAGGTTCTTTAGCTGGCTATCCAAGTTGTCACTTATCATCTGAGCCCAGTCTATCATCTTCACTCCATTCATTATTTCATTAATAAAATAATACATCCAGGGCTCGAACGGAGCACCTTGAGGATTCCCCATTATCCTGTTCAGCAGAACGATCATATCTCCGATATCTTCCTTGAAGTATGCTCTCACCAAGCTCTTCCTCTGAAGTTTGGAGGCACCTTTCCTTGGCTTATCCAGCTAGGAATGATTGACAATGGCGTCATATTCCTCCAAGTGATCCCGATACATGCGATCAGCTTCATCCTTGGTCACGTACACAACATTATGATACTTTGGGATTCTGAAGGCTTCTCTGATGGCCTCATCACTGATGTTCACCAATATTCTCCCATCGGGTGCAACAATATCTCTACTGGCATCCTTGGTCACGTACACAGCATTATGATACTCTGGGATTTTGAAGGCTTCTCTGATGGCCTCATCACTGATGTTCGCCAATATTCTCCCATCGAGTGCAACAATATCTCTACTGGCGGGGTTGTAATGCATAGCACATTCAGCTACTAATTCAGTACATTGCATGGTGGGGAGAAAACCAACAGCATGCACGATGCCACTCTTCATCATCTTTCGTGCGGTTGTGGTAGGCACGAGGTTGTCCAAACCAAACATTCGCTTCTTGAATTCCCTCAAATTGATGTGCCCGAGGTTAGTGTCGCTTACATTCTTTCACTTTGAAGTCATCCTTGACTCAGGAGGAGCGTCTTTGTCCACTTGAAATTTCATAGTGCCTAGAATCTGCAATTAGACAATGAAGCTTAAGTTAGAAATTAATTCGTGAATTGAAGAAAATAGGGACTGTGAATGGCTAAGTGTTTGAAGATTTGATTTCATTTTCATACTTAGCCAAAAAAATGGATTTTCGTATATAAATTCTTCAATCCTAAGGATGACTGTGATCACAATCCAACACCAAGTGTTATAACTTCAAAAACTCTCTTTTACTTAGTCAATAAAATGATTTTCCTTCACTAAGAATTCAAATAAATTCACTAAAATCATTTTCAATGACTCTGAAAAACTCAGAAAATGCATAAATCTGCATCGTAAATTCAACTTCACCTTCGAATAGATTGAAATAAGGCTGGAAGTTTCTCAGAAAACTCAGAAAGAATGAACAATTATTCCTTATACCAGCTGGCTTCACTCAAAAATCTGTGAATCCTTTGTCAAGAAGCTTGTCCAACTGCAAGCAATATCGAAATTTTCTCCAGATGAACTCCAATCTGCAAACACTTCTTTATGCTCTCCTTAGCTAAAGAATTTTGAACTTCTTGGTGTAAGAATGAAGTTACAAATGGTGCATTTGTAATGAAGTTGAATTCCTAATTAGAAACACGCTAAATCATCCAACTCATGTTTCTAAATCTAACTCAAATCTTGGGAAAGTGTTGTCATCTTCTTTAGTTTGAAAATCCTTTACTTGTGCAAGTTTCTAAATTGTTTTTAGTCCATAAATTCGAACTAGGCTTACAATTTAGCATCTTCCAAAAAGTTTCTAATCTGGAACTCAGTCTGAAAATCGTTTTGATTTGCAAATATCTTCTTTCCAATTTTAATTTTGAGTTTCCATTTTGACTTTTCAACTCGATGATCTTTGAAAATCTCTTTTTCCAACTTTCTAATTTGATTAGGAGTTCAATTTTTTGGGAAGATTTGATGACATCACTCACATTCTTGTTGACTTTATTTGACTTACAAGAGTAGGGTGGAGTTTTGAATGTTCAACTTCATACTTGGGCGGACTTTTGGAAGGACTCCAACATGTTTATTTGCCTTCAATACCAAGCTTGGGCGGACTTTTAGAGGCTCTCTCCATGGGCAGCCTTTCTCCTTCTCACCATGCATGGCGGACTTTTATGACTCCACCATCTTCTTTATCAAACTTGGGTGGACTTTTCATTACCTTTTTAAGGCATAGGGCGGACTTTTGAAGGTCTCCAACATGATTAGCACCTTGGGCGGACTTTTGATGCATCTCCTTGGGTGGACTTTTGTGACCACTTTCTAAGGCGGAGTTTAGGAAAGACACCGAGGAGGTATAGGGCGGAGTTTTATGCTTCCTCTTCTTAGCTTCTTTAACATGGCGAACTTTTATCATGACTACCAAGGCGAAGTTTGAACATTCCCCTAGGGCGGACTTTTGGCTACCTCTACATAGCGGACTTTGGACATTCCCCATGATAGGACGGACTTTTGGCTACCTCTACATGGCGGACTTTGGACATTCCCCATGATAGGGCTGACTTTTGGGCTTACTCTTCAAGGCTGAGTTTAGGAAGCACTCCCACATGGCGGACTTTTGGAGGTCTTCAACATTGTATCTTCTTCCTTGGGCGGAGTTTAGGAAGGACACTAAGGAGGGCGGAGTTTTGAGACATGGCTACCTGTTGATGTGTATTTTGTACACGACCAAACACAGAATAAAATACCTAGAGGTATCTTATCCTCTCTTGAATAAAGTTTCCGAATGCTGAAGATATCGCAAAAAGGATCAATCGGAGAAACTTCAAGGTTCTGTTATGTAGGTTCTCTACTCGTGGATAAGCTCTTCATGGTATGATGTGATTTGCCGAAATCACAAGGGGACTTACACTCGATGACCTGAACGTCTGATTTGCTGGAATCACAAGTCCTATTTACTAACTGGAAGACAAACAAATGGTAAAAGATGCAAGGTTCAGGAAGTCTACTCTACTACCTAGAGTGCGAGAAGATGGATGAACGACTAGGTGGAGTCCTACTGGGTTGGGTCTCACCATTAGGCTTGAACAATCCGACACCAACTCAGTGCGATCTTCTAAGGGATGCTTCCAATACGTTCAAATCGTACACCATCAGACACTGATCACCATTCAAGATAATGTATGAACAATAGACGTGTAACGACTTAAGATTAAGCTCATTTTATGCCAGTTGACCACGCAGGGCGCACTTACAATCAGTAAGAGGCTAGTGGTATGGACTAGAAGGATTCCACACAGGTGCATTCAACAACTTCTTTCATTCAATTTAATTATCTATCATCTAAAATGAAGATTCAACAAGAGACCATGCATATTGCAACGAAACAACACACTTCACCATAACTTCAATGAAAATAGAGTTTGTTTACAATCACTGGCAACAATTTCTTGTCTTGTCCTCCTAATTTACTCTAATTGCTATTCTATCAGCTGACTATTCACCCACTATCAACTATTGACTAACTATTCGCCTTTACAAATGAGTAGCTAGGGCTTATATAGTGCTCTCAATACAATTCAATGGCTCAGATCAATTTGAGATCAATGGCCGAGATTTTACAATGAAAACCCTAATAAGGGTTTGTTACAACAAACTCAATTCTAGCCAATGAAATAATTGCATTATTTGGACACATGTCTTCTCTGGAATATTCAACCAATGGATAACCGGGGTAGGTACATCGAAGTTTGTGTCATCTTTGATGAGTCGGGTACATTGAATCTGGACACACTGAGGTGGACCGATCCAACTAGAGGAATGACGACTAGGACGCCACCTTGTCTGACACTTGTAACTTGGTTGATGTTTCAATTTGATGATGCTGAGAAGATAACTTTAATTAACTCTTTTGAAACTATTGGCTCCTCCAACGAACCCTTGCTTTAACCTCCTTTGTCTTTGATGTGCAGGATGGATGGTGTACCTTTCCTTGAAATGCTGGACTGGAAGAGGTCGTCCCTAATGATGCTGGACTGGAGAAGGTCGTCCTTGATGATGCTGGACTGGAGGAGGTCGTCCTTGATCTGGCCTGGTCTTCTTTCATCTGCAAGACAAACCATAAGATGATTAAGGACACATAATATATTTATTCTAACATAGCATTTTATACCTTAAATCATCAACAAGAAGACATCAAAATGAAGTTTGCTCAAGATTCTTTCCAGGGACAGGCTCCATAGGAATTTCACCCTGGACCCTTTGGAAGGGTCAAGAGCGAAATTCAAGTTTTAGGTCTCACTCTTCATTTCCTTCACTTCAATTTATCTTGCAGGGCAAAGCAACATCATTTCAACCTCAATCACGCCTTAGGATCAAAGTCTCGACTTGACACAAGGAGGAAATAGGTAGATAGAAGAATTTCGCTCTGGACCCTTTGGAAGGGTCAGGAGCAAATTTCTCTCTATGCTTGTTTTCCCTCACTCAACTCCATTTCTTTCACTTTCTATACTTGGAATCTCGTCCCATATTGAATCCACTTCTCAACTTGGCAACGATGGTTCGATCTTCACAAGGCCCAAAAAGGAGAATTCGTTCAAAAAACTAGCCAAGGACAGGACCTATCCAGAATTTCGCTCTGGACCCTTTGGAAGGGTCAGGAGCGAAATTCCAATTTTAGCTCAAAATTTGCATCTTTGGTGGATAAAACATCTTTCCAAGGCATTCCAAATAGCTTCTCTCGCCCTAGTCTAGGCCTAACTTAGCACAAAATTTGGAGAAAAGGATGGTTTTAGTGTTTTTCACTCTAGACCCTTTGGAAGGGTCAAGAGCGAATTTCTTGTTTTGAGCTCATTTCTTCATATTTGATGACTCTTGACAACTCAAGGACATGCCTAAGGATACCTCTAATCTTGACCCACACTAGACTTGGCATAAATTTGAGGGAAAAGATAGGTTTTGCACAATTTCGCCCTGGACCCTTTGGAAGGGTCGGAGCGAATTTCATGATTTGCTTGTTTATCCTCATTCAATTCCAGTCTTTTCACTTTGCTTACTTGGACTCTTATCCTTGGATCCCTCTCCCATGCTTGCAACATTTTGCTTGACCTCGAAGTGACTAGAAAAGAGAATTTCGCTAGAAATCATGGCCAGGGACGACCTATAATGAATTTCGCCCTAGACCCTTTGGAAGGGTCAGGAGCGAAATTCTTCCTCTAGCCCAAAATCATCATTTTTTTGAGACAAAAATCCATTCAAGGGCAATCTCAAGGGCTTTTATCATCTTTGTCTAGGCCTGACTTGGCACAAATGTGAAAGGAATAGGTGGATTTTAGGATTTTCGCTCTGGACCCTTTGGAAGGGTCAAGAGCGAAAATCTTGTTTTAAGCTTACTTCCTTCAATTTCAATGATTCCTAGCAACTTGAAGTTACTCCTAAGGACCTCTTCCATCCCAATTCACTTTAGTTTGCAATTGTCTTGACACAAAATTGGAAAAAAGGTGGTTTTGGTGAAATTTCGCCCTGGACCCTTTGGAAGGCTCAGGAGCGAATTTCACATTCTAGGCTTAATATTTCATCTTTTATTACTTTCCATCATTCCTCAAGGCAAGAACATGTCTATCCTTCCTCCAACATGCCTTGGACACTAAGAACTTTGCCTAACAAGGAAGACAATGAGGTCCATGAAGATTTTCGCTCTGGACCCTTTGGAAGGGTCAGGAGCGATAATCATGATTTGAGCTTGATTTTTCATTTCTCCAACTCCAAACCACCTCAAGAGGCAAAGACATACTATCCCACTTCCATCTATGACACAAAGAACCAAGGACTTGACCTCCTCCAATGGAAAAATAGGTGTTTTTAGGAATTTCGCTCTAGACCCTTTGGAAGGGTCAGGAGCGAAATTCACTATTTGGCTCAAAATCCTTCACTTTTCAATGCTTTCAAACATTTCCAATGGCAAAAGATGTCCATCCTTCCTTTCAAGATGCCTTGCAAATCAAAATTTGGTCAAACTAGGGAGGAAATGAGCCTTAGGAGGATTCTCTCTCTGGACCATTTGGAAGGGTCAAGAGCGAAAATCTTAGTTTAGGCTTGATCACTCACTTTTCAAACTTCAAACCACCTCAAGAAGCAAACTTAGATCATTTTCCACCTAAGGAACAAGGATTGATGCCCAAATCAAGTAGCAAATGAGGTTTATAGTGAATTTCGCTCTGGACCCTTTGGAAGGGTCAAGAGCGAAAATCACTCTTAGGCTAAAATCTTGATCTTCAAAATCATCCAACTCCCTCTCAAGGCAAGAATATACCAATTCATCCCCCATCATGTCAACGCCTAGCCAAAACAAGGAAGGAAACAAGAGATATAAGGATTTTTGCTCTGGACCCTTTGGAAGGGTCAGGAGCGAAAATCATGTTTTGAGCTTGATTCTTGACCTTTTCAACTCCAATCCTCTTTGGGAGGCAAACATAGATCCTTCCTCTTGCATTTCCACCAAGATCCTGACTTTAGCCAAGGAAAAAATGAGTGTTTTCAAGAATTTCGCTCTGGACTCTTTGGAAGGGTCAAGAGCGAAATTCATCTTTTGGGCTAGAATCCTTCATCTTTACTCACTCCCTAAGGCTAGAACATTCAAAAATACCTCCAAACATGCCTTAGAAACTAGGAAATTAGTCTTGACAAGTGAGAATTTGAGGTTTATAAGGATTTTCGCTCTGGACCCTTTGGAAGGGTCAGGAGCGAAATTCCTAATCTTGGCCAAAATCCTTCACATTTTCGCATCTCATCACCTCAAAACTAGAACGTTGGTCTAAACAAGGGAGAAAATGAGGTTTTCAAGAATTTCGCTCTGGACCCTCTGGAAGGGTCAAGAGCGAAATTCGCTTTGGACCCTTTGGAAGGGTCAGGAGCGAAATTTGACATTTTGGTCTCTCCGTCAGGATCATTTTATGGAATATAACATTTAAGTATAAGAATTCTTATACTAGTTATATTCCATATTTACTGTCAGGATGTTTGAGAGTGGTTTCGGACCTCCAGGAGTTATATTGCAAAATCTAGTTTTTGGAGGATTCTTCAGTTTTCCAGACTTAGTCAAATTTCAAGATCAGGACATTCCAGACTTAGCCAAATTTCAGGGCATTTGAAGATCAGGATGACATTCCAGACTTCATCACTCACCAACTCGACCTAACTCAGACCTTCAAGGATGATACTCACTCACCAAGCAAGACACAATTAGCAACAAGAGCAAAACCAGGCCCTAAGGAAGACTCTCAAAGAAACCCTAATTCTGGGGCCCCGTGGACTCACCCTGGCTCAAGCAGAGCCTGCCATCCTAGCGATCCCTCTGGCAACACTCAGCATGCAAAGGCTAATAGACAAAACCCTAAAAAACCTAGAAAAACAAACCCCAGAAAACAAAAAGGAGGGGTCCCCATTTATAATGGGGCGATGTGTGAATACGTCACAACACTACCAAGGCAAACTTTTCAAGCATCTCCTAGGGTGGACTTTTGAGTACCTCTGCATGGGCGGACTTTAGGAAGGTCTCCAACATGGCGGAGTTTGAACATCTCTCCAACATGGCGGATCATGCTTAGGCGGACTTTTGAACACCTGCCATAACACTCAACATCATCCATTAGCCAGACTTAGAAAAATTTTAGAAAATTTCATAATTTAACCAAATTTAACCAGATTAACTTGAAATTTGAAATCCATACTTAGGCAAATCATCTGAAGCATTATGACCCTTGAAATGTAGGAAACTGGCTTTTTAGGTCAAAACTTGGAAATTTTGGATCCCGATCGAAGCAGGTCAGTGGTATCAGTGCAAACCGCAGGTCCCCATTCCGAAAAAGCAAAAAGCAGACATACCTAAAAAATAGGGAAAACTTTCTAAAAATAGCCATACCGAGGATTGGGCTAAAAATGCCAAAAAAGAAACTTGCTAAAAAATAGGAAAAAGCATAAAAGCAGACTTTCTAAAAATAGAAAGTTGTTCAAATTCATCCAAATCAATTGCGATCTTCGTCCTTTGGCCTTTCTAGGCACTTTGACAGTGTCCTGACTCTAGAATCACTTGGCCTTTCTAGGACTCGAATTGTTCAAAACTGAGCAAGGCTTGACAAAACTGAAGCAGAAGACCACGGGACACTAACAAAAACCCTAGAAAGCAGGAAAAGAGAGGGCCCCCATTTGCAATGGGGCGATGTGTGAAAAAGATCACAACAATTCCCTACCAAGATATTTTGATCAAAATTGCAATATATTCCAATTTTTAGCTTACTGGCATTTTGCAATGTTCCACGGGCGTCGAGGACGAGGGGACGAGGGGACATGGGGACGCGTCTCCGGGACGGGGGGACCAAGGGTCTAAATTTGGGGACGGCGGGGGGACGGCGGCGGGGGGGGTGGCAGGGTGGTGGTGCTCATATACTTATACATATACATATAGTACTTGAAAAACTAGTTTTGAAAAGATGTATAACAATATAAGAATTAGATTTCAAATGAAACTATAGGAAATACCAAGATTACTTAGATTAGTGATACGTAACTAATTGCTAAAAGTAAATAAAATTTGACAAATGAAATTGTCAAATTGGAGATTTCTCATTTCTATCATATGAATATCGAAAAAGGAAAATGAAAATACGAATATCTGATGCCATTGCAAAGTCTATAATAATAAAGATGATTACATGATTCATCATTACAATGAGTAGCCAAATACAAATACGTATAGCAATAGCATTACAAAATAGACTAGAGTCAAATACAAAATGACAAAACTGAAAACTCAAACTGTAGCTAATGGAGGCCTCTAATCATTTGCGAACTCCTCCTCACTGGAACTGCTGGACTCCTGAGGATCAAGGTCCCTCAAGCTCACACCAACTAGCCCTGCATCTGAAGTGGTAGGATCATCCTCATCAATCTGTGAAGGCTCCTCTGGCTCTACATCCCATCGTGCCGCTGGACTCTCCTTGTACATGAGTGTCTTGCAGTCAATGAGACGCAAAGCACTGTGTATAGCCACAAGCTTCTCTGCTCTCTTAGAGGTAAGTCTGTTCCTCTTAAGAGAGTGGATGAAGCTATATGTAGACCAGTTCCTCTCAGCAACTGAAGAACTGGAAATCTGGGATAGCAGACGGATGGCTAGAGTGATGCTCAAAGATTTCGGGCCATGACAATTCCACCATAAAAGTGGGTCCTCCTGTGCCATGTTGTCTATATCCATCTTCGCTGCATTTGAATAACCTCTAAGAGTGGCAAATCTTCCCCACTCAGTGCGCATTGTGCCGGCATCTTTGGAATCAAACATCTTCTCTATGCACCTAAAGAAACCCGCCTTCACCTCATCATCCTGAATCGGTGTCAGTCTACCCGGTCTAGCCTTGTACCACTTAGGATTCAAGGCAAAGGCAGCCATATGCAAAGGAGTGTTCAACTTGTCCCATCTACGCTGAATGATAGGCTGGATTTGCTCATTGTAGAATGCTAAAGAGGGGTCCTTCACTCGCACAGCAGCCTTCATCTGGTCAAGCATAGAGTCAATGCACTCATACACCTCTCCAAGGTTAGGTGCATCCCCATCCCCATATTTGATCACCTGGAATACTGGAGAAATGATAGAGACAATGTATTTCGCATCAGTCCAAAACACATCACTCTTCACTATCTCCTTCACCCTTCTCCCTTGCTCTTTCTTGGCCTCAGCCCACCTATTCCACTCATTAGTCATAACCATGAGTTGCAATGCCTCTTGCAACTCAATCATTCTCTCCAAGAGAATGAAATAGGATGCATATCTAGTCTCAACTGGTTTCAAGAACTCCTTCGCGAAGGTCCTGAAGAGTGCATGTGAAGTGTGGTGGTTGCAGATAAACATCTGCACATCTCTCGCATCGGTGACCACTCCTCTAATCCAGTCTATCTTCCCCATGTCCTTGAGTGCATTGTTCATGGCATGTACACAACATGGGGTCCAACAAATGTGTCTATAGGCTGCCTCAATGAGTCTCCCTGCTGCTCTACACACATGGGCTGCATCTGTCACTACTTGGACCACATTTTGTGGCCCAACCTCCTCAATAGCCTCCCTGAGGACCTGAAACTGGAAATCAACATCTTTACAATGCCCTGTACAATCAACTGCTCTAAGGAAGTATGGGCCCTCTGCACATGTGACCATGACGTTGATGAGTGGACGATGGCTAATGTTCATCCACCCATCCATAACTATGCTGCACCCCGATGCCACCCAACATGCCTTCATCTTCTCCATCAAAATATTGATCTTGGAATAGCTTTTATCCAAGATCGAGGTCCTCATTTTCGTCTCCCTTGGTGGCACATAAGATGGTCCTTCCTTGGCCACCATAGCCATCATCTCCCTATAATAAGGAGACTGTGTAACATGAAATGGAATGCCATTGGCAAAGAAGAACTTGCCAATGGATTCATCTATCTCATCTCTCGGCTGCACATTAAACATATCAGTAATGGGGTTGCTCTGTGCTGTCTGCAACTTACATTTCCCAGCCCTGGCGGCAGTAGAAGTGGAAGTGGATGGAGATCCAAACATCATTCCTCCCGTCTGCGAAGCATGAGAAGTATGAAGTGCTGCCCTAGCAGACAAAGTAGTAGGCATTGAAATATTTGTGTCATCTGGAACCCCCCAAATCCAGTTAAACTCAATTCTGTATTGTACATTTTTGGCTTCCTCCAAAAACTTACAATGTTTCACGCCTTTTCCTCTCCAAAACAGAAAGTGTGCATTCACCCTACTAATGCTACCGAACCATTCTGTGTCACAAATATTGCACTTCCACTTCTTTGTTCCCCCACTTGAATGTGATGCAGTGCCTTGTACTGATATTCGTGAAGCAAACTGTTTTAGAGGAGACGTAGGATCAAAATGACCCCTAGCATATGGTGCCAACAACTCTGACGGGCAACCTGTACTAGCTGGTGCACTTGCCATAGAGCTAGATTGGGCTCCAGGATCAGCCCCATGGTCAACCCCCCTCATTTTCAGGTTCATATTCTGAATCATTCTCACTATGAGAATGGATTTCCATGTTATCTTCACTCATGCCTTGGGAGCTCATTGTGAAATTGACACTGCATTTCACAAAATAAAAAACTAAAATAAAAATAAAATCAGCCTAGTTTAACAATATATTTTTAAATTTTTTTCCTATTCATCTCAAAATGAGATTTGATGTTGAATCTTGAGGGCTCAAGATTCAACATCAAATCTCATTTTGAGTCTTGAGATGAATAGGGAAAAAAAATCCAAAAATGACATAGAACAATGAAAATCAGAAAATATTCAAAAAAAAACAAGAAAAAGTTGAAAAACCCTACCTTGTGCTTGAAAAATCTCTCCAAAATGTAGAAGAATCTTCTTCTTCCTCTTCTTCTTGCTTCTTCTAGCTCCTATCACACTTGCAATCAGCTTTTCTCACCCCTTCAATCAGTCTTCTTCAAGTTTTTCCTCCTCTTTAGCTTGCTGGAAAAAAAAATCAGTTTACCAAAATGAGAGTTAAATCTAAAAAAAACATGCTTTTGTGTTGTTTTGGGGGGTTGGGTGGGGCCCACGTCCAATTAGGGTTACCCCTTAATCCCCCCAAAAGGAACATGTTTTTTAAAATGTGGCTTTTTTAGTTTGTTTAGGCGTGGGGACGCGGGAGACACCTGGGCGTCTCCCCGTCCCTCGAGAAACGCCTTACCCCTTAATCCCCCCAAAAGGCACATGTTTTTTAAAATGTGGCTTTTTTAGTTTGTTTAGGCGTGGGGACGCGGGAGACACCTGGGCATCTCCCCGTCCCTCGAGAAACGCTTTTTTAAAATGTGGGTTTTTTAGTTTGTTTAGGCGTGGGGATGCGGGAGACGCCTGGGCGTCTCCCCGTCCCTCGAGAGATGCCTGGGCGTTTCTCGAGGGACGGGGAGATGCCTAGGTGTCTCCCAAGGAGACGCCCAGACGTCTCCACGTCCCGGCGGCGATTGGGTGGCGGTGGCGGGACGGCGGGGGACATCGCGTCCCCGTCCCCCTGTCCCCGAGACGTCCCTGACGGGGGGACGCGCCCAAAAAGGGGGGGGACGCGTCCCCGTGGAACGCTGGCATTTTGTCAAACTGTCTGTATGCACAGGAATATGTAGACTTTCTGTTTGCTATTGCTGGGAATGTTTTATTGGAAGATTTGAAGCATAGTTTTATCACCCAAATTCATTAAATCATTCATTGATTATAAAAGCATTTCATAGAACAGTTTCCATACATTTTATACACATGGAACTGATGAAATAAAATTATTGCAAACTGCTGTTTGATTATCAGAACACAGACATAAGTTCATATTTCATTCCAACCTCTTATACAAGCCAATGAATATGCCTTGAGCTGCTGTTACTTAGATGTACAAGTATACAATTTAGTGAGTCTAAACTTCATCGCCTAATTCACCCAATCGCTTGAAATTCTACAAGGTTTGCACCAGCTGCGAGTCTACAAGTATACTTAGATGTGCAAGTATACAATGTAGTGAGTCTAAACTTCATCACCTAATTCACCCAATCGCTTGAAATTCTACAAGGTTTGCATCAGCTGCAAGTGTAGCTCCAGATTACCATGCCTCCAGCCCAATTTTACTATAAATGTCTTGAAATCCCACACCAAAACCAAACAGGATCAGCGATCAACAATAATGCCCTTTATTCACCTCAAATCTGTTCCATGTAACCAGGCCTGGTAAGTAATCTTTGACACCCAGCAAGTTCAACCTCCACACCTAGCAATGGAAGAATCATTCTCCCAATCAAGGGTAAATGCAATGCCTAGCAAAGTATATTATTCTAATAGCAAAGCCAATATTGGCATCCAACCTTGGATAATATCCATGCCCCAATAATGGTTATTACTGATGCCAACAATAGTGGAAAAGCCCATGCCTAGCTGATATGAGATTGAGCATGTGAATATAAGTTAGGCCATTTTTTTAGCCAATTGTAGCCTATAAACCTGTTGCAAGTCCTAGTTGGCACAGCATGTGATATTGAGCATGTGAATACAAGTTAGGTCATTTTTTCAGCCAATTCTAGCCTATAAGGGCAGTCATTTTGAATTAAAAATGTAGTTGTGTCAACTCTACCCTTAGAGGTTTCTGCATGGTGCATGCGATTGTGAGTACAATTGTAGGCTGTCAGATAGGGTGGTCTTTCATTGGACCCCTTGCCTATACTGCATCACATCTGCCACAAATTTTCTTTAGAAATGACAATTATAAAAGGTGTCATTCTTGTATATTATGTTGGTGGATGCACGTTTAACATCTGTCACATACAAATTTCAATATAAATGATACTTATAAAATGCATCATTCATCTTACCATTTACAAGTGCTTAACTTTAAGAGCCAAACTTCAATCATCATGTTTTTCACAGAACGTAGAGTATAACATGATAGTACATCTTTACTTAATTGTATAATATTAGTTACCTCAATTCAATTGAGAGGATTTGCAACAAAACTAGCAAGCAACGTTTACTACTCCAATTGATAGCTGAAACTGATGGTACTTTTACTAAGATTCAAACATAATGTAGAAAAAGAAAATATACAATGTGCAAACAGTACCATATCTACTTACAGGGTATATTAAACATGTAAAAAAAATTAAAAATAAATATGCAGATGACTGAAACGTATAAAAATGACAATAGATTTGTACAACATACTACTGATAGCTTATTAAGGGTTCCGTCAATCTGGACAAAGTAAGCCTCCAAAAGCATCTCCAACTCCTCCACGTCAAGACCCTTAGTACCACTGTGGACTCTACTACTTGTGCTGCTCTCCTTATCTCCACCTAATGAATTGAATGTGCCATTCAAAACTTCAACACCACTGACAGAAGAGTTCAACACATTTTGTGCTTCAGTGTCTCGCTTAAAAAGCAATCTTTAATAGGATACTTATAATAAATGGATAGACATAGAAGGAGAGAACAACATTTATTTAGATTTGCATCATATATTACAAAAAGGTCATTCAACTTTAAAAAAATCCCAAAGGGGAAAATATCTCACCTTTCGTCCTCTGCATCAGAATGAGCCAGCTCATGCTCCTCTCTACCTCTAGCACCAGGAAAAGAGGTGGGAGAACAGACCCCATCCAGTTTTTGCATCAACTTAGCTGTTAAATACATCTCAGCCATATCCCCATCATCATCAAGCAAGTGCTCTAATTCATCTCTAACCTGTAAAAGAAAATGATATTAGCTTTGCTTGATAACGTTTATAATAAATGTATCTGTGCACAGAACTTCCAACTTTGCAAAATAGTGTACAAAACATATTAGTGAAGAAAACGTTAAAAAGAAAATAATGCCATATACAAAGCTGCATAGGAAATATGATTGGACCAATAGACAAAAAACCAGAAACAAACACTGCATTCCCCATTCATTATACAGCCAACCATCACAAGTGTGTGAGGTCAACCCATAATATAATTATGCAAGAGTGATTTGTAGCACTACACAAGGTGTAACAAGAACAACCTGGAAAACGAGCATTAAGAACTGTAAGGAAGTTGCCCTTTAATGATTATGGGTAGCGTATTCTATTTATTTATTTCCAAAGTCTTTCTTCCCTAGAGCATACACATATTGATTATTTTATGTTACAACAAAAGGAAATTAGCGATGAATCATCTCCTGCTATGTCCCCACATGGAAGTATTCATTATGAAGGTATATAAAATTTATATCTAATACCCTCCAGATCTGCAAATCTTGTTTACAAATTTGTAACTTCCAACAGTCTACTTGAATTTATGTGTAGTTACTACTAAAAACCCATATTCGCACACTTTTGAATGGTGCCAATTCTTCCCTCCTTATTATCCATCCTCTTCTTCTCATTCTTAATGCATTCTTATAAATTCCAGATACTTTTTCTTAGCTATTATTTCTACAATTGAGAACACAGAAACTGCAATAGCATAGCTCCAATTTGGCAACTACGAACACGCAAAAGAACAATTGAAGCTACATTTGTTTACCCTCGCTAATCTTTTACACATGTTTGTATTATGAATGCCTGATTTTAATGCAATACTGTTATTGCATAAAAAGGGATTAAATCATGTGAAAAATCATCCAAGCTCAAGGAAGATATTTTCTGCAGACAATAGAAAGAAAGAAATTATATTGAATTCCACAAATGACAAAATATGTCTTTGTACCTAAGAGATTATAACCAATTATTGTTGATAAGGACTAGCATATGAAAACCATAGAATATAAAAGTAACTAAACACAATAGTAAAGCAAACAGAAGCAAATCAATCAAGTAGGCAAACTGAAATGTGTTACATGCTTCTAGACCACAACATTGAATGAAGCGAGGTAAGGTCCCTTCCATGAAGCAATGAAACCAGAGTTATGCAGATATGACTATTTTTCAAGTCCCCCTAATATGGATACAGCTGTTTGCAACATTCATGAAAAATTCATATATATAATAATCTAATTGTTACCAGGAGACTCCTTGACCCTTGGCATTGTCCCCGATACTAGAAATGTGTCCCCATCTTGGAGAATATGTGGACGTCTTCAGACATTAGCAGACTTTAGATGAGATTTCTTTGTATGTCTATACATATTCTAGAAGCATCTATTGAAAGTTGGGAAACTTTCTATAGATGTTTTCCAAACATATCATTTTAAATTTTTAACTACATTAGGTTTTCTTAGAGTGCTAATATATGGTTCATTGCAATGTCCTTGGCAAGAAAATTAACCAAATTTCAACCCAAAAAATATTAGAAAAATTAGCCAACTGTTATGTCCCCTTTTTAGCTCGTTCCTGTACTTGATGGTTTAGCCTATTATTTTAGCCCTCGTAGGCTAATGTAGATGGATAGAGGATCTATGTGGTAGAAACTTGTTAATGGTTTCATTATTCTCCAAAGTTCAATATGGGTCAGGCTTCGCCTTTGCAGAGGTTTCAGGGTTCAGTTGTACACACTTACTATTTATAGTAAGTAATCCAGCCATAGCTACTATTTATTGCAGAGCACCTGAATAGGGTTGTTATTGGTAGTGTCAATTCCAGTTTCAGTTGGCATGGAGAAATAAGGAGAAATGCCTAAGTTATAATGTTTAATTATTATTAAAGGTGACTTTAATAATAATTAATGTTTTAGGTCATAAAATAATGTTATATTTGCACTTTAAGTTGAGGGTCAAGTTATCATTAAACGGGGGCCATATAATTAATTAATTATGGGGCCAATTTCAAGGAAATATTAAAAGATTTCCTAAGAGCAAATGATATATATAACATTTAATATGTTTTAAATGTGTTTTTTGAGGGAAATCGTACCTCTTGAAAAGAATATTATAAATTTACCTCAAGGAGGTCGAATTAGGCATTCATTGAGCAATTGTTAATTCTTAATTCATGAACTGTGGAGAAGCCGTGGGTTTCTGCAGTCTACACTGAAGGTCTTTGGGAACAGAAACTCCCATTGATATGCATAACTGAGGAATGAAATATCTTCTGAAAGGTTGCAGCAAATCGGAGGAGATAATTCAGTCTCTTCATTGTTACAAATTTAGTGGCCAAGTGCCAATTTGTGGAAGAAATAATAAGCAGATTATTGGAGGCATTGGTGGCACAAAATATTCATATTCACTGGGGAGGAAATCGTGGGTTTGAGAAACACACTGATAGCCATCGATTCCCATATCAAACTTCATTTATTTGCAGATTGGGAGCATAATATTCATCGATTACTCTTGCTACCTTGGGCGCTGCCTTCCTAAGGGTTAGGCGATCATATTTGATGCAAAATAGAAGGCATAAAGGCTGCAAATAATTCATTGTATGAAGCTTCAGGTCTGAAACAGGGGCATCTACCTTTGTGCATTAATTTAGCATCAAGGAGTCCTCATTGCATGAGTTAAGGCTGCCAGCTCTTCATCGATTGAGGAGGCTTCATAAACAGGTTCTTTCATAGTCACTTCATGCATTGTAGTGTTATTTCCTGAGAAATGAATTGTTATATCAGACCTTAAGGGGGCTGCTGTAGATGATCATTTTATATCAGACTTATGTAGCATTGGGAAGTCATTGTAAGGCCAATAGTCTTGGCTGCTCATATCAATACCAGAATTGTGATTGAATTGCACCTCAATAATGGAGGGACAAGTTGCATAGTAACTGTTTGATGTAATGTTCATATTGATATGCTTCAAGTTGCATTCCAGTTTACACACCAAGTGTTTGTCATAATTCCCAGTTGCTGTAATTGCATGATGGTTAACCAAAGGGCATGGAAAGTGTTTGACAATATGCCAACTAGGTGTACAAGTTAATTTCAATCACTTATATGCATGTGAAAGGTCAAGAACAGTTAGCACATCATTTCTATTACATTAATAATCCATCTTGCATCATTAGAAGCATTCAAAAAACAAACATCATTTGCAGCATACAAACTCATAGCAAGGTAAACCAAATCCCTAATCAGCAAGATCAGACATTGTGTGCAAAGTGTTTGATGATATTCCTTGAGCCTCTAATCAGCAAATTTGAATTAGAATTGGCAAGGGATATCACAGTGGTCTCAGAGCGGTTTCCTGCCATCCTTTGGGTTTAAATCAGATTGTTAATGCAACCAAGTGACAGGGAAAGAAGATATTATCAAAGCGAATACCATAAAACATGGCAACCACCGCAGGTACCTGTAAGAAAAACAGTATCTGGATTGATTGGTACCCATTGGGAGTCATTTCTAGGTATATTGGACAGGTTGCAAGTATGAGTGACAGAAGGGAGAATAGTCCACCACGGGATAAAGCCAGAGAAGTGAGAGAAACCTTGAGAGGTTTATAGGAGGGACAGCAGCATGTAGTTGATACATTACAGTAGCTTACCGCAGCCATACAGCAGTTGGCTAATCCCAGAAGGCAAAATCATGAGCAAGATGACAATAGGAGTGTCAATGGGACTCCCAGGGCACAGAGAGCACCTACTCGTACCACCAATAAGCCTACACGGCCTACCTTCTTGAGAAATGAACCAGAAGAAGGTGGTGTTTGGGATGAGGAAGATGTTTCATTTGCTGATAATGTCATGACAGTGCATGACGAATGGAATTTACTTCCCCTGGATGTAAAGGAACATTTAAACTTTGTCCGATTTATGAGTCAAAGGAGGGAGCACCACAAGAAAAGGCAAGATAGAAGGTCAACGAATCAAAACAAGGACCTAGAATATGCTAATAGTAAACTCACCTTACCAATGTTTGAGGGCAGCGGAAAGGTCATAGCACAATCATGGATTCATAAGCTGGACAATCACTTTAATCTTCAACCTATGACAGAAGGACATGCAATTAAGTTTACAACATTGCACTTGGATGGGGTGGCTCATGACCGCTGGCACAACAGGATGGTTACCTTGCAGCACAACCTCATTACTTCATATCAAAAGTTCACCGACGGGTTCATTGAACGCTTCGATAAGAAGGTTCTGGAATCATGTTTTAGAGATCTAGCTCAGCTTAAGCAAGTTGGGAGTCTGGAGAATTACATTGGTGACTTTCAGAGGCTATCAGTTATGGTTCCCAACATATCTGAAAGGAGGTTGGTCATGTTGTTTACAGAGGGCTTATCTGAACCATTGAGAGGATTGATCAAAGCTTTTGATCCCCCTTCACTTCAGGAAGCTATGAAAAAGGCTAGAAGCATGGAGTTTACAACCCCGAAAAGCAAGCCTACTCCTAAAGATGTTACTTCTTCCAGCAATGAGAGTCCTCAACAATTTGCTGACAAGAAAAAGAAATCAGCAACCATGGTTGATGAGGAGACACGTGAGGAGTTAAGGAAAAAGAAATTGTTTTTTTGGTGCAAGGAGCCTTACAACAAAGAGCACGACTGTCCTTTGCGGCCCGAGGGCAAGGCAAATCGTATAATGTGGGCGTATTATGGGGATTATGATTCTGAAATTTCAGATCGACAAGTTGCTTCAAGGGATGATTAGAGTGGAAAAGCCTCTGCAGAGTTTGGGCCTGATGGGAATCTATCTCCTATGGCATTATTTGCTAATGAAAAGGATAAGATTTCATTTTGGTTCAAGGCAACAGTCAATGGACAGTGTTGCATTGCTATGCTTAACACTAGAGCAATACACAACTTTATAATGAGGGATTTGTGGCCAGATGCAGACTTCAGACAAAGGACTTCAATGGATTTAAAGTCAGAGTTGTAGATGGATATACCCTCACATGCACCAGGCAGATAGGTAATCTCACCTTATTGTTGAATGATTATGAGCTACAAGCCAACTTCTATGTGGTCAACATGGGTGCGGTGAACATAGATTTGGGCATGAAATGGCTCCAAGACATTGCAGATTTACCCTCAACATACCTAAATTGGAAATGAAATTCGAATTGAATAACAGGAATTATGTGTTGAGGGGGATTGCAGATGGGAGCCTGCATTCTATTTCTCTCTGTAGAGAGAAGAGCAGGAAGATAAAGCATGAGGTGATTCAAGAGGAGTTAGCGTTCGCTCATGACTCCAGGGGTTTAGAGTTGTACGACTTGGATTAGCATGGAGGTGTTGTTCAGTTTGTGAACAATCCCTTGTTTGAGGCAGACGATACATGGACATAATAATCCTCTGTTCAAGTTAGATGTTGATCACTCTCTTGACCCTAGACTTGAGATGAGCGTTGGTTGTAGTGTTTGGGATCCTATTAGTACATCGAGATTTTAGACAGGGCTCATAGAAGAGGTTTCTGGTGAGTACATGGTACGGAGTGCATACAGTTTCACATTTGATCCTCATGTACATGATCTGTTTCTGATGCACAGTCCAGTTGCGCACGTGTTAGACAATGTGTATGACAGCTTACCTTGCGCAATCGTGGGAAGCAAACACTATTGGTATGCAGGGTTGCTTCCTTCTGAGGTTGATACTCCTATGAGACCTAATGTTGGGATTGATTTGGTTCGGCAAGTATTGTCAGTGCTATTGGTGTTGGTGTTACAGGAGTTGGTCTTCATCATGAACATAAAACATAAGCTTAGATTAAGGTGGCCAATTTTGTTAATGTTTGCGTAAGCCACAGAAGATATTATTTTTCTTTCTCTACCGTTTTTTATTTTGTTTGTGATATGGCAGCGTCCTTATTGTGCTCTGTCATATGATATCAGTTTCCTTATTACCGACACCAACCTGCATACTTGCTGGCAGCATTTTGTTTTCTCTTCCTATTTCTTCCGATGATAAGTTCGGTGATTCATTGCTCATGTTATTTCTTGATAACGGTTTATGTATCAAGTTGGCTTGTAACAGCTGCTTAGCTCATTAAGTATGGGCTCTTCGATTACCTTTCTCTTGATGTTTTTATATATAATTTGTCTATTTCTATGCTGGAGTTAGTGGATGTTATTGTGCTGGAGGTGTGAAGTTCTGAAGAGAGATTCTACTTATTATTGCATTTGTATTCATTCGTTGCAAGAGATTTGTTTTGGTATTAGCTTTAGTGTTCCTGTATCTTCTTTTGATAAACAATTGGTGTATATTTATCTGCATATTTTAGTAGGAGTTTGTGCTAATCACAGAAGCCTTCAGATCTCTGAGATATCATCGGCTTCTTCTCCTTGTATTCATTTATTGGTACTTTCAATAAAGGTTGATTTTTGGTGTGGCTGGGTTTTTCACCCTCAGGTGGAGGGTTTTCCCAGGATAAAATTATGTGTATCTTGTACTTGTGAGATTTTTCTAAGTTTCAGATTTCTGTGTCTTACCTTTCTGGTTCTAACATTAATAAATTTAAATCTGTCATAGAGGTGGACAACTTCAATAAAGAGAACCGTTGATTATATGCAGCAATAAATTTATGATAAGACAAAACAGATTTGTATGATCAAGTTAATGACCAACAAATTAACGAGTTGTCAACGCTGATTCTCCAAGCTAATTTGCAGCAATGATATATTAATGAATGGTTGAAAATCATAGTAAATGCAGCAACGGATGCACTTAAGTATGGAAAAGATAGTAAATGTTTCAATCACCAATTTTGGTTTATGAAGTTGGTGCTTCCTAAAGGAGAGATTGACGTCTCAAGCTAAGTTAGTGCTTGGGTTGGTGCCTACAAACTGAGGGGATTGGTGCCTACAAACTGGGGGGATTGGTGACTCTTGTGGGTTGGTGCCTACAAAGTTGTAAGAGATTTCTATATAGAACACAATATTTTGCCATGGTTTTCTCCCGTAAGGGTTTCCACGTAAATCTTGTGTCATTGTGTTGCATAATTGTTACATTTTATGTTGTTGTTATTGTGCACTTAATATGCTTATGGTATTAAATTTGAAAAAGCATAAGATTGTTGTTATACTTATTCAGCACCCCACCCCCCAGTATAACCTTGTGCTCATCAATTGGTATCAGAGTTGGTTCCTTCAAATTAGCCTACCCGCTAGAAAGTAGATTTTGGAGCACACATGGGAAGGAGAAAACAAAATAAGGGAAAAGGAAATGACAAGAAGAGTGTTGATAAACAAGCATCAAATGCAAGTGATAAGGTGATAGAAACAAAAGATGATATCTTCAAAAGGGAAAACCATCTTGTGAGTAAAAGAAAGGAAGAGATGAACTCAGAAGAGGTGTCCAAAGAATGTGATGAGAATGTCAATATGAATAGTGAAGATGATTATGAAGAAAGTTTTGAGGAAGAAATATATCATCCATGAGATTGAGAGACTTAGGAAGAAGAATTCAAAGTACAAGCTGCTATTTCAAGAAGAGTGTGAATAAAAGGCCAAAATACAACAAGACTCTGAAAAGGTGGTCATTTATTTGAAAGATCAAATAACGGAAGCATAGCAAACAATTATCAATTTGTTTCAGACTTCTATCTCCTTGGTGCTGAATATGAAATGAAGGAATCTGTCCTGGTATGGAGAGAAAAGAAGTTATTATCTTTGCTGCTGTCTATAATCTCCGCATTCTGATCTAAAAGAGAATCACTCCAAATAAGGTGCATTATATCTATATTTTATGCAGCAAATGTATTGTCTTTGCTTGAATTTTATTAATAAATAAAGAGATCGCAAACCAGTTTTATTACTGAGATTCCTATTACAATTTGCTACCATCTGATTTATTTGAATGTGCTCTTAGAAAGTTTTATGTCCTGTCTGAAATGATATTGCATGGTTGGCCAATAGGTTTCATGCAAACTGTTTGTCAAAATTACTTATAAACATATTTCAACAAATTTGGTAAAACTCAGCAAGGTCTCTTACACCCAAGACCCCAGACCAGGTTCAAACCTGACCAAGTCCCGGGTCTTTTTGCAAGTAAATCGGTATCATAGTATTTTTGTTAAATAAGCTCGAATAAGCACCCAAGGGCCAGAAAAGGCAATAACGCCAAATGCTAGAAACAAAATGTTTACAAAATCCACAATGACAAGTTGTCAGCTAATCATTTTATAACCGAATTATGTGTAAGTAACCTGGAATTAAAAAAAAATTAAGAATCATGACATGAAGAGATATCTCTTGGTGTTTGGTGTTTTGTAGATGCGTGTATTTAAGATATTTTTTATTATTTGGACTTGTAAATAACTGCCAAACTTAAGCTAAAAGCTAAGAGATGCTCATGCCAGTACACTCCACCCCTTGCTGCCACTATAGAACACCTCTCGACATAAAAATCCCATATTATGAATAGAAGCAGCGGCAAGACTAGACTCTAGATGCAAAAAAGTGAGAATAGAACCATAAATGCATGCTTGATAGAAAATGAAAAGAGGCAGCAACAGTAGGGAAGCAGATAGAAGAACAGGACAGCAGACACATTAAAGATAAAAACAAAAGCAATATTACCCTACCTCTACTACACCTCTGTTGTCACTGTTCGTGCCAACACTTGTGACTCGGATTGAAAAATCAGGGTTTTTATTTTGAGCTTAATATTTTTTATATTTAGGACTTTATTAGGATAAGGGGCACCGATAACAAGTTTACCATCCATTCATATTGGCATGACTAAAAATTTTCAGTCATTTTGGGAACAGCCAGAGCCATAAACAGTCCATACCATATCCATATTTGGAAGAGCAGTACACCAACCCAGGATGTGCATAAGGTATATCATACAACACTGAATGAAACATGAAGATATACAAGATCAAAACTTGAGTAAATAATGTGTTTCAATAACAAGGATAAATAATATGCATTTCAAAGCTATATTTATATAGCAGATTTTATACATATTAGTGTTGCATAAACTGAAATTACCGTATATATTAAAGATAAACTATCCAACGTCCATGAGTGTATTCTGCTCTATTTCTTAGTGCACACAAGGATAGTAAATGATAATATATATAGATATCTATCATTAATTCATATACTAGCATGGGCAGTGCAGTTGCATGACTCGTTCGTTGACAAATTCCAGGAGGTTCCATTCACCCATGTTCCCAGAGAACACAATAAAGTAGCAGATGAGCTAGCCAATTGGGCTCTTGACAGCTACAGCCTTATTTGTTATTGTTTGCACCATCAGTGATTGTTGACCAACTTTCAACAGGATTTGAGAAAGATTCTAGATTTTGTTTGCCCAATGAATTCTAATATGTATCATTTTCTCTATATTGCCCAAGCTTGGACTAATAGATTTGAAGACTGGTGTAGTCAAATATGTAAACTTTGATTTGTATCTAATATAATGAGGTTCTTGTAAAAAATTATAATAATATTTGTGCTTCTGAGTTTATATTGCCTGCACCTCAGATCTCTTCTATGTATAAATGGCAAACATTTATTTCCAGGTAAGTTTTATGCATCAGCATTAGAAGTAGAATGATTGGATAGAACAACAAATACCTCACAAAAAACTAAAACATTTATAGCTAGTCATGCCTTTTGATGTATTAAGATGGTTTTGAGAAGTAATTAGTGACAATATTACCAAATTCAGAAATCAAAATTCGTATAGGAGGGAAAAGAATTCCAAAAATCAAAATTAGACTGGTCGTGTGTGTGTGTGAGTACTTGTAAAATTTTAATTGTTGTGCTGAGCATTGCAAATTGAGCGAAATCTCCAAGAGGTTGAGCTGAATTGGTTAAATTGTTGGGTTCAGATTGTGGAGACCCAAGTAAAAATCCAGAAAGGGGCACATAATGTGGAATTCTAAGTTGTGACTCTTGGTCTCCCATCGTTGGCTTCTAATGTAGATGTAATATCTAATGTAGGTTTGTAAGTTGTGACTCTTGGTCTTACATTGTTGGCTTCTAGTGTAGATGTAATATCTAATATAGGTTTCCAAGTTGTGACTCTTAGTATTCCATTGCTGACTTCTAGTATGGATATCTAAATTGTTATCTAATATTAAAACTCGGAAGGGGCTAAGTTGTAATATCCCCTACTCTAATTGACTCAAATTAAACCCTACAAACGGAAATTCAGGAGATTAGGGTTAAGGGAATTACTTGTAATAATTATCTTTCCAACAACTTCTTGACTTTTAAGCCCCGCAATCATCACATATAAAACACAAGTGCATATATATATACAAATTAAGCTGTTAAAGCTGTCAATTAGAACATGTAAATGAATATTCTGCTTAACTATAATCATATTAGACCTATTCTAGGTTTGGGATAGGACATGATAAGAGTGACCCAGCCAAACCTTACTAAGCCCAAGAGCGGAACATTGACCCTCTTGGCCTTGGTGGCAGATCTTAGGCCCCATCCAAGGTGGCCTACTTAGCAGGATGCTGATCTTACTTTCCTATCCATGCCTTATCTTGTGTGTTGCTACCAACTTATCAAGGTAGGTCAGGTAGGGGGGACTATAGTGGAATTCTCAGCTTAACCGAACTATGCCCAAGAGCGGAACATTGACCCTCTTGGTCTTGATGGCAGAACTTAAGCATCCAACAAGGTGACTTACTTAGTTAGCAGCATTAACCCTCTTCCTACATCCCTCATCGTTCCCGCCATGATGAGTTTGAATATGCAATATCCAGCCACTAATATTAAATCAGAATGGGCACTAGATTCTATTCATATGAAACTGATATCCACAATACATCGTAAGTGAGAAAATACATGAAAGGCCAATATAATATTTTCAATATATTTACATCAATGACTAATGCTGATCATATACAAATACACTGTTAGAATGCTGAAATTATAACAGATTGATCCTTTCTCTGTAACCTTATTATTTGTATTTATTCCTTCTTTACGGAAGACTATGGGTGTACTTGTGATTGATTCTAATTATTAAATTGTTTGAATGAGAGATTCGATATATTTCAGAGTCATAAAATATTGAGAGCAGATTAAATCATACCAGTCCCTAAATAACTTCATTGCCTTTTCTTGATTTCTGAGTGCCATGTTAATCTCCAGCCCATTCCTTTCTTTTTCTTAATCCACATGGATACCACCAAGAACAAGGATGTTACTGCCTGTAACTTAATCAGTTCTGATCTGATCTGATCTGATCAATGGTGCTATCACCAGATGCTTTTGATTCCTTTCCTATATATCTCTCAATGTGAGGGAAAGGACACATGGTGCAGGGCACCAAGGTGTTTGTGGGTAAAGCTGCTAAATGTTGGTATTTTGGTCTAGTTGAGTCATTTTGCATGTAATAAGGTCTTATTAGACCATTTCTTGTTAATAGACACCTAGGTTGGCTCATTTAGTCATGGGGATGCAATAATGTGCAAAATTGCCAAAGTTGCTAAAATTGTCAACTTGATGTAATTGAGGTCTAATGTTAGTATTTTCATGTTGAGTCATGTTTTTGGGTTGGGATAAGGTCTATGTAGACAATTTGTAATGTTTTAAGTCCTGTAGGGTCGGTTATGAGTCATGTTGTTAAGTTTTGCAAAAGTTGCAAAAGTTAAATGAGCAACTTTATAATTTTTGGTGCATATGGGAAGTTGAACGGTTCGGGATTCAAAAGGCAGTTAGCCAACGGTTGTTTTGGCTTGAAAATGTTTAAATATAACTGATTTTGGTCGAAGAAGGTGGTTGGCAGTGTTTGGAAGATCAATTAATAAAAAAATACTCTGTTTTCCTGTGTTTTTACTGGTTTCTTTGCTGTTGCAGCAATTTGTACAGATTTGTACGGGCTGGGAATGAAATAAAACTCATTGGGTTTGATGGTACTCTGAATCTACTTTCATTTGCTTCTGGTTTGGTCCATTTTCATTGAGATTTGTGAAAGTTAGAGCCATTTTACCAAAAACAGTCAGAAACCCTAGGTTTAAGGGTTTGAGAGGAGAAAATTTATGTTTGAAGCCCATTCCACCGTTGCAAAATTCTGAAACTCATTAGAATGACGGTATTTAAGGTGTAATTTAAGATTTTGAAGGTTACAGGAGCAGAGCAGAGTGTTTGGGGCGAGTTTGAGGCAGCCCTAGCCCAATATCCCTATGAATTAGGCTTAAATTGATAGGTAGGAGGGTTTTGTAATTTGATGGTTGGAAGATTGTTCCCATTGTTGAAAGTTGAATATATAGACCCTATGTGACATGTCTAAGACTCAGATAAAGTTGAGTGGTTTGGAAAAAGGATTTATTGGTGTTGCAATGTAAAAGTGGCCTAATTAGGCTTAATTTCGAGTGTAGCAGTCAAAATTGAGGTCTTTGTTCCAAAGTAACCCCATCTACAAATTAGATATGTTAAATAAGGGCCAAATGGGTGTTTGAATCAAATTTTCTTTCTTGGAGATCAGTTTTGGTTTGAAAGTTATGACCAAAATACACGAGTTGTTCTACTTCAAGGCCTCGAAAATAGGACAGTCAATTTTTGGCTTTGTTGTTCCAAAACAACCATACCTAAGTTTGGGATATGTTAAACAAGGCCGAAGTGGGTACTCAAAAATGCTTTTATATTCTGGGTATGAGGTCTGCACAGGAAGTTATGACAGAAAAACCAGTTAGGGAGTACTACTAGGAGATGGAGGCCTAATAAATAAAAACCCACCATTTGAATGTTTAGAGATTGAAAGTTTGCTTGTTTGAGGATTCTTTGGAGTTGTTCACCCCTGCTCTGCATCATCAGACCTCTTCATCATGTATGCCCTTTGGCAAGAGACACACCCATTCACCATTAGCACCCTTTGAAAGAGTGCAACTCTTCATTATTTCTACCCTTTGAAAGGGACACAGCCTTTCATAATCAGATCTGCACATCTTATTTAAATCATATCTGCATTTCTAATTTCCAAATTATCCCCCTCTCAAATGAGGTTCTCTTGTCCCTTTTATATCTCATTGTTGAGGGAGTCACAACTTTTCCTTTCATGTCTTTTGACTTTTCATTAACTTAATTAATTTTTAATTAATCATATTTAATTAGATTATTATATATTTTAATTTAATTTTTAATATTTTAATTTTATTATTATCATTTATTATTAAATTCTATTTCAAAGTGGGGACATTACATAAGTATCAGTCTTATCAGTGCTCGTACGGAGCTTAATGTTAGACCTATTATAATTCTTGGTCTCGTTTGTAATCAGTTACTCACATGAGCCATATTTGTAAACTTCAATAAATAAATAAATTAAAAACGACTGAAATGTAAATTTGTAGGCAATCAAAATGATAACACTTAAAAAGTGAAAAGAGAAAAATATCTCAATCAGATCAGACCAATTCAGCAAGTATAAAAAATTAAGATTCAGCAGGACTCAGGCAAGACCCAGCAATATTTGGACAGCCATTAAAGACAGTTCCTCAGCAATCATCTTCATCCTAGATTCTCATCACATTTCATATATTTCAAGAATCACAATATAGCATAAGAATGAACAAACCTTTTGAACACGACCAGATATTGCAACCAAACGGCTTTTGATCTGTCTGATTCTTTCAAGCTTGAGAGTACTGATTTTAGATGTCAACTCATCTAATGCTGGATATGCCTCTCCTTCTAGAGCTACAGTCTGAGAGATAAAAGTTAAAACTATAGACATAAGCATATGATAAATCCTAAAAGCATATTATAAACAATAATCTGGCAATTGAATGCAACAATAGGACACTTTTTTACATTTAATATGAAGTTGTCGAATTGGATACGGGGATGGGTACGGGGACATGGGTACGAAACACCAATACAACAGAAATTTTTTTTAGGGGTTGGCTACATTCATACAAAAATAAAATAATATATAATATATGTGTGTGTGTGTATACATACATACATACATATACAAACATAAGTATATATATATATATATATATATATACCCATGTCCTCGTACCCATCCCTATATCCGATTCAGCAACTTCATATTAGAAAATTTTATGTTGATTAATTAATTAATTTGTTTTTCAAGATTCTCTTTACAAATTTTCAGGTGTTATAAAAATTTACCATGGCAACTAGTTCTAATTCCATGTGCAGTCCTCCATTCATTGCATGTACATACATACATACATACAAACACACACACACACACAGTGAATGGAGAACTGCACATGGAATTAGAACTAGTTGCCATGGTAAATTTTTATAACACCTGAAAATTTGTAAAGAGAAGCTTGAAAAACAAATTAATTAATTAATGAACATAAAATTTGAACAAAAACTTCATATATTTAGTCTTGATATTTTGATATTTAAATATATTATTTAATAAATTTATTAAAATATTTTAATATAATTATAATATAATATATTTTTAAAAATTATCTATGCTGATATTCATATATAATTATATTTTAATAATCTAATTTATTATTTAATGATATTAATAATATTTATATAAATAAACTATTGATATTTAATATTTGAATTTAATAAGATTTATCACTATAATTACATTTAATAAATTATTAATATAAAATATAATATTTAAATTTTACTACAACAAAACAATGAAATAAATTAGTTTCAGATTTATCAGTTAAATTTAAAGTTTGAAATAATAGTTTCATTTATCATTTAATAATTTAAAATTCCTAATAAAAAGTATTTAATAAATTAATAACAATACCATAGTCATTTGAATGGAAAAAACAAAATGAAAATCTATAAACAAAATAAATTATTCAGGGTTCGTAGAATAAAAAGTAAACACTTCGCAGGCAAAGAAACTGTGAGAGATTATGCCACTGAATTCCAAAAACTTTCAATCATGGTACCAAAGGTTTCTCAACGTAGACTCACGTACCTATTTCTAGAAAGGTTAAAAGAATCAATTAGAGGCATGGTAAGTACCCTTAATCCTACCAGACTTGAAGATGCAATTCAAAGGCCAACAAGGTTGGAAATCACATCATCAAAAGACAAGCCCTACACTAAGAATCATACATCAAACACACATACCAAACACCCCTATAAGGAAAATTGGCATAAAAAGGAATTTCCTCCTAGAAATGGCCTAAAGAACATCAAAAAAGAAAACCATGTTTCCATTGTAAAGAAAAATGGGAGCATAGGCATATTTGTAATTGAGAAGACCTTAAAAGGCAACAAAAGAACTTAAAGAAAGAAAAATTTGTGCTTCAAATGTAAGGAAAAATGGGGGCCAAGACACATTTGTGCAATATGATGCCAAGCATGTGATATAGAGGCAATGTCTGATGAAGAATAAAATGAAAATCAAAGCAAGAAAATTAGGTACAATGAAGAAGAACAAGAAACCCTAGCAGCCATCTCTACAATCTCCAAGCATCACCCTTTCCGAATCAAAAGTATTATAAAAGGACAAAAATTAATTGCCCTTGTGGATAGTGGGGAAACCCACAACTTTATCGACAAAAATTTGGTTGCAAAAATGAAATTGGAGGTAAAAGATTTCAAGGGCTTTAAAGTAGCCTTGGCTGATGCATCCACTTCCCCATGTACTGGAAAAATTCCACAACTTAACATAACCTTGGGGAAGCATCCAATCAAAGAAGATATCTACATAGTAATTTTGGGGGATACTGATGTAACCTTGGCTACCCCATGGATACACTATTTGGGGCATTTTTTACCTAGACCTTCCAAAGTTGGAGCTTCTCTATAAACAAAATGGGCAAGAAGTCCTTTTATGAGGGCTATCCAATGGATAACCAAGAGCAATTTCATCGAAGAAGATGGAAAGAAAAGGGGAATGGTCTGCCCAATGATACTTGACAAATCATCTTCCCAAGGCAATTCTATACACATTGTTATCCAACCAATCTTAAGGAAACACAAGAAGGTGTTTGACAACATTCTTCGGGGTTTCCTCCAAAGAGAGGCTTCGAGCACACTATTGAATTCGAGGAAGGAGAAAAATTGGTTATTACCACACCTTATCATCATCCACAAAGATATAAAAAAGAAATTAAGAAATCCGAAAAGGAGCTGTTGGAAACAAGGCATATCCTACCTAGATCTAGTCCTTTTGCCTCCTCTATTGTACTAGAAAAAAAGAAAGATGGCACCATGAGAATGTGCATTGACTATAGGGCACTTAATAAATAGACCATCAAAAACTGATACCTCATCCCTAGGGTCGATGAACTAATTGACGAACTTCATGGAGTAGTATATTTCCCAAAATCGACCTATGTTCAAGGAATCATCAAATAAGGGTAAGAGAGGAAGATGTTCCTAAAACAGATTTTAGATGCCATTTTGGACACTTTGAAATTCTTGTCTTGCCTTTTCACCTAATAAAAATCCCTGCCACCTTCCATTTGTGCATGAACCACATCTTTAGAAAACAAATAAGGAGATTTCTCATAGTCTTCTTTGATGATATTCTAATCGATAGCCGAACTTGGGAGGAACATTTAAGACACATAGATGAAGTGTTGCAAATACTCGAACAGCAATCCTTATTTGCCAAGTTATCCAAATGTCAATTTGGATTAGAGGAAATTTTGTAGTTAGTACACAAAACCAGTGCTCAAGGTGTCAGTGTTAATGAAGAGAAGATTGAAGCCATAAGGAGTTGGCCAAAATAAAGGACCTTAACAGACCTAAGAGGATTTTTGGGACTTTGCAGCTACTACATGTTGATGTGTTTTTAGGACACCTCTAATACAATAAAATACTAAGTATTCAATCCTCTCTTGAACAAAGAATCCTCATATGCTAATGAATATGATCAAATGAGATGACTCTGAGGTTTATAATGCAAACAATCAACAATATGCTCGAGATAGACTCAATGAGTTAGATGTGATCTTGTTGGTAATCACAAAGGGACTTACGCTTTGAACACAACTGGATCGTGGAATCTTACTCAACATGGAAAAATAATAACAAAAGAGATGAAAGGGTTAGGAAATCTAATCTAATCCTAAGAATGTAGGAAATGATTGTTGACTCGATGCAACCAAACCAAGCTTTGCTTCACCATGAGGAAACAACTACACAAAGATGGTGCGATCTCCTAAGGATATGCAAATGATTTTCAAATCACCTATGCACGCCAACAATACGAACAATGATCATATAGCAATTGAAGTTAAGCTTTAATCAAGTTCAGGTGTAACCATGCACTGAATTTGCTATCAACAGACTCCAAGTTGTATGTACATTAGGCTTCACCATTCATCAACAGTAAGATATTCCTTCCAACTAACACATCTAAACTACAAGAAGTAGAGACCATGCAACATGTTGAAATAGCACACAAAATCCACAATCACTTCAATGAAAATAGTATGTTTATTACAACAAGCCTTGGCAACAATCTCTTTTACTCCTACTCTACTACTACTAACTATCATCTATTGATCAACTATTAACTATTAACCCTTACAAATGAGAAGGCAATGCCTTATATAGACATCCCAATTACAATTCAAAGGCAAGGATTGATTCAAGATCAACGCCCGAGATTACATGACAAAACCCTAATTAGGGTTAGTTACAACTAACTTCTTCTAGACAATGAAATAATTACATCTTGATGAACACATGTCCTTCCTTGAATGATGACCAATAAGAAAATACATTAGGTATGTGAAACAATATTTGATGAATCGCCATGTGTCACTCGCTCCCTTTATGAGATGAATCAAGTTCAATGAACTTGGACAAGTTGATGGGGAATATCTTGATTGGTTGATAATGAATAGGATGCCACCTTAGCATGCTTCTCTTGTAGATCAATACAAAGAAGTGTTTGTGATTGAGCAATATCTCTTGATTCTCAACATTATCCAATTGCCCTTAACGAATGTAATGAAGATGGGGCATATTCCCAAATTGTATCATCTTTGGGTGATCAAGTCTTCTAACTTTGCTTAACTATCCTGAAATTATCTGCCTCCTTGATCACATTCACTCTTCTTTCCTCATTAACTTGGGAAGTTTGACCTTGTGATGTATTCCACCTTGAACATCCTACCTCCTGGTAGTCCTTGGTCTCGATATGTCTACACATTGTTGATGCTTGATCCCAACCTTCCTTGCCTTTGACCTGAATGCCTTCACTTGTTGTAAGGGTATCTCCATGGCGTACCAATCTTGAATACTTTGATGTCGCTTGATCCACCTCCTTGTGTTGCATCTCCACCTTGGTGATTATTTGATGTAGACTTTGTGATACTGGCATTGAATCGAGATTAGCTCCATAGTTGACCCTAATTCTTGGATTTCCAAAGGAAATTCAATATATTTGCAACATATCCTCATCTCACCATCATGTCTTGAAGCCTTTGATTTTGTCAATCCTCATATAATGATCGAAATCCTTGTAATTATGATGCTTGAATCCTTCTGAGGTTTAAATGTCTTGAACCCTTGAGGTTGTGATAATCCTCGAGTACTTGAATACCTAATGTTGTCCCTCCATATTGCAATGTTGATCTCCTCCTTACATGTGTAAGTGTAATTTCTCTCTTTCATGCCTTGAGGTCTTTTCCATAATATTGACTTGCCTCCTTTTGCACTCTTGAATTTGCTGATGAAGTCCCTCTTATATCTTGAAAATCCTGATTATCATCCTTATCCTGGAGTTTTTTGACATTCATCTCATTAGTCTTGATGCTATGATGTTTCTCCATCATGCCTCCTTTTACATGAATATCCCGAATCTTGATGTTGATCTTTTCACAAAGTAAAGAGATCCCTCATGTCCTGAAAGCTCTACCACAGCTGAATTTCTTCACCTCCTCTTGAGCTCCTTGTATCAAAACCCGAAAAAATACACTATGAATCAAGAACATGGTGATAATAAAGGGAATTTTAATCCTATATATCCTTAACTCATGAATGAAGACATAATCAAATATCAAATCCCCTTTAAGTTTCTAAATAACCCTTCTAGGTCTGAAATGATAATAGTGCTGATCAAACTATAAACAATATTAACCCTAGCTCGAAGATTTGCCCTATTACATGTGCAATGTGATGGAGGATAATGAAATTCACATCTAAATAAACTTAATTAATTTTCCCTTAGGCTGTAAAATTTGACTCCTCCAAGGTGTGCTTCAAATCAGGTCTGATAAATGATGCAGATGTCCCTTAATTCACAGAAAATCAGGCCCTGAAAACTCACTTTAATGCTTGATCAGACCCCCACCTTGTGAGCTGATGAAATCCTCATGTGCTGATGAAGTTCACCTTTAATGTCTTGCTTCTTGTGTGAATCTGCTCATGAAGTCAACTCTAATCTGCTACTTGAATTTGTTCTGCTCCTCAATTCACACTTTTCTGCTCTGTATATTAAATCCACATTGAAGGATATAAAAAGAAACACTCCAGTGGAAGGAAAGCATCAACCAGGCAATCGAAGAAGAGCAGAAATACTCATACATTGAACAAGATCAAGGAAAGCAATCAGAACAGAAAACATTATATGTAATCTGCACTCATCTAAAAGGAAATAGTGAGATCAAATCCTCGACGATCATATACAGTAATCTGGCATCCTAATCAAATTTGTGGTATGCAGCATGATAATGTTTTTATGCATAATTCCTCACACATCAATATAGGCAATAATATGTAACCAACATGATAATATATTCGATACATAACCTCTCACATATTAGAGATAGGCAATAAAGTGTAATATCTAGATTCCTAGTCTATTGTTGTAATCAATCATGACAAGGTTAGTAAGGGAGTGTAAGGAGGGTGAGAAGAGACGGAACCTCCTTCTAAGTAGGCCACCCCATGTTGGATGTCCAAAGCGCCTGCCACTTGTGGCCAAGGGGTGTAAAGTCATGCTCTTGGGCTTTAGATGAGATGTTTTGGACACCCTGTTGCGGCTTCCTCTCCAACCTCTACGATGATTGATTGTGGGGACACACTTGATTGTGGCCAACACATTTTTGTATTGGTGTCTCCCTTTGTATTATCAAAAATATAATGAAACAAATAATTAGAATACTCTTGGCAAACTTCCTTATCGGCGCCCAAGTCAAGATATTTAAATCTGCTTTAATCCCTCAAGTCAATATAACATTCAGGAACACCAATTACTAATTAATAGTGATTCATAGAGAGCAGCGATTAACATACAATAATAATGAGCAGTGATTAAGGTGAGACAAAAGGCAGCGGTTGAGATTATGATTGCAGTGATCAAGCATTAAATAATCTTAACCAAAAGACATGCACGTTGGGAAGGAATGGCTCACTTCATAAAATCATACCCTTTCACCAAGTGGCATAAACATATAAAAGAAGAATAAGAAATTTGAAGAAAAGGAGTGTAGATTGTTGAAAATAAATCATATACACCAGCAAAGATGTGAGATTATACAGACAGATTTAAAATAAGTATATTCAGATCTACAGCAGTCTGGATTAGAATTTTTGTGGTGGAATAAAAGAATCTCTTTGAAACACAATTTAGAAGATAACATGAGAAATCAGTCCATGTGAGAGCAGAATTTGTCTTGGGTATAACAGCAAATCCAAGAAGAATATGAGCAGATTTGACAAAGGACTTTTATACAAATTTGAGAAGAAAAAGTGTATGAAAATGTCACAACAAATATACGAAGATTTAAGGCAGACTTATAAGCAAATGTCAGGCAGATTTAAGGTAGAATTATAAGGAGATGTGAGGGAGATTTACAAGTAGTTTTAAGGCTGAACTACATGCAGATTTGTGAAGAGAATATATGCAAATATGTGAAGGAAATATAATCATATTTGTGAAGAGAAATATGTTCATCATCCATTGAAAAAGCAATATGCCGAAGGTGATATTTTGTGGAAGAGATTGGTGTCTCTTGCTGAGTAGGTGCTCAGTTGTGGAGGAATTCATGTCTCTAGTGGGTTGGTTCCTACAAATTCTATAAGTGGGATTTGATGCCTCCAATAGGTTGGAGCCTACAAATTGTGGAAATTGGTGTCTCCAGTACGCTAGTGCCTACAAAATTTGGAAAAGAGTTTTATATAAGCACTATTTTGTTGTAGCTTTCTCCCAAAAGGATTCACACATAAATCTTGTTTTCTTCGTGTGTGCTTATGTGAATGATGATGTGCAATTGATATTATTGTGGTTGTTACTTCAAAAAAGTAAAAGTTTGTCTTAAACTGATTCAACCCCCTCCCCCCCTCCCCACTCTTAGTATAAGCGTGAGCTCAACATTTTTCAGTTTTGAGCAAATATTTAAAACCTAAAAAATCAATCTCAGACAGATTGATCCTGATCGCTAGCAACACTACTCTAGAATCTATCATATTTAAAGAGGGTGGGCATGTTGTAAACCTGATCAATCTTGATTAGTTATCAAGGGTTATGTTGTAATGCAACAATCTTCTGAATAGTCCATATGGTGCTAATGGTTAACATGCCCCACACATGCTTCTTTAATCATATATAGTCCTATTTGCCTATTCCTTCTTTCATGGTTCATAAATTTCAATATTCTAATTATTATTTATATTAAGTAAAAATTTGCTTTAACTCTTCTATATATTGGCTTTGTAATCGAAATAATCTCAATACTATTATAATTGGCTAATTTTATTATGCTTCTGATGATGTAATTTTATGTTATGAATATTCTCTACTTCCCTTACAAAACTTGAAAGTGTAACATAAAAAAAATGTTTAGATTGAATCATGATCACCTCGAGATGCAGGGTTAAGGGAATAAAGGTATGGCTATACTGTCTATAAATAAACATAGTCACCAAACATGTGGATAAAGGAATACAGGCAGGGTACTTGACCCAACACTGTAGTCATATGCTGACTATAACACTCTAAATCTATGTCTCTTGATGCTGCAAAGAGTTCTAATTAGCACTCAGACAGAATAGTTCATTTAAAACTCACTTACAATGGCATTACCTAAACCTGTACTACCAAGATAATAAAAGGTTCAAAATTATTCATAATTTAGTCTTACAGTAAAGGTTAAAAGAAACATAGAATACCTCAGACTCCAGGGAGCTACATGCAGCTTCAAGACAGGCTTCCAATGCTCTAAATTCAAATGGCAAAACTTTTGGACCATTGTTGAAGGCATTCATCTCAACCTTCAAATCATCAATTTTTGTATCAGGACATTCTGGAAAGGAGTTTTCATCTACAAATTGTCGAATTTCTCCATCATTAGCCCGGTCTAATTTTGAAAGCTCCATATCCATGTCGATATTTCCGCATTCCTTTATGCAGCAAAATGAATCCAGGCAAAAGTAAATTAATATCATAGGAAACAGAAGTAATCTGGCAAACCAGTAAAGTTCTTGCAGTCTATATCATAAGTTAAGGATTTTACACTAACAGTGCTTATGCTGTGCTTCCATTTCAAGGTCTTCAATAATATTTTTGTCTTTTAACAATTTATCAGAAGGTTCTAACCTCATTACCTTATAGTTTATACAATTAGATTAGTTTCTTAGTGGACAGTGTTGATTCATATACAGAAAGGTCAGGCTAAATGACAGAGAGAGGAGAACATAAATACTAGTATTTTCTAGCATTTGAGAAACATTCAACTATATTCCTTCAATTGTCAGTCACCGCCATCCTTCCTCTCATATTACCCTCTACTTGTGACAAGACTGGAGCAAGGAAGCATTTGATGATTCAAATAATAGAACACGAGTCCCTACAACATATTTCAGAAGCTTTTCCCTCCTTTAAGCAAATTGATAAGATAAAAGATTCCAAAATTAAGTTTTCTCTATCTCTATATCCAAAGCTTTTTAACAGCACAATTATTTTTGATACAATGTATATCTTAAAAATAACAATCTTATGTTCTTTTAGTCCCATTGAAACTTATTGAAAAAAAGACATAAGCATGTTCATAAGTTCTGTATTCATCTGACACTTCTCATCCAGGACCATTACCTGATATCATTTTGCTTTGATTGTCATCATATTCATTCCACAAATCATCTTTTCTGCCAGGTAAATTTTTTGTTTTACTGGCTATGAATTTATGTCTTTGATACAATGGTCATGTAAGAACGTTTCTTTTCTAGGAGAATTCAAGGTATTTTAATAGCAGCAAATAAAAATTGATATACAGTGTAATGTCCCCAAATTTTGATATAGTGACTTAATTAATTTGTCCAAAAACTAATCTTATTTCATAAGGGATGACTTAAATCGGTTAATTTAAATAGAAAATAAAATGAAAATAATAAAATAACAAAATGGTCACTTTATTAATTATAGTTCTCCAATTGTGACAAATATTAAATGAGTGTTCGATGACTGTTGAAGAACGAGAAAGACGAGGCTCTGCAACTTCCCCAAGAGAATCTCAAGGAGGGCAAACGTGGAAGCAAGTGGAGGAGGTCGTTGTAAGAACCCCTGCAAGGTTCTAACTCCACCCAAGTGCAAACTGATGTAGGTTTGGTTTTGGTTTGCAAATATATACTTCCTATGGCATTTTTCCCAATATATGAAATGCAAGGACAATGCATAAAATAAATTCTGAAGGTAACTAATTGTTTGCAACTTAAATCTAAATGCAAGAAGCTGGAAATTATTCGAAAGCAGCAACACATTAAACTTTATTGATTTTTACAAGTTACCACATTACAATATCATTTCTTGCAAACACTGGGAATAACCAGCAATTAAAAGAACCTGGTAGTGGAGGTTGCTGCTCCAATAGTGAAGACTACACTCAAAATGCTATGCAGGATGTCTATGCTTCCCAAGGTGCCCAGCATGGAAGAGAAACATGCATCAAATGGAAAGCAAAATGAGGACCACGTCCTTGGCTGGGTGATCCCTATTGACTGTAGCAGCAAATAAAGCTTGATTTCTGAGTGATAATGGCTGCCAAAGATGGAGCTACAGATCTGCAACTAATTATGCTTCAATAATCTTCAAACCCTAGATGAAATTCCTTCTCTTTGAGCACAATTAGAACTTCGGGATGAAGTCCTCCACAAGCAATGATTCAGCTGATCTCACACGACCTCAAAATTGCATAGACACTGAAGAGTTTTTGTTCTCCAATGCTGGAAATGACTGAAACCCTTGTGTATTTCTACACACAGCTCTCATATCAAAAAGCACAAGTTTATAATCTTCAAGAATGAAAAAGCATTTGCTTTTTGAGTGCTTTTATAACCTCAATCTCCTTAATAGCATTTAAATCCACTTTCAAATCCACTTTAGGGTTTGCATACTAACTTTATTTAATATCCTCATAAGTGAGCGCCCAAGACTTGAATTATTAGATGCACAGTAATATCATTTAAAATGATATTTTATATTTATCTTTTGACTTTATCAAATGCATCAATAAATAGGCCTCAAATATTAAAAATGATTAATTGCACTTTAAGTCACTTAATTAAGGGTCATGGCCCCATTGCACATAAAGTGATTTTTAATTATAATTATAATTGCACTTTATTAATAAAGTAATCACTTTATCAATAATTTAATAACATAACTCCACAGATAATCATTATTTCTCAATTCCGTTTGAACCTGGGAGTTAACCATTGTTTCCACTGTGCATCCAACTACCTTACTAAAAATAGTAAGGGTCCCTCTCTAACAACCAATGACTTACTATAAATAGTGAGTTCCTTAAAACCGAACCAAAGACCTCTGAATATCAATGCAACAGAACAAATGAAGGATCTGGAGAAATAAACACTTACAATTGCCACCTGAAGAGCTCCATAATGCCCAAACTAGACCTTCTAATCCACCACAGTAGACTACGAGGGTCAAATGATAGGCTAATCCTTCAAACTTTGATGCTCACGAAAATGGGGATATTATAGTCGAGCCTCTTCCACAAGGTAGGGTATACGTGGTTAAGTGTCCCCTCTAACCCATCAATCTTTCTCATCACTTTTTGCCTTTGTGTGCATTGGGTTTGGTTGTTTGGAAATCTTGGTTGGTTTTCTAGTTGCATTTATGCAATGGTACATTGACAATTGATGGCCATGAGCGAAAGTATGGACGAGGGTATGACCACCCCCATTGACTCTACAAACAAGCAAAATGGGGATAAGGTGGTTCAAAACACACCTAAGACATTCAAAGACGTGGTATCTGGCAAACATCTACAAATTTCTTTGACGGCAAGGTTTTGTGTCTACAACTCTAGCAAAAATATATAAAGAGAAGCGGATTGCAGAGGATAAGATAAGTGTCGCTCCGCTAACCTTTGAGTTCTCTCCATTTCACAAAATCAAGAAATGGAATTTGCTATTAAAAAAGAAACAGTTAACTTAAAGACTATTGTTGTATTCTTGGCAGTTGTAGACCCTAATAAATTACCCTCACGCAAATATATGGATGAATGGGTCATGAATGTCTAGACAAAACGTTTAGGCATTCGTGCCTCATTCTGCAAGATGGTGCAAAAAGGATTTTTTTTTTCTTTCAAAGTCATGAAATGCAAAAAACAGTAGTGGATAAGCAATACTGGGCGATTGGGAAATGCATTTTCAAAGACCTAACTTGGGTCTCTGAAAACCATTAACGATGAAACCCTTGCATTATCTAGCCCTAGATGGCTTACCGTTAAGAGTGTGCCTCCTTTTTTGTGGGCTTTTCTACCACAAATGCTTATTTTGGTCGACAATGTTATTAGAATTGATGAGGCAAGAACCTCGCTTCCACACATGGATGCAAGCATGTTGATGTCTCTTTCACCAAGCATCGAAATACCTGAGATATTAGAAATCAAACTTGGTAAATCCTCTCACCACTATAATATTGAGGTGTTGGATGGCATCAATGCATGTTATCTCTGTAGAAAAGAAGGCAACATTCGGAGAAACTACCCTCTAATTACCAGCAGAAAGACTACACACTTGGACAAGAAAGATAAGTTGACCTCTAGCACCAAAAGTCAGGAAAAAGATGATAGCTTGGAAACCCATAATGGTGTTGAGAGTCCTAATAGAGAAACTGATCATATCTCAGTCAACCCCTTCGATAATTAGGTATCTAATCATAACAGAAACCCTATGGATGTTACGCCCCCTGATGGTGGGTCGCAACATGTTACCCCTTTTAATGGCATACCTAAGTCCTCCTTCCTCTGCACCTAAATGTTGTCAATGAAGCCCTCATCTGGCTCCAATTCTGCACTCTCCCAAATGTGAAAACCTCTAACTCCTTTAGTATCCTATTTGATGTTAGCCCTTGCCCCAACCTGACTTCAGAAGCTAATGTAGCAAATACCACCCTAATTCCCCTGAACCCCTCTCTTCTCTCAAGTGTTGACATTGCTGCCCCCAATGCCACCCAGACCTCAGAAGGTGCTAAGAATGCTCAACAAATTGTTTTAGACAAAATCAGGAATAACATTGCCCAGAACAAGAACATGGATAAAAATGACAACTTTGACGATTATAATGAAGATGTGACAAATTACAATATTAAGGGTTTCAATAACAAAAACAAGGATAACAACATTGGATATGATAATGCAAAAGATCCTAGTCAATACAATAACAGCAAAAACCTATCTATTTTCAAAAATATTGTTTCTGTTTTTTAATCTAAAATGTTAAGTATCTCTAAAATTCATGACAGAAATAGGGTGGGTGATACTAAACCCTCTTGTGCAGTAGATGATCCTACCTCAATTACACTACCAGTGCCTCCTAGGCAATTTAAGAATGATAATATTAAACAGAATAGTGTTGATATCATAGATAAGGGCATACACTACAGACAAGATCCAAAAGGAGGAGTGGACAACCAATCTACTGCTGCCCTGAACTTCACTAATACCAGTTTTAGATATCATTAATTGCAGAGCTAGTCTATGCTTATACTCAACCCTGGTGACAGAAAGGAACAGGAGCTGAATGTAGGCATAGAAGGAGCAGAAACTCACACCCCTACTGCATGTATAACAGGGGTATCTCAAAAAGATATTAATCATAGAGTGGAAGAAGATAAAGTTAACAATCACACTAGGGATCGTACAGTAAGAACTACCTGAAGAGCACTCAAATAAATTGAGAGGGGCGGGGGAGAGAGAGGGGGGTGAATCAGTTTATTAAAGACTCTTTAATTCTTTTCAAAATGATATCAAACTATGCTGCTACTTAAATAATCATACACATTGCAAGCAACACAAGAAACACAATTTTTTCTCATGGAAACCCAAATAGGGAGAAAACCATGGTAGATGAATGTTTAAACAAATTTCTTTACAATATTTGTAGAGGCACCAACCCCTAGTTTTATTTGTAAGCACCAACTCCCCAAACGGATATGTGAGCACCAACCCACAGGAAGCACCAACTCCCTAACTTCGTAAGCACCAACTTACAAGAGGCACCAACACCTTCAAATGAAGCACCAACTTCAATTCAGAATCTGCTGAGAAACAACAATAATGCTGCCCCTATGACTGATACAACAATCACAGCATACTGGCACATATATCCCACATGAATTCTTCCTTATAACATATTTCTTTTCACAAGATCTGCCTCTTCATATACAGATCTTTTATCTCTGTGATAATTTTCTTTATAACCACATAATATACACAGTCAATCTGAAAATAATTTTAGAATTATAATCCACACCCTTATCCTCAACACTTACAAAAAGATTTTGATTTGCCTTATGTATCTTTCATATACATTCAAAGGACATACCTTTACAACTTAGACACCTTTAAGAGACATCTTCTATTTAATAGTCACCTCTTTACAAGAAAGACACATCTCTCCGAAATTGATTACTTTCCTACGTGAAGAGTCACACCTTTATGAAGAAGAGTTATGACTAATAATTTAGTCAAATTAACAATTCACTTACCAGCCATGTAATCCATCTCCATTTAGAAATACGACCACCTTCTTTATTACTGCCACTTTTTATTACCAAATAATTATCGGTTAGGCTAAAACTGATGTGTTAAACATAGTTTGAAGATTATGAGTATCGGTCCATTAATTATCTTCGATACTTGTAATAGTTATAAGTATTTGCAATATATTATCATTAGCTTGGTTTGTTTTCTTTGCAACTTAGCATAAACATTTGCCGTGTTTTATTTGACCCCGATTATCTGCCTGTGTCATGTGACTTGAAACAATACAGCATAAACATTATGATCATATCAATTTACAGTAGCAATATTAAAGTCTTCACCGCAGATGAGGATCTTCACTGAATATTGCATTACTTCATCGTTTGACCAAATACGTGGTCTCTTTAATGTCTTCTGTGTGATGATAAGAATGATAAAGGCGGTGTGCTATTTTTATTATCTCATTTTACTTCTTTATTCAGTCTCTATTGATGACAATAAGGATGTCTGCAACATCTATGCATTATGTCACATAAATCGGACTGGGTTGTATGATATGATCAGGTTGTAACCAAAGTACATATACCTGTTCAGATTTATATGATCATGCTGTGAGTTCTCTATCACCAACTACTAAAACTGGAACAAGAACCAGATTTGGCAACTTTCACTGAGCATATAGGATTAGACTGTGAACTTATATAATCAGACTGTGAGCTGTCATTAAATCTGGAACAGGAACATATAAGTGATCAGATTTAGGACAATATGAATCAACTAATTCAGTAAGCCTAATTCAATATGTTCATGAAGAACAAACTCTTTTGACATCAATGACAATTTTTCCATCACTACAACACTTGCTAAAGAGGTGAGCACAGATAGGTAGTTGTCTCCTAAGGTCTGCTCCCCTCCTGCCATTAAAACATCAAATGAAAGAAAAGGAAAAAGCATTCCCTCTAGCAAGTGAAAGTTTTATGGGCTGCGATAGTTATGTGAATGGAGGCTAAACATAATACAACTTCATTCCATATTCCCTTAAGTACTTTGTGGACGGTGTCAGTTTTGTATGTCTGGTGATTTTAATTTAAGTAATTTCATTTCTATCCTCCTTCTACAACGGCAAGAGCTTTAAATAGCAGATTTGTAACATTTTTTTTAAGAGACGTGACTTTATTCTGTCGTCTTTGTAATGTGTTTCTAACTTATGCACCAAATGCTGTTTTTATGTGTATATGTGGTATTGTGGACTGTGGTGCCCGCAGTTATCATCGTGTTTTTTAGTGTGATGGCTCCTGTCACATATGTGTGGGGTGGCTTAAGCCCAAAATTAAGAAAGGCTGATATATTATATGGATGAAGGAATTTAAATTCAATCTATGAGAATTAAAGTGTGAAGATTTGATGGAGACTTTTTTTCGAAGACTCTTCACTCGAAATCGCTGCAATTACAGAGGTAGTGTAATTGCGGGAGCTCCATTCAACAAAGCGGTTGCTGTGGGAAGACCATTCCATCTATGCGGGTTATCTTGAAGCTGTTCTAAGATGATTGCCAAGAGTATGACTACCTCCAACCGCAGCGTTACAGTTAGCACAAGAAGCTTATTGAGCTTGGTGCATTCAATCTTTATTTGTTCTGAGTATTATCCTGGAGTTGCTTGGAGTTGAGCAACATGGGAAGGATTGAATCTACATATATTATCAGCAGCAACCCTTGATTTCTTGTGTGAGTCGTATGGTGCAAATTCAGGTTTGTTGCGGCTGATTAAGGATGTGAATGATATTATAGGCAGATGCCAGATCGAAATCGAAGGCTTCACAGATAGTTACAATAAAACAAACACATTTTCATCTATTGCATCTTGGAGTTTATGCTTAGCATGCATGGAGGTGTTACTATGCAGCAGGTATGACATGGTTTTTATCGAAGACTCTGCTTTATCTGATATCTATTATAAAAAGCTAAACAAAGTTGGTGCTTCGAGGAGAGTTGGTGCTCTCAATGAGTTGATGCTCACTTATGTAATCAGAGTTGGTGCTCTCAATGAGTTGGTGCTCACTTTTGTATTTCTGAGTTGGTGCTAATTTAATAATTGAAAGCTATTGATGTGCTGTGGTTTTTTACCCAAAAGGGTTTTCCATGTAAAATTGTGTGTTTGCATCTTGATGTTTCCTCTCTCTATGTTTTTTGTGGTTTCTTGTTTTTAAAGTTCAAAATACTGATTCACCACCCCCTCTCAATATTTTTTGTGTGCTTTTCAATTGGTATCAAAAAAGGGTTATGTTGTCATTTTATGACACCCTTGGTCCATCAGTGAGAACCGATCAGAGATACGATCCATGCACCGGCGCTGCCACAGTTGATCAAGGAGAAAAGTAGTGGATTTATGAAGTTCCTTAGTCCTCAACCCCAGAACTCCGAAACCCCGAGGTTCCGAAGTTCCTTTCCTTAGCCTTCCCTTTCTTTTCTCCGGAACTCCAGAACCCCGAGGTTCCGAAGTTCCTTCCCTTGGTGGCCTTCTCTTCTCTTCTTCGGAACTCTAGAACCCCGAGGTTCCAGAGTTCCTTTCCTTAGTCTTCTCCTCTCTTCCCCAGAACTCCGAAACCTCGAGGTTCCAAAGTTCCTTTCCTTAGTCTTCTTCTCTCTTCCCCGGAACTCCGGAACCCCAAGGTTCCGAAGTTCCTTCCTTAGCCTCTCTTCTCTCTTCCCTGGAACTCCGAAACCCTGAAGTTCCAAAGTTCCTTTGCTAAGTCTCCTTCCCCTTCCTCGGAACTCCGAAACCCCAAGGTTCTGAAGTTCCTTTCCTTTGCCTCTTTTCCCCTTCCCCGGAACTCTGAAACCCCGAGGTTCCCAAGTTCCTTTCCTTAGCCTTCCCTTTCTTTTCTCCGGAACTCCGGAACCCTGAGGTTCTGAAGTTCCTTCCCTTGGTGGCCTTCTCTTCTCTTCTTCGGAACTGCAGAACCCCGAGGTTCCGAAGTCCTTTCCTTAGTCTTTTTTCTCTTCTCCGGAACCTCGAGGTCCGGAGTTCTTTCCTTAGTCTTCCCCACTTTGGGAACCCGAGTTTCTGAAGTCTTCCGACTTCCTTCCGACTTGCAACACTTCTGGATGGCGTGATCAACACTCAAAGCTCTAAATGCTCCGACGACTCTTGTGACTAGTGCACCTTCTTTTGTGGAGCTACAGGGGTGCATTTAATGATTTTTGCAAGATTTCCATCAAGAGAGGTATTGGGCCATGCTTATTGTGGTTACTTGTGTCATGCCTACATGCTCTAACTTTGGAATGTCAGTCAATCCAACTTCTAGAAGTACCTTTCTTCTTAGGATTGCATTTTCAGGGTATGGCCAGGTTGCTTGCATGTACACAATGTCAGGTGCATACACTTCCCTGCATTCTTTGATTGACATTTCCCTGCACACACAAGGGTCAAGGCTTCTCTTCCTTGACCAATGGTCTCTCCTTTGCGACCAGTTTTCTATATAAAGGTTGTTAAGCCTCATTGTAAAGGGTTCTCTCCCTATTGGCTTGAGCTATTCTATGCTCTTTCACTTCTCTTAAAGACTTGTATATTTTTTGCATTTCTGCAACTGTAAGTTTGGCCATTGGCCTTTGAATAAATTGAAATCATCATTCTTGCCTTACTTCAACTTATGAATGTTGTGTATGTGTTCTTACCTTCAGTATAAGTGTATATTTGTGGCTTTCTTTCACATATATGTTGTGTTAACCTATTTCTGGGTGTGACTTGTGGGAAACCTTCTCCCCTCTTGACATTCAGCGAATTCTAACCTCCATACATGCATTGGGGTCATTCATACAACTGAAGTTTGTGCATCTCCTGGGAATTTCAGTTGATTCTTTGTGTCATTTCGGGTAGGGAGAGAAACAATCTCTTATCTTGGTGTATCACCTCCTTTCATTTTAAGCATTTCCCTCTCCCCTTTTTCCTCTGCAATGTTGGTGTTGGAAATAAGCCACACCCGAACCGACGATGGACTGGTCCAAGAGGGGCCAGTAGCTCAGTGGTAGAGCACTCTAGTAGCGTATGGAAGGTTCTAGGTTCGAGTCCTAGCTGGTCCATGTCTCAACATGGTATCAGAGCCAGGTCCAGGCTAGGAGCCCCAAGCACACGAGAGGTGTGGCTTAAGGGGGGTTGTTGGTGTTGGAAATAAGCCACACCCGGACCGACGATGGACTGGTCCAAGAGGGGCCAGTAGCTCAGTGGTAGAGCACTCCAGCAGCATATGGAAGGTCCTAGGTTCGAGTCCTAGCTGGTCCATGTCTCAACATGCAAGATGTTAGGATAAGCTTAGAAGTAAGTTTTGAAGTGTTGAGTTGGATCAACACCTACACCTGGATTGAGAAGGAAGTCGGCCTTCTCCGAAAATTCAACCCCCTTGTGCAAGGTCCCACACTTCGGGGTTGTTTCCATGTTTCACGAGGTTGTTGAGTTGATAGCTCAACAAGGGTGCAAGCTTTTGTGATAACAGATTCCTTCAAAAATAGAGCTTAAACGCTTGGAGGTTGATCCTAATTGCACACATGGGTTCTATTGAAGGTCTTTCTATGAATAGAGCACCTTTATTTGATGGCTCAAACTATGCATTATGGAGTATTCAAATGCATATTTATCTAATGTCTCTTGGTTTTGGTGTTTGGAAAAGTGTGATGTCTAGTTACACAATTCCTCCAACGGATGCTAATGGGAAGAAGGATTTTGAAAACAATGCAAAAGCCATGAATGCAATCTTATTTGGTTTATCTGAGACTGAGTTTGTGAAAGTTATGCATTCTGATATAGATCATGATATTCGGGAGACACTTCAAAAAGCTTATGAAGAAGATGACAAGGTTAAGAAAGCAAAACTTCAGACTCTGAAGAATTTTTCAAAGTCTCAAGATGCAAGAAGAGGAAAATGTTGTTGCTTATTTTCTACAGGTAGATGAAGTTGTTAACTCTATTAAGCATTTAGGAGAAAAAGTTGAGGAGTCCATTGTAGTTCAGAAAATTTTAAGGTTTCTTCTTTTGCAATTTGATGCAAAGGTTTCAATGATTAAGGAGATGGCGGAACTTGATAAGTTGACTGTTAATAAGCTTCATGGCATTCTAACACCTTATGAGATGAGAACAAACTCTAATTCTTCATCCAAAAGGGAGGCAGCCTTCAAAGCTTCGAAGAAAGGAAAAGACAAGGAGTATGTATCTAGGGAAAGTTTTGATGAAGAATCTAATTTTGAAAAAAAGCACATTTCTTGAGGAAGTTGAAGAAAGGGTCTAGTAAATATAAAGGCAAGTTGTCTTTCAAGAGCTTTAATTGTGGCAAGGTAGGGCATTTTGCAGCTAAATGTCCATATACACAAAGTGAGGATAGTAACTATAAAAAGATGTAATGTCCCCATTTTTTCTAGCCTCTTATGAAGTTTTAGCCTTTTGGCTAAGTGGAGAAATAAGGAGAAATTAATTAATTAATTTCTTATAAAGTCATGAAATAAATTAAAAATTTAAAGGGTGACTTTATATTTAATTAATTAATTAATTAGTGACTTAAAATAAAAACAATTAATTCATTAAAATGAAATAATATTATTTCTAGAATCCTCTAGAAGTTTATGAGACGTATGGAGAAAAAAGATAAATAGAGGTTGAACCTCATTGTATGATCATTGGAGATTTGGATTCTGGATTTGATGAACTGACTGATGCTTTGAGGACACAAACCTTCAACAGATAGATAGAAGAGCTAGACGAAACCCTAGTTCTTCATCTTGGGAGTGGATTCATGACGGAATCTACATCAGCGCCTAATTTGTGAAGTCTTCTTTCAAAGACAAATTTGTAGCTGAGAGGAAGATATTCCAGTCTTCCTATTTGAGCTTAATTTGTGGCCAAGGGCCAACTTTGCTTAGGTTCGATTTTTGAGAAGGGGTTGAAGATTGTGTAGATGTTTGAGGATTTCATCGATCCTCTCAAGAAGTTGTTAGCACCTGTTCATATCTGACATTTAATTGCAAGCATCTTCAAACTGCCATCAATTAGGAAAAAGTCACGATCTTGGAAAATACATCAGCTATTGGTTATTTTGACATCCAAGTGTGCATCGATTGTTAAAGGAAGCAAGGCGAACTCTATAGGAGCATATTGAAGGGGATATAATGAGAGTTCGGCATTCATTCAGATCTGAGACAAACCGGGTTTCTCCATCAAAACCCATGATTCCATATTTATTCCATCATTGGAGCATCAATCACACAAAGGAGGGCAGCACTAATGTTGCCAATAAAGGGTGATTCCCTTGGGAGTATTTTGAAGGGGTTTTAAGGAAGGAATCAAACCCAAATTCAATTCTGAAGATAAATTGATCAGACTGCTGGGACACATGAAATTGCTCCTAGGCATCCATATTGGTATCGAATTTGGCTCTTGTCACTAGCATCTTGATTTGAGGGAGTGAGCAATCATTCTTGGTGAAAAAGGGAAGAATTAGAAGCTGTCAAATTGTTAATTCTAAGACCTCCATTGCAGCAACAGGGGCGATTTTGGTAAAGGCTTCATTTTGGCACCAAGGAGGCACAAAGACCATCGATATTGCATGTTTCTTCATCTACACAGCAGGGCGCTACATTTAGGTTCTCTTTGGCCTTTGTTACAATGAGTTTTTAGTAATACATATGTGAATTCTTGCTGCTATTAATACTCAGAAAATTCTGAGTCATGTTCTTTTGTAAACCAATGTTGGCTATGATTTTGACATTGTAAGCAGTCTATTGTAAGGATAATAAGGTCTGAAATTAAGTCTGAAACATATTGTAACAGACCTGGTTATTAAATTGTAAGTCTAAAGTATGTATGACATGTTTGACGAAATGTCAATGATCTAGCAAAGTCTGATTTCAAGTATTTTCCTTGTGTATTTTGAAGATTGAATTCATCTTGTTCATTTGCTTTAAGCAATTGTGAGTTTCAGCGTGTTTGCCAACTGTTTGACAATATTCCTTGAGACCAAAATCTATTATTTCATTGCACCATCAGCAAGGGATATTACAAAAGAAGCCCATATTCAACAATAAGAAGTATAAGGGAAAAGAGAAGAAGTCTCACAAATTCAAACAGAGTCTCTATTCAAAAGAAGAAAGTTTTTCATCTAATGTTAGTGATGAAGAGTCCTTACGTGAAGAAATATTGTTCATGGCCATAGAAGAAATACATGCTGAAAATCAAGAAGATGAAGATCATGTTGATGAAGAAGGAGAGGTGGATTTTGAAGAAGAGCTAATAAGTGCTCTAAGTGATATGAAGAGACTTAGAAAGAAAAATTCAAACTTGAAGTTGCTACCAAAAGAAGAGAATGAAACAAAAGCCAAGACATCTCATGCTTTTGAAGCAAAAAAATTGATAGTTGATTTGAAGGTTCAGATTGAATAAGCAAAAAGAAGAGAGGAAGAAATGAGCAATCAGCTTAAGCTCAAGGAAGAAAACAGTGAGAGACTTGAAGCTGAAATTGTTTCACTCAAAAAGTTAGATAAATCTTTGACACAACTGAATCATGAGAAGATAAATCAGAAAAATTTCATATCCTTGGATAATGTCATTGGCTCACAAAAATAGTCTATTAATAAAGGAGGCGTTGATCATGAAGAAGGTCAAAGTTCTAAGTCTACAAAAGAAGAATAGCAAAAGATCAACATGGACAGCATAATGGATTCACCATCAAAAATCAGAAATAATGCTTTCAAAAGGCCTCTTATCTCAAGGCAAGCACATATGACTAGGTTTAACAATTCTTTCTTTTATGGTTATTGTTTCTCTTGCAATTATTTTAGGCACAAGGTGATCAACTATAGTGTTCACAAGAAATGATTTCAGATTTATGAGTAGGAACTCTTTTGCTCCTCCAAGGAATTACAATGTTATATATTATAAATGTAATAACTTTGGTCACACTACAAAAGTTTGTAAAAGTGGTATGGCTGATTTCTCTAAGCAAAACAAAAAGGTTGAAAAAGAGGACAAAGCAAAGGAGGTTACTAAGGTTTGGAGGAAGAAGGAAAAAGAAGTTTTAGTAGAATCCTTATTGTGCAAACAACCTTTCTTGCACAAAATGAAAAAAACATATGGTATATTGACAGTGGATGTTCTAGACATATGATTGCACACAAGAGCAAGTTTCTCACTCTCAAAAGCACTAATGGGGGAAAGGTAAGATTTGGCGATAATTCATCTGCAAAAATCAAAGGTAAAGGTACACTTGTTTTGGATGATGGCAAGACCAAAGTTGAGAATGTTTTATATGTAGAAGGTTTCAAACACAATCTACCAAGTGTAAGTCAATTGTGTGATCAAGGACACAGTTTGCAATTAGTAAAAAGGTGGTAAACATATTGCTGATGCAAGTAGGGTTGCTAACAATTTATACATTCTTGATGATATCAAAAGTCTGAAGTGTTGTTTGAATCAAGTGGATAAAAGTTGGCTATGGCATAGAAGGATGGGACAAATGAACTTTGATAGTCTTGTTCAAATTAGCAAAAAGAAAGTTGTCAGAAACATGCCAAAGCTCACTATACATTCAGACATTGTTTTCTTGATGATATCAAAAGTCTGAAGTGTTGTTTGAATCAAGTGGATGAAAGTTGGCTATGGCATAGAAGGATGGGACAAATGAACGTTGATAGTCTTGTTCAAATTAGCAAAAAGAAAGTTGTTAGGAACATGCCAAAGCTCACTATACATTCAGACATTGTTTGCAGAGAGTGTTAGCTGGGAAAGCAAACAAGGAATAGTTTTCAATCAAAAGAGTATTCTAGCACAAAGCCTCTTGAGTTGATCCATACTAATTTGTGTGGTCCTACGAGAACTAGGAGTATGCAAGGTGAGAAGTATTTTATGCTTTTGATTGATAATTTTTCAAGAATAACCCAGGTTACATTTTTGAAGTTAAAATCAGAGGCACTTGAGAAGTTTAAGGCCTTTAACGCCTTAGTGGAAAATAAGAAGGGTCTAAAAATTAAATGCTTACATTCAAACAATAGGGGAGACTTCACATCAAATGAGTTTGTAAATTTCTATGAAAATCATGGTATAAAAAGACAATACTCAACTACAAGGATACCACAACAAAATGGTGTTGTTGAGAAAAAGAACAAATCAGTCCGAGAAATGGCTCGTAGTGTGATGAATGAGTCTAAAGTAAATGATTCCTTTTGGAGAGAGGTGATCCATACTTCGGTTTACATTCAGAATAGGGGGCTGATTAGAGCAAAGAACAACAAAACTCCATATGAACTTTGGAAAGGTAAGGCTGCTTCAATTAAATATTTCAAAAAATTTGGTAGTCCTTGTTATATTAAGAGGGATGAAGACAATCTTCGAAAATTTGATCCTAGGGCTGATTAACGGATTTTCTTAGGATACTCTTTTAAAAGTAAAGCTTAGAGATGTTTTAACAAAAGATTACAAAAGATTGTTGAAAGTGCTAATGTGAAGGTTCATAAAAATGCTAACATTTATGACAATGTGCAAGATGATAATGGTAGTTGTCAAATAGATGAAAAAGAAAGTGTTGTTCAGCAAACACCTTCAAACGTACAACATGGGACAGCAGATGCAAATTCTGGAAATACACCTTAAAATATACAACATGGGACAACAAATGTAAATTATGAAAATGCATCTTCAAGCATTCAACTTGGGACAGCAGATGCAACTACAGAAAATGCACCTACAAATAACAAAGGTGAGAACACATTTAGGACCTTTTTGAGGACTTCATCAAAGTTTGTTCAAAGAAATCATCCTATTCATCAGATTTTGCAAGAAGATAGACTAAGAGCCACAAGAAGAAGTGTTAACTATTCTGAAAATGAAGATATCTTCTTGCTATCCATGATTGAGCGTAAAATTTTTAAGGAGGCAGCAGAAGATAAACATTGGGTGGCAGCCATGGAAGAAGAGCTTGATCGGATTCAGAAAAGTAAAACTTGGGAACTTGTCCCAAGGCCCAAAGACAAGAACATGATTGGCAAAAAGTGGGTGTACAAAAATAAGTTAAATGAAGATGGCAAATTGGTGAGGAACAAGGCAAAACTTGTGTGCAAAGGTTATGCACAAGTTGAAGGTATTGACTTTGAAAAAACTTTTGCTCATGTTGCACGTTTAGAAACTATTAGAATGTTCTTAGCCTTTGCTTCTTTTAAAGGTTTTAAAAATTTTCAGATGGATGTTAATTTTTATTTTTTTTGAATGGTAATCTGTATAAAGAAGTTTATATAGGGCACCCTAATGGGTTTGTTATATCAGAAAATTAGAACTATGTGTGCAACTTAAAAAAGACATTTTATGATCTTAAACAAGCCCCATGTGCTTGGTATGCAAAACTAGATAGTTCTTTGCGGCAACTGGGATTCAAACGAGGGATAGCGAACACCAATTTGTATGTTAAAGAAGAAGGTAATCATATGTTGATTGTTGTAGTTTATGTTGATCTGATTTATGGTAGTGATTGTGAAGAGACGTGTCAAGTTTTTGCTGCTAATATGAAGGAGGCTTTCAAAATGTCCATGTTGGGTGAGTTGTCCTTCCTTCTTCGTTTGCAAATTCATCAATCAAATAAAAGCATTTTTATTTCTCAAACAAAGTATACTAGAGAGATGTTGAAAAGGTTTAGAATGGATGATTGCAATCCTATGAGCAATCCAATGGTGATATGATATAAGTTACGTAAAATGATGAATATCCAGATGCTAATCAAACTTTGTACAAGTCTATGATAAGAAGATTATTATATGTTACAGCTACTAAACCTGACATTATGCAAGTAATTGGTTATGTTGCTAGATTTCGGGCTATTCCTAAACATAATCATGTTCATACAGTTAAGAGGATCTTTAAGTATTTTAAGGGTAATATGGAATATGGGTTATGGTATCCTAACAATAATGATTTTACACTTACAGCTTATACAGATGCAGATTGGGGTGGTTTTGTTGATGATAGAAAGAGCACAAGTGGAGGTGCATTCTTTCTAGGTGGTTGTCTTGTATATTGGTTGAGAAAAAAGAAAATTTCTCCTTGATTATCTACAGCTGAAGATGAGTACATTGCAGCGATGTCTTGTTGCACACAAGTTCTATGGATGAAGCAAATGTTGAAGGACATTAAGATAGAGTATGATCATCCTATATCTATCTTTTGTGACAACGCGAGTGCTATTAATATCTCTAAGAATCCTATTATGCACTCTAGGACTAAACATATTCCTATTAAGTGTCACTTTATGAGAGAACAAGTTAGTAATCAGCAAGTTAAGTTGGAATATGTGTCTACTAAGAGCAGATTGCAGATTTGTTTACTAGGCCACTACCAAAGGAAACTTTTGAATTCTTGCGAGAAAAGTTGGGAGTGAATTCACTCCATCTTTGATTTTTTGTTATGACTTAGGGGGAGTTTTTATTGTCATATTCTATGCCCCATTTCAGCTATGCAAGATGATATATGTCAAAGGGGAAGTAGTAAGCTAGGGGGAGCAACATTTTTTCAAAACAATTTTAGTTTCAGGTTGGTTGCAGATGGAGTTGCCATCAATGACAAAGGGGGAGTTTGTTGATTATTTTGTCATTGATGTCAAAGGTTTGTTGAAAAGATAATTGGAATGAAATACTAGTCAAGCTACTGATTATTCATCAGATTTTCATCAGCTACTTGATTTTGTACTCTAGCTACTTGGTTGTGCGCTTGAGCTACTTGGCTACCTGATTAAGCTACTTGGTTGTGTGCTCGAGCTACTTGGTTGCCTAGTTGAGCTACTTGGTTCTATGTATGAGCTGCTTGGGTGTCTACTAAAGCTGGTTGCTTGTCCACTTCACCTCCCTACTTGTCTATTTCCTTCTACTTCTTCAATGTATCTGCCACGTCACCTTTTTAAAGGTTGACTCTTCAAACAGTCGATAGAAAATAGAGAGGCATGTTTTATGGGCTGCAACAGTTTTGTGAGTGGTGGCTAAACGTGATACGCCTTCATTCCATATTCCCTTAAGTGCTATGTGAACGACATCAAAAATGTATGTCTGGCAACTTTAATTTAAATAATTTCATTTCTATTCCTGCGACGGCAAGAGTTTTTTTAAGAGAAGCGACTTTATTCTGTCGTCTTTGTAACGTGTTTCTAACTTATGAACCAAATGATGTTTTTCCGTGTATACGTGGTATTGTGGACTGTGGTGTTTGTGGTTTTCATCATGTTTTTTAGTGCAACGACTCCTGTCACATGTGTGTAGAGTGCCTTAAGCCCATTTTTAAGAAAGGCAGTTATACTTTATAGATGATGGGTTTTAAATTCAATCTATGAGAATTAAAGTGCAAAGATTTGATGGAGACTTCTTTTGGGAGACTCTTCACTCGCCATTGCTACAAATACAGAGGTGGTGTAATTGCGGAAGCTTGATTCAAGAAAGCAGTTGTTGTGAGAAGACCATTACATCTATGTGCAAGGTTATCTTGAGGCTGTTTTAAGATCATTATTGAGAGTACCACTAGCTCCAACCGCAACGTCATAATTAGTGCGGGAAGCTTATTGAGCTTAGTGCATTCAATCTTTATTTATTCTGAGTATTATCATGGAGTTGCCTGCAGTCGAGCAACATCGGAAGGATTTAATCTACATATTATCAACGATAAAGCTGGATTTCTGGTGTGAGTTGTATGGTGCGATTTTAGGTATGTTGCAGCTAATTAAGGATGCGAATGACATTATGGTCAGATGCCAAATCAAAATCAAAGGCTTTACAGAGAGTTACAGTAAAAAAAAAACATGTTTTTATCTATTGCATATTGAAGTTTATGCTGAGAACACATGAGGTGTTACTATGCAGTGGGTATGACATTGTTTTTATCAAAGACTCTACTCTTTTTAATCTAATATCTATTATATTAGATATTTGAAAGATATTGATATGCCATGGTTTTTTACCTGAAAGGGTTTTCAACATGAAATTCGATGTTTGGATCTTGATGTTTGCTATCTCTATGTTTTATGTGGTTTCTTGTTTTTAAAAGTTCAAAATACTGATTCAACCACCCCCCCCCCCCCCACTCTCAGTATTTTTTGCATGCTTTTCATGTATGTTATGAAGTCAAGAATTGTTTTCAGGGGGATGTGTGTAATTTTTGTATGGTTTCATTGCATGTGAGTTGGTGCTCACTTATGTAATCAGAGTTGGTGCTCTCAATGAATCGGTTCTCACTTATGTATTTTTTAGTTGGTGCTCACTTATGTATTTCTAGGTTGGTGCTCATTTGGTAATTGAAAGTTATTGATCTACTGTGGCTTTTACCCGAAAGGGTTTTCCACATGAAATTTGGTGTTCTCCTTGTTGATGTTTGCTCTCTCTATTCTATATCTTTGTTTTATGTGGTTTCGTGCATTTAAAATTTTAAAATACTGATTCACCTCCCCCTCTCAGTATTTTTTGTGTGCTCTTCAAACACTTGGCAAGCATACGAGTACTCATTTACAATATATGGGAGATGAATCTAATGAGGATGCAACATGGGAAGAAAAGGAGATTCTTAAGCATCCTAGTTTACAAATGCTTGGGGACAAGCATTCATTAGGAGAGGAGGACTATAATATCCCCAACTGAAGCCATGAGGCTTAACAATGCATTGGCTGTCCTTTCATTAATTTACCCAAGAGAAAGAGGACTTAGAGAATTATCGGGTAAGTGTGGAGTCTTTGGCTTGTATTCTATTCTATTCTTAAGTCATGGGCACATCTTTTTATGCAACCTAAGTGATTTTAAGTTGTGGGCACATCTTTTTAGGCAACTTAAGTGACTCCTAGCCAAAAGACTTAAGTTGTCCCCTATTTATGTACTTCAAGCTAAGTTGTCGGTACAGGTTCGAGTTCAAATTCAGGTTGGAGAACCTAGTTAGCCAGTTCGGTAAAATTTGAAAATGGGTTTTGGGTTCGTTAGTACAAAAACAATGTAAAATTATATACATATATATATATCCATACAATCTAGAAGCATGAATTAAGATTAGAATATCACATAGCATCATATAGACAACAAAACCACCATAAACCAGTAATCATAGCATCATATACTTCAAGTTCACTATCAAAAGAATAATATTGAACCAAAACCAGACTAGAACTAGAATCGGGTTTGAACCGAAGCAATACCCAGCCTACCAAGGGGAGAACCCTACAACATAGACTTTAAGTGACTTTAAAAAGCATGTGACAAGAAGGCAAAGGGTGTGTGGGTTTTCATGGAGCCTATTGGCTCATTTTTTAGGGTTTTAATGTGGAGGATTGGATTAAGACGTGGATGATCAAGGGTTGAAATTAATTTATCTCTTTGGGAATAATTATATAACTCTCTCGGATTCTTTTAGAGATCATTAAGATGAAGATTTATGTTTATTGCTATTGCATCTTGGCTTGAGGATCGAAACCCTTAAGTATCCCTAGTGTCAATGAGACATACAGACTCTCCCTAGTCGAAAGAGTGTGTATCGATGGAAGAATTCCAATTTGTTAAACCCTAGTGCATTATTATTTCTAGGTTGTAAGCATTCCTCAGGTTTTGGAGACCAAATCAGAGGAGAATCTCAATGCTGAAGACTCAGATCTGGAATCATCTACAACTGCAAACCATCAATTTCTGAGCACACAAAACAAACCTAGCATTGACCATTTTGGGAGCCTAGAGCCACTTTGAGGGTTGGTTAGGATTTAGAAACCATTCTAAACCAGTCTGAGGTAGTTTTGGTATTGAAATCTGCATATTTATCTCTGTTTCTTTGACATAAATTTAAAGGAAGACATTGAACTATTTATCTCTGTTTCTTTCATAGAAATTTAAAGGAAGACATTGTATTTCAGTTCTGAAAATTGTAGGCAGTAATAAGGGTTTTTGTTGTATTTTCCTAAGCACACAAATAAATTATATCTATATCTTTTAACTGCACAAATCAGATCTAAAATCTGATCAGAATTCTAGGTTTGAAATGAAAATATTTATATGCAAATAAATTTCCAGATTTTGTGCCCTAGTTTGCTGAATTTTTTTGTTTTTTTAGCACTCATATTTGGGGATATACACTATTGGCTGCAATATGGAAGAAGAAGATATAATGGTGGTAATTACGTTGAAAAGCTTACCATGGACATAAGAGCATTTCATAGAAACACTCAACATTACATCTACCAATGTTGACCTAAAGTTCAACAATTTGTGCAACACCCTCTTGCAATAGGACAAATGGAAGAAGCAGTTTGGTAGCAACAGTAAAACATCGAGTGTGTAACAAGTCTTTGCAGCCAAGGACAAGGGCATAGACCAGTGGTGGTGAAAACCAAAATCACAAACTATCAAACATGTACATTGAGCAGAAAATAAGAGAGACTACATTGATATCTCCTTTTGTACGTGACTTCTCTTCCCCCTTTTCGAGGCTGAAATATTGCCTCATTTTATACATGACAATAAACTAAATTAAGCCTCCAACAGATCTGATTAGGATCCCATTATTTAGAAAACAGTTCCAACCTCCTATAATATTGTTAAAACAAATTTTATTCGGAGGTTTTACAACCTCTCATTTATCAATCAAGACTAAAACAGAATAATAATCTGATGCACCTGCATCAGACTCCCAAGGAACAAAAACTTGTTCATGGACTCCTGTCCATAAGGTTCTCAATACTAACACCATACTTGAATAGATCAGAAACTATCATCCATGTGGAATCTTCAGGTGGGTGCCCCTTCCATTTGACTAAGTATTGCAGATGTTCTTTACCTCTTGTTTTCATGACAACTTTCGTGTCCAAGATTAGCTCAGGTTGCTTTGGTGTTGCTTTGGGCAACTATTGTTCCCATTTGATGACCCGATCTTCGCCTATTGCACAGACTTGGACTATTTGCTCCTTACCCTTATAAGGGTATAGATCTGCAACATTGAAGATAGGAGAAATCCCAATGCCTGGTGGAAGTTCTATTTCATATGCATTGCTAGAGAACCTCCGTAGAACCCTACAAGGACTAATTTTCTTTGCTTTCAACTTATTGTATTCCGGTTCCCCTCTTGGAAATCTTTCTTTTCTGAGATGAGCTAGAACTAGATCTCCAACATGAAAATTGATTTCTTTCCTTTTTTGATCAGCTCTTTTCTTGTACTTGATAATGCTTTCCTCCAGCTTTATTTTCACCTGGTCATGCAAATCTTGCATTGCACTGGCAAAATCTTCACCATCAACACTTTCCATCTTACGCAGATTTCGTAGCTCGTACACTCCTCTAAGATGCATATCATACATGATCTGAAAAGGACTCATACCTGTACTTCTATTAGGGGAATCATTATATGCGGACTCAGCTTGTGCAAGCACCAAGTCCCACTGTTTTGGATGCATATTCACTAAGCTTCGCAGAATGTTTCCAAGGCTTTTGTTGACTACTTATGTTTGACCATCAGTTTGAGGATGATACGCTGGGTTAAAACTCAAATTAGAACCCAATTTCCTCCATAGTCATCCAAAAGTGTCCTACAAATTTAGTGTCTCGATCAGAGACAATACTCCTAGGAAGTCCATGTAATCTAACTATCTCCTTGAAGAATAAATTAGCAATGTTAATAGCATCGATTGTTTTTGTACACGGAATGAAATGAGCCATCTGAGAAAATTGGTCAACTACCACAAATATTGAATCATGTCCTTTCTAAGTTCTTGGTAGACCAAGTACAAAGTTCATACTTATTGAATCCCATGGTCTATTTGGAATTGGTAACGGCTAATACAAAACTGCATTTTGACTGCACCCTTTGGAATGTTGGCATACTTTACACCTCTCTACAAACTTCTTAACATCATTGCCCATACCTGGCCAATAATAGTGTGAACTCAACTGAGCTAGTGTCATGTTTTGTCCAAAATGTCCTACTAAGTTGCCACTGTGTTTCTCCTTCAATAGGTTCTCTCGAAATGCAAAGTTGGTTGCCCTTGAATAGTAGACCCTCCTGTATCATGTACACCATCCAAGGACTCTTGTCCCTACTAAGAGGATTTAAACATGCTTCATATGCCTCTTTGAAGTCCTTGTCTTCCTTGTACATCTCCTTCAGGTCATCAAATCCCAATATGCTCACTTGAGATTCCTGCATGATCAAACTCCTAGTTAAAGCATCTGAAAACTTTGTTAGATTGACCACTCTTATGCTTGATGACAAAAGTAAAACTTTGCAAAAATTCAACCCATCTGACATGTCTTTAGCTCAACTTAGGTTGACTACTAATAAACTTCAAAGCATGATTATCATTGAACAAAACAAACTCCTTGGGCATGAGATAATGCTTCCATTTCTTCAAATAATGCACGATGGCATAGAACTCCTGATCATATGTTGAATATCTCATTTTTGCATCAATAAACTTTTCACTGAAGTAAGCAATAGGCTTTAAATCTTGACTCAGGACAGCACCTATAGCGGTCCCACTGGCATCACATTCAACTTAAAAAAGCTTAGTAAAATCAGGTATGAACAATATAAGCTCTTCTATAATTTTCTTCTTAAGCATCTAGAAACTTCTATCAATCAACAGCTTCAATCCAATGAAATGTCCTTTTATCTCCCATAATTGTATCCAAAATTGGAGAACAAATCCCACTAAAATTCCTTATGAATTTTCTATAGAAGCTAGCCAAACCATGAAAGCTTCTTACCTCAAAGATACTCGTTGGAGTAGGCCACTCAATGATTGCTTTTATCTTCTCCTTGTCCATCTTCAATCCTTCCTATAAGATCACAAATCCCAAGTAAACCAATTTTGTCTTCAAGAAGGTACACTTCTTGAGATTGATTGGTAGCTTCTCTTCATGTAGTTTGTCCAACACCATTCTTAAATGCATCAGATGTTCTTCCTTTGACTGACTATACACTAGGATGTCATCCAAGTATACCATCACAAACTTGTGAAATCTTTAAGCACCACATTAATAAGCCTCATGAAGGTAATTGGGGCATTTGTTAACCCAAATGGCATCACCAGCCATTCATAAAGCCCATCATTTTTCTTGAAGGTTGTTTTCCATTCATCACTCTCTCTGATTCTTATCTGGTGATATCCATTTTTTAAATCTCTCTTAGAAAAATATCTTGCACCACTTAGACAATCCATCAAATCATCAATTCGAGGCAAAGGAAATCTATACCTGATTGTGATTTTGTTGATCGCTCTTGAATCTATACACATTCTCTAACTTCCATCCTTCTTTGGACTCAACACTGTTGGAACAGCACAAGGACTCAAACTTTCTCTTATTAGTCATTTGTCCAACAACTCTTCTACCTAATTCTTGATTTCTTCGTTCTCCTTTGGAGTCATCCTATAGGCTGCCTTGTTTGGAAGATTTGCTCTTGGAATCAAGTCTATGCGATGGTTGATACTTCTCAATGGAGGTAATGCATTAGGAAGATCATCCACTATTATGTCTACATACTCTTTCAACATGTCTTGAATTTCTTCAGGTAAATCAATTAGCTTTGTGCTAGTGACTACACTTTTAAGCTTTCCTATTAAAGCAAAGTTTACCTCTTCCTTCTTCATTTGGTATAAAAATTCCTTCCCTCCCATCAACATTACTTTGGAACTAGATTCAACAACAACTTGTTCTTCCTTCAAGGATGTAAGAATGTGTTTCTTCCCATCTTTCTCAAAAGTGTAAGTATTGTACCTCCCATCATGTATAGCTTTTTAGTCATATTGCCAGGGTCTTCCAAACAGAATCTGGCAAACATCCATGGGCATAACATCACACACTATTTGATCTTTATAAGTTCCTATTTGGAAATCCACTTTGCATTGTTCATAAACCAAAAGCTAATGTACTTTTTGCAACCATGACATTTTATAGGGAGTAGGATGCATTACCTTTTTCAATCCTAATTTCTCCACCATCTCCATTGAAACTAGATTGTCTATGCTCCCGCTATCTATGATGACTTTGCAGCATTTTCCTCCACTCTTGCACGTTGTCTTGAACAAATTCTTTCTTTGAGGTGGTTCTACTAACTCCGTGTTGGGTTTAAGTAACACCCTCTTCATCAAGAGTGATTCACAAACTTCAGGTGCATCTTTATAAGCAACAGGTTCCTCTGTAGCTTCCTCCTCTTCACCGTAAGCAATATGGGCACTTCTCTGGCTAGTAGCAGGATTCTCTAGACACTCGTAAGATCTATGTCCATTGTTATTGCATTTAAAACATTTACCCAAAAATCCTCTACCTCTACCTCTTGAATAAGGCCTTCTTCCCCTAAAAGAATCATTACCTCAGAACGATTGTCCTTGGTGATATGAACTACTGGCCTCTTTTGTTTGAGCTTGCCACTAACCTCTTCCACTTTGTGATCCTCTTCCTGTAAAGCTTTGATCTTTTCCTCTAGAGCTTTGTGTTTGTTTCCTGGTGAGTTTCTCTTTTGCTTTGAGAGCATATTGGCATGCTTCTTCCACTGTTCTAGGGTACAAAAGGTTAATTTCATCTTGGATATTGTATCTCAATCCACTGAGATATCTAGCCGCTTTTTTAGGATCATCCTCAATGTGACCAACTCTATTGATCAATTCCTCGGCATCCAAGCTACCTTCATACATAGGCACCTCCATCTTTGGTTTGGAACCTGCTCCTAGAATCACTCTAACGATTCTTGTTTCAAATCCTTCTTCCTCAAGCTCTACCGCTTCTTCTAGAGGTTCTTCCTCTCTGTCACTGACATCTCCTCTATCAGCTCCCCTTCTTTGTGCAAGTTCCATTGCTTGCAATTGTGCTTGAATCTGTATCATCTCTTCTAACAGTCTTCATTCGCAGCTTGTCTTCCTCGACCTAGTCCTCTTCCTCAAACTCTGAGTGCCCTCTCTTGGCAAAGAAGGTCTTGTCTCACACTGACTGGGACTTCTTCATTTTCACGTACTAATAATGGTAGAGGGCTGAAGAATAATCTTCTTCTCATACAAATTTTGATTCTTACTAAGACCAAAATGCTCTCTTCTTCACTTTGTATGATAGATCATTTAGAAAATAAATTTCAAATAGGCAAACAACATTAAATCTAAATTCATAAAACTTACACATATTGCAATAAAAACCTGTCACCTTCTGATTAAAACTGCTCATACTCTAAAATGAATTCTTCAAAATGATTTCTGGGTTTGATGCTCCTTGCTCCTAGCTTTCCAGAACATTTTGAATTTCTCAATTTCGTTGAGAAACAAGAAAGTTATGGGCATTTTACTAAAACTGGTTTTCACAGTTACGGCTCCAGACAATCGCTCTATTCACTAAGCGACTTCGATCTTTTTGTTACTTGCGTGCTTTCACCATTTAAACAACCAGCATCTTGCAATTTGTATTGACTCCTGCATTACACAATCATGGCACCCAGCTTGTGTGTTAAGCAGCGGCATCACCTTCAACTGCAGCGGCATCACCTAACTTGACTTCCAAAAACAACAGTAGCCACTTTCAAAGGTGGCAGCAGCAGATTTCAGAGATGATGTTCTATTACAGGGCACCGACTGGTGATTTCCTCTGTATTTCAACCTCTTAATAGCAGTGAACTGCACATTCAAAATCCTGACACTCCTTTGTTTGATCACACACTACTAACAGACACATCCACATAACAGAGCAATGGATAGATGCACATGCAATGACATGTCTCTAAAACCTCTCAAACTTTCATCACCCAGCTTTAGCAATTCCAAACGTTCTCCAACAACTCTGTGATCCTTTCAATTGTGTTGACTCAATATGTCAATCTTCTTATGACAAACTCAACAACGAACAAAATGCACTCATAAACCTGCAATGGAACACGAGATCACACGTGACCTCTACAGCAATACAATATCTATTTAGATCCTCCTATTGAGAAGGGTCAGGGGCTAATAAGCATTGAAGAACTTTGCACAATGGAAGTAAGCGTAGGAGTTGGCTCTAATATCAAAATGGTGAAAACCAAAATCACAAACTCTCAAACACATATATTTAGCTGAAAATAAGAGAGACTACATTGATATCTCCTTTTGTACGTGACTTCTCTTCCCCCTTTTCGAGGCTGAAATATTTCCTCATTTTATAAATGACAATAAACTAAATTAAGCCTCAACGGATCTGATTAGGATCCCATTATTTAAAAAGTTTCAACCTCTTGTAATATTGTTAAAACATTTTTTTTTCGGAGGTTTTACAACCTCTCATTTATCAACCAAGACTAAAACAGAATAACAATCTAATGCACCTGCATCAAGTAGCCTCAAAAGAAAGGTCAAGGAAATTTTGATGGTACTTCAAAAAATTTGAACAGTATCACATGTCACTATTGTGGTAAACTTGGTCATTTGAAGAAGCACTATAGAAAGAGGTTGGCTAATCAAAAATCCAATTAAGGAGAGCCTCCACAAAAGGCTCATGCAGTAGAGCATTTTGAGTAGAAAGAGTCAACCTTCTATGATTTCAAGGTCAAACAACTGATAGATCAAGCAATGTCTTTTGAGTGGTACATAGATTCTGGAGCATCTTGACATTTTACTCACAAGAAGGATTGATTCAATGAGTAAACAACTTGCTCAAATTTAGTGATCTTTGTTGGTGGTGAAGAGTACACAATTATCAGCAAAAGCAATGTGCAAATATCTTCTGGAGGGAAAAATCTCATTTTCTTCAATGTGTACTATGTTTTGAGCATGGGGCTCAATTTGCTCTCTCTAAGTCAAATTATGCACCATTATTCCAAGTTGGATGTCATTTTTAGCACACAAGTGCTATATTTTTGCCAAGGAGTACAAAAATACCATCACAGTTGGCATAGAAGACCATGGGTTGTATCAAATGGTTAATACTAAAAAGGTTCTGGAATGCACTTTGGCAACTAGGAGTGCATCAGATATCTCTACACTATAGCATCAATATTATTGGCATCTCAACCTATCTTATCTCTCTCAGTTGACTCGAGAAAATATGGTAGAAGTGATCAGAAGAAAATTTGAAATAGTTGAAAAAATATTTTCATATTTTTTTAGTTTTTCTAGACATTAGTAAATGGTATTTTTTAAGGCCTTCAGGGCATTTTTAGCCCTTGAAAGTGGCGAAAGAACATGCCAAGGATTTCACCTACAACTCTTGGAGACCTTTCCAACGAGTTAAACGGCTCGTAATTTCGAGTCCTGTGCAGAAAGTTATGCCTAGTTAAAGTTAGGACAAATTTTATATAGTTTCTTTGAAAAATTACATAGTTTTAGATTTTATTATGTAAATAAACCTGATATGACTGTTGGTTTTTTCAATTCTCAAGGAGTTGTTGGTGACCCTTTGAATCCCTTGGACTACTATATGTTGGATTTTCGAATTGAATACAATAGTTTTTGGCTTGCTTCAATTCTAAGCTCTCCTGTTCATGTAACAGAATTTACAATACCGCAGGTTCTCACCCAGGTGTTGTCATCCGAATCCATAATTCGGATCAGTGGTATCAGAGCAAGTTCGCTCTTGTATGTCATATCACACGCGATCAACATATCAAAGATTGGGGTTGGAAACAAGGAATCCTTCAAACTACCTTCCTTTGAGACGCACACGATCGCAGATGGCTAAGTTGCAGACCGATGAAGACATTAAAGCATTGGTTGCAGATGCACTAACAAAACAACGTGAAGAAATGATGGAGCAGTTCAAGCAAATGCTGGAAAGTCGTGGGTCACAAGCAAACCCACCATTCACAAGGTATACGCCATTCAAGGTGCAAGTGAATTTCGATATACCCACATTTCAAGGAAAGATCGACGCAAATGTTGTTGATGATTGGGTTTCAAAACTAGAAAGGTATTTCTCTGTCAATCAGTTCTCAGATGAAGAGAAGATAACTTTCGCTCTCCTCAAAGCTGAAAATCATGTGAAAGATTCATGGGAAGCGAAGTTAACATCCAAGGCAGCAAAAAATGGCAGTACTTTTATCTTTGATCAAAAATCCACACGGGGAGAATTCATGGAGCACATAAAGGAAGAATATTTTCCTATTGATAAATATGAAAAGAAATATATGCAGTGGCAATTGCTTAGACAAAAAAAGGATCAAACTATTCAAGAATATACTAATATGTTTCATGCCTTAGCAGCAAAGCTTGGCATCAAAGATTGTGAGAAGCACCGAGTTTTGAAATATCAGAGTGGACTCCACAGGTATATCCAAACCGAAATGGAATTCCTGAACATAGAGACTTTACCTAGTGCATATAAATTTGCTACCAAAATTGAGGAGAAATTGAAACAGAAAGGAAGGAGGGATAACTTCGCAAACAACAGATGGAAGGGTGAAAGTGGCAAAACTACATGGAAACAAACCTCAAAGGAACCCTCTCCCAATTCACCAACAAAAAAGACGTGGAGTATGAAGAAGACAAGAGAACGGTATGTGGTGTGAATTCCATAAGAGTCCCTCTCATAATACAAAAGATTGCAGAACCATAAAAAGCTTAATGATGGAGATGCATGAGGACAAGGCAGAATCTAAGGTGGCAGAAACTTGCACAGAAGAAAGCCCTGAACAGGTCATTGAGGCTGACCCATATGCAACGGTAGCTACTACAAAGATATTGCCCCGGGAGGATGAGGAGAGATTGTTCCATTCACAGATGTGGGTCAGAGGAAAAGCCCTGCACTTTATCATTGATAGTGGAAGTCAAAAGAACCTAATATCAGTAGAAACTGTGAAGAGACTGAATCTGAAAGCAACAACCCACCCGCAACCCTATTCAATGGGATGGGTAAGTCAAGGGAGAGATATCCAGGTGCACCAGCAGTGTCGCCTTTCATACTCCATAAAGCCTTTCAAAGATGAGGTAGTCTGTGGTGTGGCTCCTTTAGATGTTTGTGATGTTCTGTTGGGACAACCATATATGTACCAGTGACATGGTGTTTAAGAGTCCAGGCCTTGCAGCGTGACAATCAGATTAGGTGAGCAGAAATACCAAATACCAGAGGTAAGCCCTGCATACACTACCTCTTTGATTAGTGCCAAGCAATGTAAGAGGTTGGTTGCCAAAACGGGAACATTCATATTATTGATGATGCGTTCTGAAGAAGAAAGGAAATCAGTTTATAATTCCCATGCCATCACAAACACCACAACACTGCAGCAAAGATCAATGGATCAAATTTTGAGGAAATATGAAAATCTGTTTAAGTTACCAACTGGGGTACCTACACACTGCCAAGTGAGACACACTATTGATTTGATACCGGGAACTCCATTACCTAATGAGCCAGTCTATCGTAGGTCAATATTAGAGAATAATGAGATCAAGAGGCAAATACAAGAATTGGTTGATAAGGGACATATTCGTCCAAGTGCATCACCCTGTGGCAGCCCCATTGTTCTAGCAAAGAAAAAGGATGGAACCTGGAGACTTTGTATTGACTATAGGGCCTTGAATAAAATTTCAGTCAAAAATAGATATCCACTTCCCCAAATAGATGACCTCTTGGACCAGCTTAGAGAGGCCCGATTCTTCACAAAAATTGATTTGAAATCAGGATACCATCAAGTACCAATTGAATCAGCCGATGTGTGGAAGACAGTTTTCAAATCTAAAGAGGGCTTGTTTGAATGGCTAGTGATGCCTTTCGGTCTAACAAATGCTCCAGCGACATTCATGAGAATGATGAATGATATACTTAGACCATTCACTAATTCCTTCGTGGTGGTATATCTTGATGACATACTCATCTCCAGCAAAACTTGGGAGGAACATTTGCAACATGTGGAAAAAATTCTCTCAACCTTACAAGATCATGGGCTCTATGCAAACAAAGAAAAGTGCTCCTTCGGTATGTAGAGTATCAGATACTTAGGATATGTTAATGACAGTGAAGGTGTCCATGTTGATCCGGAGAAGATACAAGTGATTAAGGATTGGCCGTCTCCTAGAAATCTCACGGAGTTACGAAGTTTCCTCGGGTTGGCAAACTTTTATCGCAGATTTGTGTTGGGATTCTCCCATTTGTCTTGGCCTCTAAATCAGTCCTTGCGGGGGGGGCACAAGCCAAGTTTAAATGGACAAGTGCTCAACAAGAAGCATTCGAGGGGCTAAAACGAAGGTTATGTTCTGCACCAGTTTTATCTCTTCCTGACCTGCAAAAGTCATTTGAAATACAAACAGATGCATCAAAATATGCTCTAGGGGCAGTCCTCATGCAACATGGTCATCCAGTTGCATATCACAGTCAGACTTTTTCTGATACAGTGTGTCGGTATGCCACTTACAACAAGGAGCTGTATGCTATTGTTCAAGCCTGTAAGCAGTGGAAACATTACATTTTGGGTAAGGAGACCGTCATCCACACAGATCACAAACCTCTTCAATTTTTGCAAACACAAGGGAAGTTGCAGAATGATCGACATCAACGATGGTCAGCTTATCTTCAACAATTTCACCTCAACATTCGCCACAAGAAGGGAAGCACTAACAGAGTAGCAGACTGCTTGAGCAGACCCCCAATTGCAGCCATAAGTATGGTTTTGAACTCATGTGGTCATCAAACTGAAGCCTGGGCTTGCTTGTATGAGAACGATGTTCAATTTGCAGATGTTTATAATCAATTGGCAAAGGGACATCAAGTGAATGACTTCTATTTGCAGGATGGAATGCTTTGTCACCTTGGCCAAATCTGTGTGCCCAATGCAGAATGCAAAAAGTTGATATGGGAAGCTCACTACAGTAAGGTTGTTGGTCATTTTGGTATAGGTAAGACTACTATACTTCAGAGGTATTTCTATTGGCCAAAGTCACGAAATGATGTTATTTCATATATTCAAGCTTGTACCGCATGTGCTATTGCTAAGCCTGCCAATCGTAAACTTGGGTTGTATTCACCACTTCTTGTTCCTGAAAAACCTTGGCTTTCAATTTCTATGGACTTTATGTCTGGTCTTCCCACCACAAAAAGAGGTCATGATTGTGTGTATGTTGTTGTAGATAGGTTCTCAAAAATGGCAGTAATAGTGACATGTAAAAAAACAATTTCTGCAGAGGACACTGCAAAGCTCTTCTTTGAATACATCTGGGTTCATTTTGGTCTGCCGAATACCATTATCTCGGATAGGGACAGCAGGTTTCTTAGTAAGTTCTGGTCTACACTATGGGAAAAGATGGACACAAAATTAACAAAGTCTACTGCTTTCCACCCTCAAACAGATGGCCAAACAAAGGTAGTAAATCGGATGATCATACACATCCTACGAATGTACCACTCAAAACATCCCCGCACATGGAATGAAAGTCTTCCATATGTTCAGCATAGCTACAACACGGCAATTCATAGTTCAACTGGTCACAGCCCATTTGAGGTTTGTCTTGGTTATCAGCCACTTGCACCCATGGATGTTGCCATACCACTTATTCAACCTGATTTGGTTCCACGTGTTGGTAAGGAGGAAGATAAGGCAGCCCGGTTCATTGATAGAATTCATCATCTGCAACAAGTTCATGAAATCTTGGAACACACCAATAAGAAATATAAGGACAGACATGATGAGCATCGCAGTCCTCATAATTTTCAAGTCAGGGACAAGGTATGGTTGCATATCCAGAAGGAACGATTGCAGGGTGCCAATAGGAAGCTTTGTCCTCTGCGTTACGGGCCATACACAATCATCAAGCAAGTTGGTGATAATGCTTTCGAGCTTAATTTACCTCCATTTTTGGGTCTTCATCCAGTCTTCAATGTGGAACTCTTGAAGCCATATTTTCCTCCACTATTAGATGTTGTAGATGTGGCAGAAAGAATCTCCACTACAGAATTGAATCCAAATGTAGCTACCCCATTCCAATGCGATCAGATTGTGGACACCATGGTGAAAACACTCAAACAGCAGCAGATTTACTTGTACAAAGTGGTTCGAGCACGGCAGATTGCTCAACAAGGAAAGTGGTTTACCAGAGAGCAGCTTCAAGAACGTTTTTCTCATCTCATTCAGAGTGTTGGTGCAATGGGGCCCATTGCTTTTCAAGGGGGAAGTAATGATCAGAAGAAAATTTGAAATAGTTGAAAAAATATTTTCATAATTTTTTAGTTTTTCTAGACATTAGTAAATGGCATTTTTGAAGGCCTTCAGGGCATTTTTAGCCCTTGGATTTCGTCTACAACTCTTGGAGACCTTTCCAACGAGTTAAACGGCTCGTAATTTCGAGTCCTGTGCAGAAAGTTATGCCTAGTTAAAGTTAAGACAAATTTTATATAGTTGTTTTGAAAAATTACATAGTTTTAGATTTTATTATGTAAATAAACCTGATATGACTGTTGGTTTTTCGATTCTCAAGGAGTTGTTGGTGACCCTTGGAATCCCTTGGACTACTATATGTTGGATTTTCGAATTGAATACAATACTTTTTGGCTTGCTTCAATTCTAAGCTCTCCTGTTCATGTAACAGAATTTACAATACCGCAGGTTCTCACCCAGGTGTTGTCATCCGAATCCATAATTCGGATCAAGAAGGTTTACCTGAAATCCAGCAGCAGATACATTTGTGGAGCTTGCCAAGCGAGGAAATAGCAAAAAACTTCATTTTCAGATGGACAAACTTGGAGGGACTCGAGAGTTCTACAGCTGGTTCATGCAGATGTTTGTGGACATTGGTCACTGGTATAGGTATTTAGTCTTCTTTGTTGATGATATCAATGGAAAATGTGGGTGTCTTTCCTAAAAACAAAATCAGAAGTGTTTTAAGGAATTCCAAAAGTTCAAAGCAATCTGGTTGCTCAATAATATGTTATACTAAATGAACAGAAGTGAGCAAGCCGTTTCAAACTTTTCTACAGTGAAATCAAAGAATTTTGAAAACAACTGTCAGGACCAGTTTCTATATAAATTTTCGGCAAAATTAAAACACCGTCATATGATTTCACATTGTTTCCAGACATTTTTTCCTCCTTTAGGCTGAAACATGTTCTCAAACACCGCAAAAAATAAAATACAGAAACATTCACCAGAGATTTCAAAAATTTCTAGGTCTAAGACGAGGGGTTTTAAACCCTGGTCATAAAGGACCATTTTCTTTATAAGCTTCGCCAAAACAATTCTTATATCAGGCTTAGAAATAAAAAATTATCAGATGTTTTTCATGTTTTCGAGATGCATTTTTTCGAGCTATCATTAATTAAGTTATTCCAAAATCTCGGGAAAAAATTTAAAAAAATAAAAATAGGCCTCCTACCGACTGCACGGGGGTATTACCCCATGTCAGATAGTAGCCATAAACTCACACCTATGCCCTTCTTCTTCACCCCTAGACCGCTGCCGCGTGTGCCGCACTCCACCTCTTCACTTCCGTCACTAATGGGCGCCTTAGTTGCGGTTGCCCTTGGTCACATTATTTTCGAATTTTTTGTGACATTGTCTTCGAATTTTTTTCTAGGACTCGAAAGAAATCAATCCCGGCAATCGCAATGGTTACATTTCCTAGCGGGAAGCTGTCAGGATGTCTATCCATTTTCTTTAATCTTTTTAAATCCTTGCAATGAAAGTTTTCCAACACAAAAAATCTGCGGCATAAACTGATGAATTTACTAAATAGCAGCCCACACGACTGCCTCTGCCTCTGAATTTTCCTCAGATCCATCGGCGGTTGTTTCCAGGCTTATTTTAAATTCTGCCTCTGACATTTAAAATAAAAAATACGTGGCATTTTCGTAATTGGTATTACTAGCAATTGCACTTTGGTGTGCAATGGGTAGGCCGAGGAGGTTTGGAATGTCAATTAGGGAAACTTTTGGTCTATTTATTGCTTACATTTTTGTAATAGATGATGTCAATGGATAGGCCATTTAAAAGTTGATGTAGTTTGTTCAAAAAAGGTCACAATAAAAAAGTGATAGCTTGAAATCAATTATGCATCCATTTATAGGGTTCCAAACATCACAAGAGAAAACTCTGAGGTTTGGAATGTCAATTAGGGAAACTTTTGGTCTATTTATTGCTTACATTTTTGTAATAGATGATGTCAATGGATAGGCCATTTAAAAGTTGATGTAGTTTGTTCAAAAAAGGTCACAATAAAAAAGTGATAGCTTGAAATCAATTATGCATCCATTTATAGGGTTCCAAACATCACAAGAGAAAACTCTGAATCAGGAAGATAATTAGGATCCATTACCAACAATCTCATGTTATGTTTGTATGTGTGAGAGAGAGAGAGGGAGAGATGCAAAGACATATAGATATAGAGGTCTAGGAAAGTGAGAGAAATGGATGGTTAGAGAGAGGGAGAGATATCTACACATAAAGGGGAAGAGAAGAAAGATAGAGGTAGAGATGAAGAAAAAGCAAGAAAGGAAGCTAGAGACAAATATATAGATAGATAGAGGTAGAGGGAGATATATATATATATATATATATATAGAGAGAGAGAGAGAGAGATGGGGTGAGAGTGAGAGATAAAGTCGATGATAGGGACAAGTAGTAAAGAGGGGGGGAGAGATCTATATAGAATGGGGGGTGAGATAATGATGGAGATAGGGAGGGAGAAACAAGGTGTGTGTGTGAGAGAGAGAGTGAAACAACTAGGGTGTGTGTGTGTGTGTGTGTGTGTGTGTGTGTGTGTGTGTGTGAGAGAGAGAGAGAGAGAGATATTGAGAAAGAGTTATGGAGAGAGAGAGAGAGAGAGAGAGAGAGAGAGAGAGGGGAAGCTAGAGACAAATATATAAATAGAGAGGGGAAGCTAGAGACAAATATATAAATAGAGAGAGAGAGAGAGAGGAGGAGAAATAAGGTGTGTGTGTGTGTGTGTGTGTGAGAGAGAGAGAGAGAGAGATTATTTTATTATATAAATTTAAATAAAATTTCACAATAAAAAAATTCAAGAAGACAAAAGTTAACAAAAGCTAGACATTTTTATAAATACTCTCTTTAAAAAATTAGTATTAAAAAATAGACTATATTAATTACAAAACAAAAAAATATATCTTTTTGAAATTTATGTAGTTAAATTAATCAAATTCACTAACACATGCGATGAGTTTTGAGGAAAGTCTAACACATACGATAAGTTTTGAGAAAAGTCTCTCTATATACTAGTGAAAAAATTGTATGCAAACATGTACACTATAATAATCGCATTCCATGATATGTCATCTCATTCTTTTTTCATATGATCAAATGATTTAGAGTGTCCACCAAACTTTTACCCCTTGGCATACATGTAAACAAGGTTTATTTTAATGTTTTATTATTTTCACCCTCATGATTATAATTTGTTCACTTTGTTATGATAAAAGATAGACTAATTGAATAAACAAAATATCTGTCAAAACAATAATTAATATATAATAATCTTAATAGATATTAATATTTAATATATATTAACATTTAACATTTAAATATGTTTAATATATAACATTAAAATTAAAGAAATATTAATTATTTCCTCAAAAACAAGTATTTTCTACTCTACTCAATGGAGCGGAGGAGGAGGAGACTAGGGCTTCAACTGAGGGAGTTTCAGGGATTTCGACCACAGGAAGATGGCTTTCGAGGCCGAAGATTTGCAGATTGGGGAACACGACAGAACTTTGCACAGCCACGACCTGGAAAAAGACCTTGGCAAAAGCCGAGCAAGGCTTGGGAGGATCAGGATAGGTTTTTTCATTCTCATAAGCAATGGGGGGAGGCAGTGTCAGCGCGAGACTCCAAATATTTGAGAAAAGAGAATCTCAGAACCCAAGGGCATCGCAATAAGGAGTATGGCCCAAAAACAATATGGCAACATTGCCAAGAGAAATAATGGCGACCGAGAAGAAATGCCCAGAAGCCGAGGAAGTCCCCGGAACGAAAAGAGGGTATGAGAACGGAGAAAGCGTCTTTGATGATAGATAACAAAAGTTGGAACGACTTAGTGACCTTTTTCCGGGAAAGGGGATTATTGGTAAAATGTTTTGGGGATTGGCCTTCAGTGGGAAAGATGAAAGGTTGGTGTATTGAAAATTGGAAATGCAAAATCGAACTCAAAACCCTTCCAAATGGGTTCTTCTTGGTAATCACAGAAGACAACGGGGATAAGAAAGGAATTTTAAATAATTGACCCTTTTTCATGGGAGGAAGGGGTTTGTATGTTAGGGGTTGGGAGCCCAACTTCAACCTAGTGTAGGCTCCAAATGAAGAGATATCTATTTGGCTCAGATTATATAACCTACCCAGAGAATACTGGAATGAAGAGTTCTTTCAAACTTTAGGTAACAAACTGGGTTTCTACATCAAAGTGGATGAGGCTATTGAGTCCAAAGACTTTAGCATGTATGCACGAATATGTATTGGATGGAAACCCCATCACCCACTTCTAGAACAAGTAGAGATCATAACGAATGCAGGACAGTGGCTCCAAAAAATTGAGGTGGAAGCATCTAACGAAATATGTAAGCATTGTAAAAAAGAAGGACATTCGGAGGAAACTTGCTTAATAGGCCCCAAAGGGAAAACAATGGAGACAACAATAGAAGATGAGGTGACCTATTATGCGAACAAGGATAGTACAAGAAAGGAGATGAGGTCCAATGAGGATGTGATTCAAGCCATGCAAAACCCTTTTGTGCAGGGGGAGGTCTCGACGGCTTTCAAGAATACCACCTAGGAGGTGGAAGAGACTATAACAGAAGTTGCTCTTATCAACAAATATAGAGAGGCCACAGGTTGGGTAGAAGATGCCATCGCAAGAGTTGAGAAAGCAGTCGATATTCTGGATGAGGTTAACACCAGGGCTTTTCCTCTTGTGGAAACAGGAGTTAGTTTGGAGACTCTACAACACTCGGAGAAGGACAATGAATCGAGATCTGATAAGGAGGAAACCAAAGACAATAGAGAATCTGATGGAGTTGATGAGGAAGATGAATGGGGATGGATGGATGAGGAAGACATTATGGAAACCAGAATAATAGAGCAAACGGAGCCTGTATGTACCAAGGTACGGATAGGGGAAAAGAGATCGAGAGGTAGAAAGTCAAATCAGTTCAAGATTGCAATTGTTGGTAGTGCCAAAGGCCAATGTAAATTGACAGTAGGGAAGGGCGCCACCCTTCCTGAAGGACAATGAAAATCATAACCTAGAATGTCAGGGGTTGTAATGCCCCTGACAAACGTCGATTGATCAAACGAGGTTTGGATCAATTAAGGCCATATGTAGTTTTCTTACAAGAGACAAAGATGAACAAAGTGGAAGCAAAGACACTCATGGGATCATGGAAGCAATGGACGGGGGTCTTTGAGAATTTGGAGGGAGCTTTGGGAGGACTGGATATCCTCTGGAATGCAAATAATCACAAGGTGGAGGAAGTTTCTGCCTCCAATATGTGGCAGGTATGTAAGGTTCACTCCTACCCTCTAAATGTTGATTTTACATTAATTAGTGCCTATGGACCATCAAAATCCAACTTTCAAAGAATTTTTTGGAGATCACTGTCCTCCCTCATTCGAGACCTAGATGGGAGTGTTTTGATTATTGGGGATGATTTCAATGCTATATTGGAACTGAGTGATAAATCGGGGGGCAAGGGAGAACTCTCTGCAAACCAAGTAAACTTTCAAATTTTTGTGGCGGACAATGGACTCAGGGAAATCAAATCTAAGGAAGGACAATTTACATGGTTTAATCAAAGGATCTTAGGACAGCATGTCGCAGAGAAGCTGGACCGTTTTTTCTTGGGTGGGCCCTGGGCGAAAACCAACCTCCTTTTCACCTCAAACATCCATCAAATGGCTGCTTCAAATCACCTACGAGTTGAGCTCACTATAGCCTTTGATGGCCCCCCCATCAGATGCCCTTTCAAATTTGAAAAAATATGGTTGAGGGATAAAAGTCTGAGGTATTTAATCAATGAATGGTGGTCAGGGGCTCCAGAGATGTGTGGAACTAAGGCCTTCGTTTTTGTTAAGAAGCTGCAGTTTATTAAGTCAAAAATTAAAGAGTGGAACTGAATCAAGTTTGGCAATATATTTGCTAATAAAAGAGATCTGGAGGACAGGCTAGCAATCTTGCAAGAAGATATAATACAAAAGGGGATGACATTTGAGATGTTCCGACAGGAGCGAGAACTCAAAGAACAATATAGCGAAGTGTTAGCTAGAGAGGAGATTTACTGGAGACAAAAGTCGAGAGAGTGTTGGCTACAGGAAGGGGACAAAAATACAAAGTTTTTTCATAACTCAGTTAAGGTGAGAAGATCCAGGAACAAAATCACAACCATATACAACAGTGAGAATGTCTTATTAGACAATGTGGAGGATATTAATAAAGAGGCGGTTGAATTCTTTCAGGCACTACTATCCAAGGATAACGGATACAATCTTGAGCACCAACAAAATGGGTTAAGTGTTATCCCGGAGCTGATAACAGCGACGCAAAATTAGGCATTGATGAAACCTATTCAATTTGAGGAGGTTCGAAGTGCGGTCTTCAGTATGGAGGGTGATAAAGCACCAAGGTCAGATGGTTTCCCGACCTTTTTCTACCAAACTTTTTGGGAGATTGTAGGAAATGAGGTTTGGGCGGTAGTGGAGGAATCTCGAGACAGGGTGAGTGTTGCAAAGGAGCTTAACTGCACACTTATTGCCCTTATACCCAAGGTGGAGCACCCTACTAATTTTAATGAAATCAGGCTAATTTCTTTGTGCAACACCATTTACAAAGTGATAACTAAAGTGATCTCAAATAGAATAAAACCTTTGCTGAGTCTTATTATCTCAAAAGAACAGAGCGACTTTGTCCCAGGCAGATCGATCGTGGAAGGAATAATAATTGCCCATGAGGCCATCCACACAGTCTGCCAAGTGAAAGTGGATCGAATGATGATTAAATTAGATATTAGAAAAGCTTATGACATGGTAGATAGGGAATTTCTTTCTAGGTCTTGCAGAGATTTGGCTTCTCCAAAGAATGGATTAGCTGGATACAGGCTTGTATAGGGGGGGGTTTGGACTTCTATATTGGTCAATGGTAGCCCACAAGGCTTCTTTCAAACCACACGGGGTCTTCGACAAGGTGACCCTTTGTCGCCTTTCCTATTCATTATATTAGCAGAAGTCTTGGGAAGACTAATTCGATCACAAAAACAACGAGGAAGATGGAAAGGGATTAAAATTGCGGAAGGGATGGAGCCAGTTACTCATCAGCAATTTGCGGACGATACCCTATTGTGTGGACAACCTACACTTCAAGAGGCCCGAGTGATTAGAAAGACTATAGATGTTTTCTGCAGAGCAAGTGGTCAGTAGGTTAACTAGACCAAATCGGAAGCTATTTTCTTTAACACAGAGGTTGACAGACAACAAGTAATTTCCAATATCCTAGGGGTCAGAATGGGTACCCTTCCTGGAAAGTTTTTGGGTACCCCCTTATTTGGGGGGAAGAACGGCCCTACCCTGTGGAACAACCTTATTGATGCTTGTGCAAACCGCCTTGAAGGTTGGAAGAGTAAATGGCTGACTCTCTCTGGGCGGATCATGCTACTCAAAGCAATCCTCTTTGCACTTCCCATATTCTCAATGACAACCCTAAAGATTCTGGAGAAGGTGATAAATTGTATAAACAGGGGGATGAGAAAATTTTTGTGGAATGGCAAAGAAACAAATGACAAAATTCCTTTGGTTGTGTGGGACAAAGTCTGCCAAGACAAACTGGCAGGGGGAGTTGGACTGAGAAACTAGAAACTTCTAAATGAAGCAACGGGGGCAAAAGTGATTTGGCGGATCTACGCCCAGCCGAACCAGAAATGGGTACAAATTTTAAAACACAAGTATCTAGATCAGATGAGTAGGGAATGAATATTCACAATTACCACATTACCAAAAGGCTCAGCCATATGGAATTTTATAACCTCATGCAGGCATGTCATCACTGAACACATCACTTGGGAAATAGGTAATGGGACAAAGGCCAAATTTTGGACAGATTCATGGGAAGGAAGACCAGTTCTTTCAGATAGACGAGATATTGAGAATATCAAACAGGTAACCATAATTCATTGGGGAGAAAAGGTAGGAGATTTTCTCTTGAAAAGCAGGATCCAGGGGGTAGATATGTGCAAATGGAAAGATGTGGGAAACCTACCATTACCAGCAAATCAAAAAGAGTTGTTAAAGGGGATCATGCAGGAGTACACCCCTATGTTGTCTGCAAAAGAAGACACTATGAGATGGTGTGGTTCAAAATCGGGGCAGTACGGTGAAGATTGGTTACAGCATTCTTGACAGAATGGAAGAAAGAAAGGAATGGCCAACAAAACTAATGTGGAGCTCCCCAATTCTACCAAAAGCAGGAGTCTTCACATGGCTGACTTTGAAAAAGCACACTCTGACAGGGGAAAGACTACGCAGACTGGGCTTCTTGGGCCCTTTCAGATGCATAATGTGCAAGAAGGCAGAGGAATCCCTGGATCACTTGCTTCTACAATGTGAGGAAGTGCAAACGGTTTGGAACTTCCTTTTAGGGAAGCCAGGATGGATGGCTCCTCTACCTAATACAGTCCTTGACCTTTTCTCTACCTGGAATATACCGAGCCGTAGATCAATCTTTTCCAGTCTATGGATAGTGGCGCTATCACTGGTAATATGGGAGATTTGGAAGGAAAGAAACAGAAGAATATTCCAAGAGAAAGAAGAGTCAAGGGAGAGTTTTCTATTAAGAGTTGAACGAGCGATAGTTGAATCAGTCTCAGCGGTAGCCAAAAACCATAACTTGGCAAAACACCCCTATACTAGTGAGGACAGAATGATTCAAGTCAATTGGCCATTGGTGAATTGTCAACCCGTTAATGGGTCTATGAGGGTTAACCCCCCTTTAGAAAAAGAAGAGGCTAAATGGGAACCGCCAACTAAGGAGTGGATAAAAATAAACTTTGATGGAGTGTCTAGAGGAAATTCGGGAGCCTTAGAAGTGGGAGTAGTCGCAAGAAACGATAAAGGGGTCATTTTTTTCAAGGGTGCAAGACGATTGTAGGATGGAACAAACAACGAAGCAGAGGCACAGGCGGCACTAATGGCCACTAAATTGGCCATAAATATGAAAATCCCAAAGTTGCACCTGGAAGGTGATTCCCAAGTGATTATTAACGCAATAGCGAAGGGTAACACCCCTTCATGGAAATTATCCCATTGGGTGGAGATCATTCGAGAAAAACTCAAATCCTCTGAGGAATTTCGAGTATCTCATGTCAGATGAGGCGCCAATGTAGTGGCAGACCTCCTCTCAAACATCAGATGTGACATGACAAGCCAAATGGCCAAGTGGTGGAAGGGAGATGACAGCTTGTGGAAGTGGAATTAATGCAGTCCGAGAAGAATGAAAAATCAATAAACACGCAAGACACCCCGAAAGGACAAGTACGCTTTTTCAAAGGCACTGCAATTAATGAGGCAGTTACAGAACACAAAGTATCTGATCGAGACAATGGCGGAGGACAGTAAATCTGCTGTGAAATCCTTTTCCATTTATATCATTGATTATGCATTTATGACCCATCGCAAACGACGACGAAGGAATTACTATTTTAGTTAATGAGCAATGTATCATCAAAGAATCGGATTAATGAGGAATTTTGTGTCTTTTGCAGTATAGTGTGTGAAGCTAACAGTTTTTGAGCAGGTTCAATGGAGGCGAATTTTACCCTAAGAACAAAGAAGAAACTAGTTCCTTTTCTGGGAACGGTGTCGAACAAACAAATGCAAGGACTCTTCAAATACAAGGAAGAGAAATTGTGGAGTGCAGTGCGTCTAATGCTGGGGGAGGAGTTGGTGCACATCCACTTCAGGTACAAGACAAATATGGAGATTTATTCCTTGATTATGGCCTGGGCCTGTGAATTTGAACCTGAGGTGGAAAAAATTAAGCTCACACTGACAAAGCTAATTAAAGGGGACTATTTGATCAACCTTGACTCCATTTTAGAGTGGGTGATCCCTCAGACTGGAATCCGCATTCGGGAAGGAGATGTCGAGGAGGAGATATTACCTTTTGTTCGAGGGCCGGAGAATCGCATAAAGGAGCAATGCAGAGAGCGAGCTCGCATAGGCTGGGAAGCCATGAAGCTCTGCGTCAAGTGAATAAGAATAGATGAGGTTTTGAAAGCCTTTAAGGTGGTGGCGTGCATGGAGGTGGGGAGAGAACTGCGAGACCGATTTGAGGAAGGGCGTGTGGTCCAGTTCTTAGCAAGTCTAGAGGGAGACCCATACTTTGGAAATTTGGATTGCATTCTGAAGATGAAGACCGAAGCAGCCAAAGGGAAAGCTCTAGCAGACATTGCAGATGAGGAGGAGAAGCAGACAAACCAGAGTGACACCGACTGAGTGGATATGGTGCTAAAAATCCTTTTTGTTTTTCTGCTATTTCCTGGTCTTTTAAAAAAACAATATTTATGGATGACTGTAATATCCAGTGCAGAATTGCATAGTACTGGTTTTATATCCTTTTTAGTTTGAACGCCCTACATAGTAGGCTAGGACTGTTAGTTTTTGGGCCGATGTTGAAATCTGTATGGCCTCGGATTATTGTAGCCTTTTTCTTGGAAATCAATATATAACAAAAATTACCGACCCAAAAAAATAAAAAATTAAAGAAATATTATACACATAATAATATTTATTTATTCTTGAATTTAATTTTAAATTCACAATACATATTAATATATTATATATTTATATTATTATAACTAAATCTTTTAACTCTTAGTTTCAGCATATTGCAACAACCTCTTTTTTAAACAGTAGGTAAAGGTAGTTTTGAATTTTGTACATGTCTTAATTTAATTCACATGCTCTAATTTTGTAATGAATTTACCATAAAGTTCTATGAAATATGGTAAATGAAATTTCAACGACAATATATATAAGTATTCATTGAATGTATGGTCAAGAACATGATTTTTTAACGGTGAAAGATGTGTGTTTCCTGATGACTAATAAAGTGCAGCAATGCAATTAATGTGAGAGAACGACGGAGGACACAATGACATACACCAACCACGTACACATTAAAATTATAGAAAAATGAGTGGGTTGCATATACATGCACGGGCAACAAAAAAATGAGCGAGCAAGATATACGTGTAGTTAATGTGACTGAACCGGAAACGAAAAAATGGTGAACCGAACATTATGTAGCAACAAGAATGGAAAAATGATAACTAATGAAAAATCAATAAAAAATCATAAAATTGACGGAAAAAATCAACAGTTGACAATGATTCAATCGTCTTGCATTGTTTTCAGTAGATGTACACCATTGATCTTTAGAGTTAACTCAATTCTTTCAAATAGGGTACGTCTTCGGTGGCAGGAGAGTTCCTCACTGAATGTCTCAAGATAATGATTGATTTCTAAACTAGAATGTTAAAGTTTTACAAAACTTAATCCAATTACAGATTTAAATCCCGATCGCAACAGTAATGCGTGGTTATGTATTTTAACCGTTGAGATTACTGAAATTGAGTTATGCTTCTTAAACACTTTAAATATAATATTTGTAATAACATTCACAAGAGAACATAAAACTAAAAGAAATGAGAAAACAAGAAAGAGATAGAAGAGAGACGCAAACCGTTTAATAACGGAGTTCATCCTTGAGGACTACGTCTCTGGATCCGTATCTCATTTCAGGGACCGCTTTATTAATGTTGCTAGGCAAAAACACGCCTTGTTACAACATCCAAGCTTTCAACCTTGTTCACAGCCTCTTATTGCACATGAAGACGTTCCACAATGTCTTTGTGCTCACAAAAGTCTCTCTCACAATTTCTTCTTTGCTTCAAAATTTTCTCTCCACTTTGGGATCAAATTGGAATGCCTTCAAATAAGCCTTCTACCCCTTTAAATACAAAAAGTTGGCTATAAATGGTTTAAAACCATATAAGCCTTATAAGGGATAAATAATTTACATTTGTTATAAAACAAAATATATGCCCATTTTTTTTTTTTTTTGATGGAGGTCCAGACCTGCGAGCACGACAGCCCAGCAAGGGCATGAAGCCCGTGAGTTGTCAGCCCAGCGAGGGCCTTCACAAAGTAATTTTTGCCACTCGATACAGGGGCACGAGTCAATAGGCTGAACCTTTTCGGCTAAGAGCCAAGGACTGAGGGGTATCCATTATGACAAATTCATCTAGGGCACGATCCCCGCCTCATCCCTTATGATGTCGGAGCCTTCCACTCAGCAAGACTTGATCCCTTGTGGGCTCATTTGGAGCCATTCAACTTCACCAGTAGACCAAGGGCCCATTGACAAATTTAACAAACAAATAATGTTTGTTTTCCATATTTTTGGGCTTCAATGTTTAACAAATAACAACATTTGTTTAATATAAATGGAGGGCTCAACCAAATCGAGCTCCCTCATTTTCTTGACCTTACCCACGATTGATATTTGTTTAGATAAATTTTGTTTGTTTGTGACGTGTTGGTTAAGAGGAGGTACGGTGAGGTGGGGGTTGGGGATTTGACCCCTACCAACATCATTTTGTTTTATCAACTCAAAGTACATAATAAAAACCAAAAATGTTGCCAATTGTATTAACAAACAGGTTGACGGTGTAACGGTAGAGGATAAGGTTGTTATGAGGGAGGTTGGGATTTTGAGTCCCACAATAATTATGGCACTGCCACCGAGGTGCCATGTGACTGGTCTAGATCCACCTGGATCAATGATGTAAGTGTGTTGTTAGCAATTGTATTTTAATTTAAATTTGGCAATCATTTACATTGCCAAATTATTAATATTAAATATAAATACAATATTAGAAGTAATTAATTCATTTAAAATATATATTTTATAAAAAAATTCTTTTTAAAAATAAGTTAATAAATTTTTTAAAATTTAAATATAAAAAGGTAGATATATTTAATTATTTTTTAAAATTAGAATTAAAAATTTGTATTGGGGAAGAAAAAATTATAAAAAAATAATGTTAACCTAAATAAAATAGCTTTAATTGATATCTTTCGACATTTTTTAGATAGATGTATTTAAGATATCTATATTAGTTTAAATTTATATATTCTTTTTGTTTACATTTATTTTATTTTTTTGTATAAGTTTTTTATTATAAAGCAGCCAAAACTTATTTTTTTGTATAAGTCGATTATAAATATTATTTATCATTTAAAATGTTATTATTTTAATTATAGAATTATAATTAATTTTATTTTTTAAGGTAGATTTATTTTAAAACAAGGGACACAATGTGTCAAGTCCTCACAATAATGTAGTTAGTTTAGAATAAGTCAAAAAATAAAGACAGAGATGGGAATTGACATATGGAGATAGGTAGAGAGAAATATAGAGGTAGTGAGAGATGTAGAGACAAATGCGAGTACTTATCATTTTAATGATACATTGTAAAGTAGTATAAAACAATAAAAGGAAGTAAGAGATTAATTAAAAAAGTATGCATAAAACCTTGTTTCTAATATAACCATAATCTTAAGGGTAACTTTAATTGAACCCTTATAAAATTGTATCCTAAATTGTAACCCTAACATAAATTGAACTTAATTATACAACAAATCTAACTATAACCTCAACCCTAATGTTGACCAAAATCTTAATCTTAAAATAATAAGCCTAACCTAACAATTTAACTCTTGATTGGAAAGACAAAGTACATATTGACATATCTTTTACATTAATAAATTTAAATCTTTTGTAAAATATAGTAAAATCACTACATAGAAAGGTTAAAAATTTAGCATCTTTGACTTTTTTTAACTGAACATAGTAATTTATGATGAACAAAGTAATTTATACTGAATAGAGTTACCAATAGATATCTAGTTATATGGCATTGCATATCATTAAGTGAATAGTTGATTAATAATAAATGAAGATTTATTAAAATATATATTTAGTAAAATTATTTATATAAAAGATATTATAAATATATATTTTTAATTAAAGTTAGACTTGTATAGTGTAGTATGTAAGCATTAGATGTGAAATTGAAATAAATATTGTATAGGGAAAAGAAAAAACTATTCCCTATAACAGTGGGCCAAAATATGATTTTTTACTTTTGCATTTTTAATAAACTTTTTTGACTTGCATGCCATTAATTTTTAGAATGAAATTGTACAAATGTAATTGAATCAATCAATAACATAAAATGATTAATTAACTATCAATTCATTAAGTGATTGAAGTTTGTGAAAAATTATTTGTTAGAATATTAAATTGAAAAGAAATAGTTAAAGTTAAGATATTATATTATATTATTATCTTTTCTAGTATTATATTATTTTTATATAATGTTTAATTAAATATTTTTCATTATATTTAAGAAAATTATATTACTAAATTACATAAGGATTTTTTTTATCGGTAATATGTTGATTTTTATTATTAGAAAATTAAAAGCACTACAGTAGGAGAAAGTCATTTGACAAACAACTACCCAAAACCACCCACTGAAACCCCAAACCACCCACCATAAACTGTAATAGAAAACAAAAAACCACCATCCACCCCATCAGCCCAACAACCCACACTGAGTAACAGTTATCGAGCACAAAAAAGCTCATCACAATATTGCCATTACAAAATTTCGTTGGTAATTCAAAAATATCAGACTAAGTATAATAGTTATTAACTAATAACTAAACTATGCATGAGTTAAACAAAAAACAGGGGTACCCAAGCCTCCTCTTGGTCATTAGCGAGCATCCTCATCTTCCTTCACCATCACTGCATGCAAATCTCCACCCAAACCATCTGTCGCCACTCCACCATTACTCGGAATCATTGTCGAAGGTACATTTCTCGTTGCCATAGCCTCAAACAAACGCCTAGTTCTCGACCTCAACCCTCGTCCATACTTCTCTGCATCCTCTGTTTCCCCTCTTACATGTCGGATGATCTCTTCCAATTCTAGGATTTGGACAAACAAATTCACTGCCTCCCATCCTCGTGTCACAGTCTCTCAAAATCAAGCCTTCACTTCTTCCCTCCTCCGAAGGAAGGGGATGTTCCTACCCCTATTTTTGAGTTTAGCCTGCTCACCTGAAATTCCTTCAAACACATCAAATCTTTGCCCTGACACCGCCCACTCAAGTAGCCAGTCCATATTCTGAAGATAATCCTCTGGCACAATTTCCCACATAACTTTTCCAACTTCCTCACACGGAGTGCCCAATTCTACCCCCCACACCATAATAAGTGAATAAACATCCACCCTTGAGCGAAATATATGGTTGATAACTGCCACCTCCTCTCCTAGCACTAGATGCACAATTTTCATAAACAAGGGATCCTTTGACTTGAACATAGTCTGCAATCTTCTCTTTGGGATCGACGCCCAAAAAGTCAACATCAATTTGTTGGATTTGAGCATGAAATTGGCCTCCATAACAGTCGCCACCAACAAAACCGCCTTCCTCTATCACAAACCGCTCTCTCAACCTCCAACAGTCATAAATCATCCATACTAACTAAGCATTCATTCTCATACTTTCCATAAATGCATCCCCCGTAGCCACTGCAAAATTCATCGACATTAATTACCAACGTCAGAGAAATTTGCTTAGGCTCGCATGCAGGGGATGGGAAATCAATTTCGCACGCATCAGCTAGACGGCTATAATAACCAAGAACTGTCTTTTAAATCATGCCAATGAATAATGCCATCATCCTTGTCCCACCACTTCGTCGTGCCTTTTTCCAGCTCACATGCCACATTGCATAGAGCGTCTGCTAACACATTGCCACCTCTTCTGATACAAGTAATGCAAAAATCTTGAAATTTTCGTAATTTCACCGCAATCAAGGTTATGAGTTTATTTAATCTTCAGCTCGATGTTACCCCTTTCATCATTGCATTCACTATAACCTATGAATCTCCTTCAAGATGAACCTTCAAGATCTTCATGTTAACTGCCAACTCCACTACTAACTAAGCGGCCTGCGCTTCAGCCTCATTATTGGTTCCATATTGAAGTCTCTTCGCACCCTTAAAAAGGAGAATTCCACAATCATCATGAGAAACACAACCCGCCCCTAAGATGCCCAGATTTCCCTTAGAGGCCCCATCAAAATTTATTTTAACCCACCCTTGCTTCGGCTTACTCCACAATTCCTCCTCCTTTCTCTGATCTTCAACAGAAGGATGAACCCTTAGAAACCCATGAACGGGTACTAAACTACATAAGGATTACCCCAATTTAGCTTTTATATTTTTAATGTTGTATATATTATATATTAGTTTTTAAAAAGTTTGAAAAAAGTTTTGTTTAAATATAAATTCTTTAAATTTAATATAGTTTTTAAAAGTTTTAAAATTTGTTAAAAATTTGTTTGGTGGATGTGTAAAATAAATTTGATAAGAAAATTTAAACATGCTAAATATTATTTTAATGTGCCTAAAAAAATTCATTCAGAGAGTGGATCCCGAAAATCCGATAATAAGATGTAAATTTTTCAAGCCAATTAGATTGGAGAAAAATATTTTTTATAATTTAGAAACTTAAAAATCATGCATCTTCACTTTATAAAAATTAATAAACATAGATCAAAACAAAAATACATTGTTCTAATTGGTGGAGAAACAATTGAATAATAATGAGTTGACAAAAAAATAATGCAATTGATTCCAATAGTACTAGCCTAACACAAGTACTAATAAGGAACTTTATTATCCATTCAACAATAATTTACTTTGAGGTAAAATATTGGAAGAGATTAAATATTGTATTTTGCAAACAATTATCAAGTAGAAAAAATTAATAATATATTGTAAACAGTAGTATACCCCAATAAAAGGAAGTAATAATACATAGTAATAATTTATTTTGAGGTAAAATATTGGAAGAGATTAAATATTGTATTTTGCAAACAGTTATCAAGTAGAAGAGAGTAATAATACATTGTAAACAATATATAACACAATAAAAGTAAGTAATAATACATTGCAAACAAATATCTAATAATTTATTTTGAGGTAAAATATTGGAAGAGATTAAATATTGTATTTTGCAAACAATTATCATGTGGATTTGAATAATGAAGTTGAAAAAATATTAAAGCCACAAGTGTTGTGCATAAACAAATTGAAACTATGTAAAGTTTGAGAAACATGTTTAACGAAATTTTATTTTTAGAAATGATGTTTAATAAATATAAAAATAAATAAAAATTTAAATTATTATATTATTATCAATATAGTATAAATATAGTATAATATTATTGTATAAATTTTTTTATATTTATTATTATTATATTGTTATTTATAATGTTATTGTTATAAATATGAGTACTATATTATTAATAACATCATTTTATTATCAAACTTTTATATTATTGAATTGCACGAGGATAACTAAAATAGTATTATTAATTTATATTTTTAATATTATATATATGTTTATTTATTTATATAAATCTTAGAAGATTTTGATATAGATTCTAAATAATTTGTTAAAAATTTGTTTATTGGATGTGTAAAATAAATTAAAAAAAATAAAATAAAACATAGTAAATATTATCTTAATGTACCTAAAAATTTGTCTATAAAAATTCATTTGGATAAGTAGATCTGTGAAATCTGGCAATAAGATATAAATTTTTTGAGCCAATTAGATTGGAGAAAAATACTTTCTGTAATTTGGAAACTTAAAAATTATGCATCTTAATTTTTTAAATATTAAAAAAAAAATCAAAAGAAAAAACTCATAGTTCTAATTGGTGGGAAAACAATTGAATAATAGCGAGTTAACCAAAATTGATTACAATCGATTGTGATAGTACTAGCCTAACGACGAGTACTAATAATAAGATAGAGACATGAGAAGAGATTAAAGAAGAAATATGGGAGGATGGAAATGGAGGGGCAAAGAGATGTAGATATAGGGGTCTAGGAAGAGGGAGAGGGAAAGTGAGAGGGAGAAGGAGTGATGGATTGATAAATAGAGTGTGTTGTGTCTAGAGATAGAGGGGGAGAGAGAAAGATGGAGGTAGAGAGGAAGATGCAAAGAAATAGATAGTAGACACCACAGGAAGAGGGAGTGATATAGATTGGAGAGATATAGAGAGATAGTGGGGGTGATAAATATAGAGGGGGGAGTTGGAGAGATAGATAGAGATATAGAAAGTGATATATAGAGAGATAGCAAGAGGGATATTTAGATAGAGAGGGAGCTCGTGAAAGATGAGAAGATAGTGAGAGATAAAGGGGGTGATATTATACTAAGAAATATTTAAATGTAATATATTTTATATTTTATTCAAACTATAATCATTTATAAAAAACACAATCATTTAAGCAAGCATAATCTGCTCAACTTAAATATTAAATTGTGTAATGGTAAAAAATTAATGTGAATTTTATATTTTACTCGGGTTTACAAGTAATGAAACATATCAATTTTATAGAGCTATAGTGAAAGGTAATTGAATAATTTATTAAAATTAAATATAAATTAAAAATTAAAATAGAATTAATTAAATGCATACTTGGAATATATCAAAATTTAAATAATAATTTTAAAAAATAATGACATGTATTAAACTTATTATCTTGATTAATAGCTAAATAAAAATTTAAACACAATTCTTTAATTAATTAGAATTAAAATATTAAGGAAATATATACTTAAAAAATATAATTATTATATTACCAAAAATATTAAGAAAGATAAACTCAATTTTAGAAATAGAAAAATATTATAAAAAATAAATTAAGTTTCAAAAAGTAAAACCATATTTCAAATAAACTATTAAAAATATTGATAAATTATACAAAAAAATGTTAGTTAAAAATAATATAATTTTTTTTAAAAAAGGTATTTTTTTATTTTGATTGTGTAATTTGTTTGTCATCTTTTGATATCGTAGACTTGAAATTGTCATGTTTTTAATGTGAAAGAGTTTTAAAGTTGATTTAAAAAAATATATGTTAAAGGGAAAGTTTAAAATTAAAATACTAATAATGAATAAATTTTAAAATATTATAATAATAATGAATATTTTTAATGTTAATGTAATTAATAAAAAAATAAGTTATTAAAAAAATACATATTGAATATTTTGAAGATAAGTTAACCATGTCGTTGCTCTCATGCCCTACAACTAGGGCTTTAGTGTTTTCTGGTAGAGGTGGACTTGATCGACAGGGACAACTTTTGCCTAGGGGGTCAAAGTTTTTTGGTTGGGCTCCATGCGGCTTTGGTGATTGGAGTTATGCTTCAACGATGCATGCAAATGGAGAAAGGTCCAAAATGATGTATGGGGGTGGAGTAGGCAATGGTCTCCCAAGTAGAGGCAACAGGGATAGGACAGATGGGCTTTCAGTGGGGTTTGTGATAGTAGATAAGCAACAATATTTTGAGAGGTATGCAGGAGATGGTGTGTCCAATGAGGGCAATATCTCTAGGGCCCCTAAGGGATTGAGGTGGAATGGTGAGGTCAGGAGATTGGAGCGATAGGGCATTGTTTTTGGGATGCCAGATGCCTCCCTTCCATTTAGTAGTATGTTTGAAGTTTGAGATGACAGTAAGGGTAAGTATCCTTCAAAAAATGGTATGAAGAATGACTTTATTGGAAATAATGGTAGTGAAGATAGGGTTTCAAGATGGATGGAGTCGTTGGTAGACAATCCTACTATGTGTTTACACAAAGAGATTAAAAGCGAGGTGAGAGCAAAGGAGAGGCATTTTAGGACTTTGGGCATGACAAGAAGATTCAAGGGCTTTTGGTCAAGTCTTAGTGCATTGCATGAGTGGATATTAGAACTTTGGAGCCCCATTTTTGAAGGGGACGTGGAAATTTTCATGGGGCTAAAGGTTTCTTTATGATAGTTTTTGATAATGAACAAGACAGAATGAAGGTCTTGTGTGATTTTCAATGGAGTTGGGAGGACAAATATATGTTATTGTTGAAGCCATGGCATCCTGCATTTAATACTATCACTGAATCCTTCAATAATATTCATTTGTGTAAGAATCCCTAATATTCCATTACAATATTGGTTTGTTTCTTGTTTTAAATCTATTGATAATACTCTAGCCAAATTTTTGGGGGTGGATGAGGGAACTTTAGATTTTGTTCATACAACCTATGCATAGATTTTGGTTGAGATGGACATGTCAAAAGCACCGCCAACAAAATTATATCTTAAATTAGCAAATGGTTACTGGATGCAACCTACAAACTTTTAAGGAATGCCATTCAAATATAGAAGTTGTTTTCACCTAGAACAAAGAAAGAAGTTGAAACATCAAAGGTTACAAAGGAAAAAGATACTATTGAGGTCCAGAAGGTTTTGGAACCAAAAATGTCTATGACTTTAGGAGGAGGTGAGACCATTTTAGGAAAAAATAGTGTTATTGTAGATTTAAGCTTTGCGAGGGTGAAAGAGGCAAAATAGGTTGACTTGCAGAGCATGGATGTAGGAGAGGGGTCAACCGAGGGAGTACCAATATTTCCATACAGGGAGTGGAATGTCAATGGGGGAGAAGGGAAGTAGTGACGAGGAAGAGGGACAATAGAGCTAAGGAAGAGGGTATTTTCAATATGCATCTTTGTTCACATGACGAGTAAATTTAAATAGAAAAAATGAGTTATAAACCTATTGATGGTTTTTGGTATTTTGGTGCTTTGTCTTTACAGGGAAGTGGTTCCCTGAATGTAGCCCCAATTGGCTTGAGCCAAGCTTAAATTCTAATATATCAATAAAATTTATCAATCTATTAACGACCAAAATTTTTAAAAAAAATAAAAAATGTTATAAATATAAATAATCATGAAAATTGTCTCACCATTATAAATAATGTATTTACATGTTTGAAAATAATTTTAATTGGGGAATTTCACTTTGCAACCAAAAGGTGACGAACAAGGGTTTCACCCAAAGAACATGGTTCTGTTGCGAGGATATGGAAGGGGTCATATGATCTCCTCCACTAAGGTAAGTTGCCTCCCTCGTTCTTGTTTTCTCTCTGCATTTAATTTGATTTGTATTGGTTGTCTTCCCTTTATTTGCAAGGGTTGGCGTGATTAATACACTCATATGGATGAGGCTCCTTGTAACGAGGGCATTAATTCGACTCCTCGAGGCAATAATAAAGAAGATGCCCCTGCTAATGAAAAAAATTTCAAAATTGCCTTAATCAATACCCCTTTCAGTGATTGATTCTACAAAATTTGATTCTAATCTCGTCTCCCTTTCCATAAGCAATGGTGACCCAGGAGGAGGAACAGTAAGCAGGTTGTCCTACCTATGTCTATTCTTGTTATTTCTCCTAATTCTGATATGATTAATGCTTTAAATAATGAAAAATTGTGTTTGAAAAATGTTGTTGTGTTTCTCTCAGTTGTGGATACTTCTAAGTGCTTGACCCAAAAAATATTTAGATCAATGGTTTAAAAATATTTGGATTAAAATATTAGGGTATCATGTGTCTTTCTGCAGAATGATTCAAAAGGGGATTTTAAAATTTTTTTTTAGTGCCCTAAAACTCAGACGACAATGGTTTAAAAACAATTTTGGTCTATTGGAAATTACACATTTAGGGCTCTCAAATGGACTCCCAATGTTGTTTCTAATGAGATTCTAGCTTTATCCTACCCTAAGTGGATTGTAGTTAAAAACCTCCCCTTGCTGCTTTGGAATTTCGTACCCCAATTATTGGAATCCATTGGCAATGTTCTTAGGGTGGATAACACCTAATCTTTGGTTCCTCATATGTACGCTAGGATTTTAATCTCTATTAATCCTGGGAAAGATCTCTCTAGATTCCTTGAAATAAAAATGGATGATGACCCCTCGGTTTGCATAATTGAGACCCGTGGGCGAATTAACATTTATTTTCTCTAGAGAAGAGAAGGATGCATTCAAAGGAATTGTCTGGTTTTAACCAAACAAAATTCTCATGTTAAACCTAGGGGGCCCCCTCAAAACAAGATGATAGTGAATTGGCTATTCAATTCAAGCCCCCTCCTAAGGGTTTTGCAAGTGATGTTCAACTACCATTGTTGGAATGCCTCAATTATTTAAAGGAGGCAGTAAGGGCTACCGTTACTGCTCCTCCCATTTTTATGGGCTCCTTAAAATTGGGGAATTTAATATTGATCGTTTTCCCCATTCCGCCATTGATGTTTTGTTATCATAAATTAGAGATAGTAAGAAGGAAACACATGATCAATTTATTCACCCCAAGGGTCACAAGTTTAGGTATAAAAATGCTCAACAACTTTCCATTGAGAAGCTTAAAAATAATAAAGTTTTTTCAATGGAAATCGCTCAATCCTTTGTTGAACCCCTTCCCGCTGAGCCTATTTTGATTCCAATGGATTATGATTCTCAATCACTGTTAGTGACAACTAGAGTGACTGAAAGGAATAAGTGTTGTGTTGTCAAAACCATGGTTAGGGATATCGAAGAAAGGAGGTTGTCCTCTGGGATGATGGCTGAGACAATTGATTTGCCTATCCCTAATGGGAATGTGTCTCTAGTGAAACTCTGAAATAATTTCAGCAATCTTATGGACTCTCATATTGAGACCCCACAAGATGCTGGAATTGTTAATGATTCCCCTCCCCTTGGGGATATGCAGGCTATTCCTCATATCAACTTCATAGAGAACTAAATCCTTCTAGTGATAAACATAACACTAGTAGTGACAAGGATGATGTTTTTTTGACATCATTATTGTTGATCCTCTTATGGGGAATGAGGCTTTTTCCATTAACCAAGGCTTGGCCATTGTCCTGTATGATAAAACCAAGGGGAGCCTTTGAATGGGATGTACACTGAAGCTCCCTCATTAGAATCTGACCTAGAAACTAGATCAATATTCAGTGAGTCGATTTATAAGGAGGAGCACATGTAATATCTATCCTCTAGGAACAAGAAGGATGAAAATGAGGTATTGAGTCCCATAGGAAATGGTCACTTTATTAAAGCCATGAGGAAGAGGGGGAGACCTAAAGGAAAGAAATCTCCTCTGCCTAAGAAGAAGGATACTTATAAGGAACTTCCTAAGTGTTTTGACAGCTTTAAGGCTGTCATGGACATCACTCAATAATGTTTCTCACAAATTTAAGTTGCATTTCTTGGAATGTTATTGGGCTTGAGACCCTCGACAAAAAAACATGTTGTTAAGAGGTTCTTCATGCAACATAAGTATACTGATATTTTGATGTTGCAAGAAGTGGAATCCATTAATTTCATGTTGGATGTGAACCTATAGTATATCTAGAAAGATGCTACCCCCTTCTTTACCAATCATGATAGAGGTAAGGGGGGAGAAACCATTTTGATAGGATGCAAGTGAAGAAATAAGGTTGTGGGTAATGGTTAATCTCCCTGCAATAGGGTTGTGTGGGTCATTGTTAGTGAGCAAGATACTAAGTTCAGGGTATATTCCCTCTATGCATCTAATGACTATAGAGAGAGGACTGGTCTTGGAAATGGATGGGAATGCTCTCGAATGTCCCTTAGATTATAGGAGGAGGCTTCAACATGATTAAGAACTAGGAAATAAATTAGGGGGCCTGGAGATGGAGTGGAAAAGTGGGGAGAAACTCTATTGGGCTAGGATGAAGAATAAGATTAGGTTATTTGATCCCATTGAAGGAAAGAAAGGTGAATATAGGTCCATTTGGTACACATGGTGTAACTTTCAACAAGGTAGAAGAAGAATCTACTATAGACTAGATAGGTTCTATTCCAATTAAGATTTATTATCCTTTCAACAAGAGGATGATGGTTTCAGTGTTAGGGTATACCCCTACACCCTATCAGATCATCATCCAATCAAAGATTAGATTGCATTTAATGCAAATGTTGGCCTTCCTATTATGAGAGAAGATAATTTTTTCCTCAAAACTAGTCTTCTTAAAGAGGAGGATGTTAGATGTGCTATATATATGATTCAACAAATAAATAAGTGGGGCGGCCATTTTGGTTCAGCCATTGATAAATAGAATAAAAATGTGAATAGTCGGAGGACTCTAATGGAGACAGCAGGCAATAAAAAGGCTAAGGATGATAGGGAACTTCAAAGGGGCTTGGTTGATAACCTTATGTTGCTAGAAGCTCAAGCCCAAAGGGACCCCACCAATCAAGATTTGGTGCTTTTGCTTTCTCAGAACAGAAACTCTCTTAGGGGCATTCAAAATCATAAGGTCTGGGGTATCAAGATAAGGGCCATAATCAATTGGTTAGAACAAGGAGATAAGGGTTCCAAATTTTTTTAACCTCCTTAGGCGAAAGGAATTTAAAGAAAGGATTGATAGAGTGTGGTAAGAAGGCAAAGAACTGGTGGACAACAGTGACATTAAAGATGCATTCTTTCTCTAATACAAGAGATTATTTTCATTTGAGGGGAACTCTCTGGCTAGTTATCTTGCAAGGGACAGATGCAACTTTACTTACTCTAAAGAAAATTTCAAATAAGGAGGCTGGTTTTCTCAAGAATCCAATCTCAATTAATGAGATTCTCAAGGCCATTGCCACTCTCAACAATAGCAAAGCACTGGGCCTAGATGGTTTGCCTATTGAATTCTTCATTAAAAATTGGAGACCTATTACTCTACTAAATGTCTTGTATATAAAATATTAGCCAAAATCATTGTTCTCAGATTAGTGGATATCCTACCAAATTTTGTGATCAACACTAAAATTGGATTTATCAAAGGTAGGTATATACTCAAAAATATTATTACCAACTAGGAGGCTATGAACTGGGCCAATTACACCAACCAAAAAGTGGCTATGTTCCTCATTGATTTTGAAAAGGCTTATAACAAAATTGAATGGATTTTTCTTCTCATGACTTTGGAATCACTTGGATTCCCTAAATAATTCTATCAGATGGTTCAAGTCTTACTCAATGATGCATCTACTCAAGTGGAGATTAATGGTTCCCGTACTATACCCCTCACTTTAGAGAGATCAATTTTGTAGGGGTGTCCATTAGCCCCTGCCCTCTTTGTTATTGTAGATGATGCTATTATTTACCTCCTTAGAGATTTTCCCATCTTCCTAAGAGTTAATGGCATCACTTTGCCTAATAAGGAGGACTTGATCAATATTCAGTTTTTGGATGACACAACTCTCTTTTTAGAGCTTGATGAGGACAATATGGACTCCTTAATGGTGAAATTGAAACTATTTTGTGATGACTCAAGGGCCAAGATATCTGATACCAAATCCATCCTGCTTGGATGAGAAGAACCAACCCCTGGCTAGTTCAGTAAGTATAACTACCAATGGTGGGGTCCATCGAAATAGGTTAGGTATCTGGGTATACTATTTGTACTTAACCCATGTTTAAAGAATATGTGGATTTATCTAAAAGGGAAGATTGTGAATAAGTTGGCCAGGTGGAATAAGCATTACCTTTTCATGGTTGGAAGGATACAGGTATGCCAAAAAATCCTCTCCTCCTATAGTCTCTACTATGCTTTTGTGTGGATGTTCAACACTTATCAGATTAATGTTATCCAAAAGGCAATCAGAAAATTCCTTTGGTCTGATGGAAGAGGTTACAAGAAAGTGCACTCTGTCAATTGGAATTGGTGTTTCTTAAGCAAGTAGTTGGGTGGCTTAGGATTGAAGGATCTCAGGATGTAGGGCACTGTACTAGTCGTCAAATGGATCCTTCACACCATTGAAAGCAATGAACCCTGGAAAGTATTGATTAGGAATAATGTTGGGCTTGTTGTTCCTAAGTAGACCAAGACATGGAAGTTGCTCCTCTTAGTGACTTTCTAACTGGTAATTTTCCAATTTCCCCAACTAGCTCTAATGTATTCAAAGTGATATGGAAGGCTTGGGAATATATTAGAAGCCTTGTTTCCCATAATCCTTAGTAATGACAATTCCTTATGCGTGAAAAGATCTCTCTGGTGTAATTTAGTCCACAAGGGTAGACCACTTGCCTTGTTCCAAGGATGTTCTACTAAAAGTTGGAATGCTAAAGGTATATGTTGTTTAAAAGATATTATTATTGATGGTCAACTAATTTCTTGGAATGTTGTCAGCATTAAATATCAATCATCTCAATCTCACTAGAGGACCTACACTGTGTTGTGGAAAGCCTGTAGCAACCTTCATCTACCCAAATCATGTTTGTTGGTAGATGACAAGCTCTCATCCTTCACACATATGGATGAACACCAAGGTTAAAGCAGTTTATAATGCTCTTTGTTGTAATAGTGACCTAATTAATCATGTTAATTCATTCTGGAATTTAAATTTTAGCAATAGTGATTGGCAAAAAGTCTTTAACAAGTTATGGGGTAGTTGTATCATTCCCAAGAAAAAAGATTTTAAATGGTTATTTATTTTGGAAAGGTTGCCCATCAGGAATGTGCAACAATCTAATGATATCTACAATATCTGCTAAGTCTCTAAATCTATTAAGCATATTTTCTTTGAATATATTGTAGCTAAGGAAATCTAGAATCTCTTTGGTATTAACTTTTATAAGAAAAAATTCTTATTATGATGCTATGTTTGGATTTATTACTAGTGTCGAGAAGGATAGTAATTATTTTTGGTCTATTTTAACATGTGAAATACTTTGGATTATTTTGTCTCTCAGGAATGAGGAGAAATTTTAGGGAAAAGGCAAACTACTTACTAAGTCTTTATGAAGACTCACTATTTACAATGTTGCATTGTAGGTCACAATTGTGATGAGGCTATTAGTGAATAAGTTTGAGTGATTCATCGAAGATGGCATAACCAAGGTCTTCCTTTCTAAGTTCAAGGTGGAAAGGTCTCCATTTGCCAATGCTTTAGAAGCATTTATGCATGAAATCAATGAAGTCAAGTGAGTGGAAAGGGAGTACTAGGCCGAAAAGCTAGAGACAATAGGTGTTCTTAATTGGAACAAGAATATCATTAGGATGGAAGGCCCCTTGGGGTGGACTACTTGGATTGATGACTAGACTAGATGGTGTCTTATGAGTCATATGTTGATCCCTTTTGTATGGTCTTGTATTTCATGTTTAATCAATGTAAGAGACATATGTATATGGATAGGGTAAGTTGCAGTCAATGTATAGGCCCATTTTCAGCATAAGCCTATATAGGTCTGCTAAGATAGTGCATATTGTTTTTGAGTTTATTATATGATATGGTGATATCCATCATATGATATTGTGCTTACAATCTTTTATTGTACAAAGTTTTCCTTCTATATTTAATATATTAAAAAAATTAAATACTACCAATTTAATATGAAAACCCTAAACAATATTTTATTAAAATTGAAAATTAAATATAAGTTCTTTAATTTATTTTTGTTTTACCTTTAATTTTTATCAAATATCTTAATTACCCAAAGGCGTAAGATAATGGTCACAAAGTAAAGAGTTAATATATGTAAATACACCAATGATAAGTAAATGATGAACATTTAACAACTCAAGCTTTCTTACTACCATGATACTTTAAAATTTATAAAACTAAACTAATTTAACCAATCATTAATAAATGGCCTTTACAAAAATGAAAAGTCCCTATTTTCCTACTCAAGAAATATTTATAGCTTATAATTGTTTTGAAACTATTTATCATGAATATGATTCACTAAATTTTTTAGGTGCTAAGGGAAAATTTGCAAGAATGATATTTTTAAAAGGATTTTCTTGGTATTTTTTGGATATTATTAAAAATTGTTTGAAATATTTTTAAAAGTTTCATAAACAAATTGATTTTTCTATATAGATAGATAAATTTTATTTGTGTATGATGTATATATATTTTACAATTTTGATGTTTTTGTATTTAAAAAATAAGTGTTTATTTTTATTTATTTAATTTTATTTATGTATTTATAATATAATACTTTCTTTTTTGATAAGTAATGGGCAAAAGCCGATAAGGTGTACATACCCTACCCCCTTTGTGGGATTTGAACTTGTGACTTCTATCTCAAGAGTACAAGTTCTCCACCATTAGGCCAACTCAGGTTGTACTATTTATAATATAATACTTATCTTCAAGGAACATTTTGACATATTTACACATTTAATGGTAATAATTATTTTAAATTTTTTTGGTTAGTATGAGATATAATAATACTATTTTAAATTAGTGAATAAAAATGATAACAATTTTATTCAAAAATAATTATTATTATACTTTTCACTATAAAGATTAAGCTAGAAATATAAATATAAATTTATAAAGATTAAATTGTCTATATTTCAATTATGTTATTGAATATGTTTTTTTACAATAGTAAAAAACAAACACTCATCACAATATGACACATGTTATGAAACAAATCTAACATATTAAAATTTAAAATTTCAATATTTTTTTACCACACTACCTAAATGGAAATCCCTACATATATGTGACAAAAAGTTATATATAAAAAATAAATATATTCGAATAAGGTTATCTCAAAAATAAGAGACTGCATTTAAAGTTTATAAATATACATTGCAATTTCATTCCAACATACATGGTACATGTCTATGTTTCTTGTTTTCAAGGGATTAGCAAACAATGGAGTATCTATGGGGAACATAGTTAAAAGATAGGTAGTCATGCAATACTGATATCAGGAAGTCTGATGATGCAATAAATTAAGTTTTTTTTTTTTTTTTAATTTGAATTTTATGCTTGTATAGACCAATAAGAATAAAGGAAAATACTATTTTATAATCATATAAAATAAAAATTAAATTTATAGTATTGGATTTTTGTTGAAATGTTTTAATTCTATGAATTCATTGGTTAAAACTAATTAAAGAAAAAATTCAATGAATGCAATAATATCCCGCCTTTTGTAGAAGCTAAAAATGGTGAATATGAATTCATATACATAATATAATCTTTCATTTTTAAAATTTCAATTAATCGCTCTCAAAACTAACAATATTAAAAATTGATCATTGTTTATCAATATGTGTGTTAAAACATTTTAAATCAAGTGCCTAAATCTTTCAATAAAGACAAGCCCTAGATCATTAATAATCATAAATATGAGTTATCATTGTATAGACCACCTAAATTATATTATCAAGTAGTGGCATCATAAATTACATCATCATTAACATGTACTACCTTAGCATATAAATATTCTACATCGCTACATCTCATGTCTTCAATCTTGTGAAATTGTAAAACTAGATTTATCTCAAAGCAAATGAAGTTTCATACTTCAATTCTCTCATAGAATATCTTCATAACGTTTTTTATTATCCCATTTATTTAGAAAGTACATCTAGGTGAGGCATACATGTTTCAAATATATGTAGACACGTGTAATCTTGCAAATAAGGCATTGTGGTATGAGTTAGATAGCATCAATGGTATGGTTTCATCCCAAACATAAAAAATACAAGGATTAGTTTATCTCTACGATTGGCACATGATTTTAATATAAAATCTAAACTTGGTCACTCCTATCATAGCCTAAATAATAAACGGAGTTTGAAATAGCCAAACAATATATTATCCCTTTTATTTTACATTTCAAACATACATTTATATCTCCACTAATTTATTAATTTAAGATTTAATTCTATATATGTATCATCCATGTGGGTTTTTGTCCTAGTTATCCTTGTTTTTTCATTTTTTAGATCTAATTTTCTAAATCTGTTTATCTTTGAGTTAGATCTTAGCTTTCTATGAATATGTCTTTAGCTTCATTCATGGTGGATAGGCAAATTATAATTGATGATGTTATTCCTTCTTTGCACTCCATCTACTATGAGTCTTATTTCCACCAAATCATGAAAACTCTCATGAGTTGGTCGGTAATGATTGTGTATCTATAATATTTTTGCTTCTTGATTTATTTTCCCTCCCATCGTTGGGTGTTTTCAATAAAAAAAGACACTGAAAATATCCACATTCTAGCTATTGGAGTTAACGATCGTTTTTCAAAAATTCATGGCAAAACTTGCATTAAAAGTTGTGTGTTATGGTACAAAATATCACTCATAAGTAATTAATAGAAATGTAATAAAAAATTATTGAAATCTAATAGAAAAATACAAATTATTTTTTATAGATTCAATAAAATATACACATTGATTTTACATTATAGAACAAATTCACAATAATTTACATCATCCTTAAATTCTTGACAATTTGTTTGGTTTAATTCATGAAATGTGTCGAATACTAAAAAAATATTGATTTTGGTGGCTTAATATATTGAAAAATAGGACAAAATATTATGTTTTCACCCTTTACCATTGGCCCTAGACCATATTTTACTCTTTATTTTCAATCATCCCCTTCTAGTGGCCCATCTTTAATATCACATTAACTTTTGTAGACATCATTTTGAGATACCACTTATTAATGAGGACCCTCCTTTCAACCCATTTTTGCTTTCACACAACATATCTTTGAGTACTTGTGGAATGCCTCCTCCTACATCCCATTATGCACATGTTTTAGACATACATAAGGATGAAGAGTAACATGAAGATCTTTTACAATTTTTACTTAATATATGTGAGGATAAGGTGTAGTTAGTAGATCTGATATATCTTTCACACCCTCCATCACTATTACATATGACACGAGGCATACACATGTGAATATGAGACATGTTAAGCATGATATTTCACTTTATGTGAACTATTTCATTACTACGATCAACAATTTAGAATGATATGTTAATGTTTATGCGTTAAGAGTTCAATCACAAGATGACACTACCAAAGTCACAATCCTCATTTTTATATTAAAGATAGTTTATAAACTTGCAAACCATTGAGTATGAAAGAGTTTAGGCAATCTATGATGGTTCACCAAAAAGGATAAAAAAATAGATGTCATAGCCTCGCAGGGCATTAATACTAATCAAATCCTATCTAATGAATATATAAAAGTCTTATATAGTTCAAATACAGTTTGTATATATAATTATAAAGTCTTAACTAGTTCCTACTCTCATTATATTGATCCAAATATCGCCATCTAATGGGGGGGTCTATGTGTGATATTTCTTCATTGGAATTAACTACCTCCATGGCTAAACATTCCCCTATATTCATGTGGTATCTAGATCCTCCTTTCTTAGCTCCACTTTTTGCTTCTATAGGCTCCTTTCCTTTGGATTTTTTTATTAGTATGTTTTTCTTCATTATATTATTTCACGAACTCATATAGCCCTCTCACAAATGGCTTACAGTCTTCTTTGATATAAGCCCAAGTATGCACATATAAGACCTCGAAGGAGTTAACTGTCAATGTGCCATCCTCCAACAACTTTTCACACTTGATTATACAAAATAAGCCAAAATAGATTTAATTCCTTATTCATAATAGTAATAAAACCAAACATAATTTCATATTAGACAATGTCATCATTCCATCCTTTTAAATTAGAATAGAAGTGTTTCAATATTTCTTTGACATCAAAACATTCAAGAAATACATGCTTGATATTCTTTGGTTTCCTACAAACTGTATACAAATCATTATCATTATTGAAATATTTATAGGCAACCTCTGCAATAAAAACAAACATTTGAAACAAGCCTTTTTAGGCTCTATGCTATTATTACATGTTATTGATAAAATGTCACATTGTTCCTTATTCTTAAGGTTTACCTACCATATGTTGTTAAGATGCTCAAAATGATCAATATTTCTACACAGAGAGTTATAAATCAATTTAACATTAGTCTTCACTAAGGCATTACCATCAGACCACTTATAGTGCATGTATCTCTTGTCATCCCAAGAACAAACCCTCAGAAGGAAAAGATGGGTGTAGGATTCCCTAAGGGTAGAGTAGGTTCTCTAGTTTGAGACAGGGAGGTCAAATTGCCGACTCAAGGAAGCCCAAGATTTTAATTGACCATCAAGAGAATATCCTTAAACCATTTGATACCCTCAAAGTACCACTTCCTAGTAGAGAAACCTTGAAGGAAGGCAATAGGCTTGTCCTTATGGGTAAGATTCCACCAAATGGATGTCTCACGACAAATGCTTCTATCATCAACAATGATCCCATTATGCATAATGAGACCCCTAACACTTTCCCAAGCTTTCCATATTGTTTTAAACATTGTGGATCCTACAAGAGCAATAGGAAAACTACTAGCTAAGAGGTCATTAAGAGGAAGAAGTTTCCATGTCTTGGCTTGCTTAGGAGTAAAAAGACTAATATTATTTCTAATAAGTATTTTATAGGGTTCATCCCCTTCTAGAGCTTTGAAGATCCATTTTAGTGCACGAGTAATACCTTTTACTTTAAGATCTTTTAGTCCTAGACCGCACTTCTTATCCAAGTAACACTATTTCTATTTAACAAAATGAGCCTTCATTTTTCCTTTGCCATCAAACCAAATAAACTTTCATATTTTCTTTTGAATATCATTAACTTGATAACTACTAAACAACAAAATTGAAGAGTAATATATATTGTAGGAAGATAGGATTTTTTGGCACACCTGCATTCTGCCAACAAGAGAGAGGAACTATTTATTCCATTTGTTCAACTTGTTATCAATTTTGCCTTTAATCCATAGCCACATATCTTTCAAATAAGGATTGATGACAAACAAGATTCTAAGGTACCTCACTTGTTTAGTGGGGCCACCCTACTGAAAACTGTATTTGGCAAACCAAGGAGGGATCTTACACCCAACCTCACATTATAGATTTAGAGTTAGATATTTTAGCACCAGATGCATCACAAAATAAATCAAGATTCTTTATAAGTGAATCCATATTACCCTCATTCAGTTCAATAAACAATGTAGTGTCATCCACAAATTTGATGTTCAAGAGATCCTCTCTATTGGGTAGGGTTATTCATTTGCCCTTAGGAGAGATGAATGATTCTCTAAGTAGGTAGTAAATGGCATTTGAAGCAATAAAAAATAAGGTTGGGGCTAGGGGACATCTCTGCATAACAAATCTATCCAAAAGGGACCTCTCAGTCAATGATCCATTGATGTCTATTTGAGAAAATGCATCTTTCATAAGCGTTCAAACCAAATGACAAAAAGTGCTTGGGAATCCAAAAGCTTCCAACATCATTAACAAGAATGACCATTCAACCTTGTCATATGCTTTCTCAAAATCCAATAAGAACATTGTTACATTTTGATTGGAGACTTTAGACCAATTCATTTCTTCCCAGCTTGTCAATAATTTTTCTAGAATATATCTTCCTTTAATGAAGCCAATTTATGTATTACTTACAACCTTGGAAAGTATGTCAACTAATCTTAATGCAATGATCTTAGCTAGAATCATATATGATACATTTAGTAGAGTGGTTGATCTCCAAATTTTTATAAGGGTTTTATCCCCATCCTTTGGAAATAGTTTGATGACCCCTTTGTTAATCTCTATCCCTAGAGTACCTTTATCAATGGCTTCATTATACACCTGTAGTAGGTCTTCACATATCCATTTGATATTTATCTTATAGAATTCAATGGGCAGTCCATTCTTCTCTTAACATTTAGAAGAAAAACTTGGAACCTTTGTCCTCATTCTACATTGAATTCATTGTGGCTCTAATTCTCAAGCCTTCAATTCTTCTAGTATGAATTTTTCTTAAGAGAATTTTGAACCATGGCTAATTTATCATTGATATCCTTATTATGGGGGTTATCTTGCAATTGGGTCTCAAAGAGTAGAAGCTCATCATTCAAGTCATCCTCAACCCATCTATTATCTTTATCCTTCTTACCAATAGTTTGGAACAAGACTTTCCAACTAATGATATTTTTTTCCCATTTGTCAATAGTAGTCTAATCATGTATATGGCACAATTGCAGTCCTCATCTTTTAGCAAAATGATATCAAGAAAAAAATTGTAGTCTCTATTACGCAAAGTTCCCATAAAATTGTTGTGTACTATCTCAGCTTGGATGGGATGATGATTTGATAGGGTATAGGGGATGACTTTGACACTGTTTCCAAGCTCATCTTTGTTGAAATTAAACATCTCTCTATTGACAAATATTCTATCAAGTCTACAAAAGATTCTCTTTCTTCCCTATTGATAATTACATCATGTGTACCAAATAATTTTGTGTTCTTGTCTCGTACCTTCCAATGGGTCAAACACTTTTAATTTGTCCTTCATCTTGGTCCAGTAGTGTTTTTCATTACCCTTCCAATCAAACTTGCTACTGTTGTAGACACCTAAAACTTGCACAATGAATTAAGTGAATTTTATTCATTTAATTATCCCCAATTCTTCCAATTAATTAAATTAAGATTTAATTAATATCCCTATTCTTCCAATTGACCTTTTAATCAAATTAAAGATTTGATTAAATCTCCTTCTTCTAGCCTAACCTATTAATTAAACTAAGGTTTGATTAAGTACCCTTAGCCATTTGATTAAATAAATCTTATTTATTTGATTAAAATCCCCTTTCCCCTTTTAATTAAATTCACATTTAATTAAAAATCCCCTTTGCAAATAAATAAATCATTATTTATTTGTGAATAGTCTTCCCCACTTGCAAAATCCTACATTTTCCATTATTCCCCTAATCATCCTTCTAGAACCTATCTAATCCCTTCATTATCCTAATTAATCCACTTGGGCTTCCCAAGGTTGCTCACACATGTGTGAGAACATATCCCCCTTCTCCCAAGGTGGGACCACATTGACTTTTCACCCTCTCCCCCCTTGCAAATCCAGGGTGGGACCACATTGATCCTCACCCTCTCCCCTTTGTGACATTTGTCACAAGGCTAAGCCTTTCAACTTGGGACCACATTCCTCCTTCAATCTTGACCCTTGATTAATAATCAATCTTGGCCATCCATTTCTAAGCCTTCAACTCTATAAGATGAGCCTTTGTCTCATGTCAAAAGGTCCCAAGTCCATTGTCCATGATAAGATCCCAATCTTGTGCATCCAAATTATAGTTTTTTTGTACGTTATCAAGGAGCTCATTGGTCACCTTCAAGAATCTAAGTCTTCTATCATTAGCATCATAGCATTTAACTTAATTACATTAGGTTTTAGATCATTTAGTCTAAATTGCATATCAATTACATACTTTTTCATCTTCATCTAACTTAATTAGCTCATCATAATCTTCAATTTAGAATTAACAAAGCCTCATATCGCCTCCACCATCTTGATCATAACTAGCTTTTCATCTTGCATCCTTAGCTTTCATTCATATCATCATCTTAGCATTCACTAGGATCTTAGTTGCATTCATTTTGATCCTAGAATCATCAAAATTTTTTTTTCTCTAGGTTGTCATCCAAGAGATCAAGTGCTCTTCCAAGTGAGGGCCACCTTGAATCTTAAGGATCTTTAGGGATAGAGGAGCATGGAACGATTTTGAGAGTTTTTGGTTCACTAACATGTTTTTGTGATTAATAACTCTAATGCAATATTTCAATTGTTACCCATCCCAATGTGGCTAGGGTTAAGGTTCAGTATTTCAATCAAGCTTGTGCCTTCAACTGATGAGAGGCCCTTAGAGGCATTTGGCTTATCTTTGGCATTGGATTTTCTAGGTCAGTTAGAGATTATAGAGAAACTTCTTCGAATATGTCCTTCCTTATGACAAAGATAACATGCATTTATGCCTCCAAGAATTTCAATTTCACATGAGAAGGGTTCATTCTCAATATTAAACTCAATAGAGCCGAGTATTTTGATTCTTGAGTTAAGGTAAATCAACACTCTCGTATCTAGGTGAGGGAGGGTAACCCTCACATCATCCCGCCTCACGATTTTTTCCAATGATGCAAGCATTTGTGAAAGAAGAGCTAGAGAAATGGTGGGGAATTTTTAATAGTAATCCACCTAAGGAAAGATAAAACCATAACTTCATTGTTAATAACATCGGGCATTACTTTTAGGGCCCTAAAAGTACAATTTCCAATATTCCAATATTGGTTGTTAGTTATAGACTATTGCATTTTATTATCCTTAAAAAAACAAAAACTTTATGAGTCATGCGACAAAAAGAAATCTGTATTCCCATTTTATTAATCCATACACTTTTAAACCATTCGTCTAAGAATTTTCTAGCTAACACTTTGGAAATATCCACTACGGCTAAACATATTGCAATGTTCTTTAATATCTTCTTTCTTGGTTAAGAAATTCAAACATTTTTGGAGTGGGAGAAATGACCAATTTTTTAGGGTTACGGTCAGGGTGCTTGCCTCATCCTCCCTTTATGCTACCTACCATTCTCATATGGAATAGACACAATACTAGCCACAAAACTATCACTTTCTGAAAACACCTTAGGGTTTTCAACAAGAGCATCTTGAAATGATTTAATTCCCTTGTTATTAATCTTTAATGCCTCTTGGATTTAGGTGGATAGATTTCCATCCATTGGGTGCATGGTACACCGCTAGCCCAGTACTCATCAAGGCCACCGCCATAGGCCATAAGCAAGTACCAAATACCATAAATGAGTAATAATACTACTATCTGCCAACAATAAATGAGCACAATGAAGAATGAAAGCAACATAGGGCAAGGACTCTTATAGAAGGTAAGTGTGAAACCTGGGTGGAGGACATTGGCCTCCTCCACAAACCCTACACGTTCTTGTCCTCCTTGGGATCCGCTCCAATTCCAATTCAAACTCTAAGTTTAAATCACCTATTCCGCAATCCTTCAACATATGAAAATTTGAAACATCCTTCACCAATCTAGATTTGTAACACGTTGTTTTAAATAATATGATAGCAAAAGCCCTCTAGTATAATATGCACAGTAATTCCAAGTTATGCTCCTTTCCTAATTTCATTAGGATCAATTACTCACCAATGTGTTCCCATGAAGCTTGAGTGATCATGCATTCCTAATTTCATTAGGATCATTACTCATCAATGTGTTCCCATGAAGCTTGAGTGATCATGCAGTTACATGCTCTTATCACATTCTTAAAGGATTTGGCTAGAGTTTTCATGACGTATTTTCTTCATAATATCAAGCTCAAGACACTTATCACTCAAATCACATAATGCAAACAAAATTAACAAGATCTAATTAAGGATTAAATTTTTAGATTTCAAGTTTTGGCTAATAATATGTTGTCTCTTTTATGTGATAACAATCTATTCAACATGTGTATGGATTTTTTATTTACAATCTTTGAAAACCAAGTGTTTTCAATTGTTCATTATGTTGGGACTTAAATTTGTAGTGCCATTTTTGTTGATGTTCCTTCTATTTTGCGTGTCTTATCCATATTTGACCCATTGTTTATAACTAATACGAAACATTCTAAAAGGGTGAAAAAATCCACAAGAAATCTAAGTCTAGGCTATTTTTGGTGTTTTTCTTGGTGTTGTGTGTGTTTGTTGGCTTTTCAGACTTTCAAGGTTATCCATATTTGTATACCCTCCCTATCGATCTTGACAACTTACTTAAATCCTTGTTAAAAAATTATTTAAGCGTTATCTCATCTAAGTTTCAAGGTTTAATATTTTCTCATCCTAGCATCCCTGTTAGACTTTTCATCCTTGGTATGCCTTCCTCAAAATCCCATTCTTTCCTCTATAAGCCTCCTTATCAAAGTTTCCTATTTCCCAATACCATTTCTTTGGTATTCCCAAGCCTTAAAGTCTCAGAGTCTATTAAAATCCTAAGTCCTTTGCATCCACTAGAATTTTGGACTTCCTTTCACCCATCCCTTGGTATCCATTACCCTTCATCTCCACTCTTGAACATCGATATCTTGCACTCCAAAAAATTTACCAAGTCTATTGAAGTCACTTTTGGGTTGCTTGAGTAATCAAGTACCTCTTTTCATCAAACCTTGAAAGTTTGAAATTGTACTAATTTCTCTATACGACTTATCAAAGCTGTACTTTCAACCTTCCCTTATTTGGATATCTTTTTTCATCAACCTTTGAAAGTCTAAAACTTTGTTGATAACTCTATACAACTTATCAAAGTCAAAATTTCAGCCTTCAACTCAGTACCAAGTTAAAAGCTCCATCCTAACTTCCCGATCCTAACATCCCAAAATACTTTCTTTATTAGATTTCTCCTTTCAACCTTCCCCCATCTCCCATCTCCTCTAGCATGACTTCCTTGTCACTCATAATTCCTTAATGCAATGATCCTTGGTATGTAGTATGAGTTCCCTCAAACCCCAAACAATATGAAACCCGCCATTTTTTTATGCATCTCCCACCTACCCTCCTAGAAAATTGATAAACATCATTTGCATTTCAATGTCCTACAACCAGTATATCAAATCGTTCTTTATGTAGGTTGGCAAGAATTCAAAGAAGATCAATGCTTAGCCCATGCCATAATTTTTTACAACAATTGAGATCATTGAGCTTGAGAGTTCACGCCTTGTCCCAAGTTAATTTTTTTAGATTTTTATGGATCTTGGTTCAGGGAACATGTCATTTGCAACAAATTTCATGGATCTTTCCTTGAATAAATATGTTCAAGAGTTATTTGTCCACTCAAATTTGGTCACCTAAAAAGGGTTCTATAAATATGTGTTCATTTGGCATATTAATGCTCGAGTGGTTTTTTTTTTGAGAGATGGGCATTATAATGAGAAAATATATTGAACATGTTATAATTTCTTTTCTAAAGAAAATAAAGATTACTATATTATGAATACATGTATACATGTTGCATCAAATTTTCTCTGTAATATGAATATGAATACATGCTTATAAATTTGATTTTGTCTTACAATACATCACATGTTCTTTGAGAGTAGCAAGGTTTCAGGGAAGGAAAAAAATCTATGCTTGCATATTTGATGTAGGAGTTACTATTTGATTAGGTTATCTTCACAAAGGGTGATATTCCTTTTTAGATAATGATTATGATGTGCAATGTTTGTGGAGTATTAGTAAGTAGAGTTTCATTTTGCAAGTCAATAACATGGATTTCATATTATTGTAAAGCAATGATAAATTATTATCAAACCCCAAAGATGAAATGTTGGTTTAATATCATATTGGTATAAGTTTCAAAATCTATTATCCCAAGGATTATACATTGATCTTGTACATTAATTTAGGTATTTCTAATATTCTCATTCTTGTCCATTAAAGGTACAAGAAAGTTAATAATGCAAAATTGTCAAGTTAAACCCTTGTCATATTTGCATGAACCATACATCTACCTTTGTGACTATGATAAATCCATTATTATACAAATATTTAATTACTAGAGTCATATGTCTTTGATTTGTTGGTCTAGCATCTTAATTGTTTTGATCACATAGATTTTCAACCCCTTAGAAATAAGCAAAAATGGGTTGGAGAACCAACACATTATTTATTTAAAAATTAATGTGCTACTATATATAAATATGAGTGTGCCTTATCACAAGGGATAAAATTATAAAGCCATGTCACACATATGTATGTATGTTATAAATATGTATATATACATATATATGTATGTATATAAAAGTATATATGTATGTATGTTATATATATGTATATATACATATATTATATATATGTATATATACATACATATATATAACATACGTACATACATACATATATATAACATACGTACATACATACATACATACATATCTATGCATGTATGTGTGTATATACACATACATATATAAATATATATACATGCATACATATACATATATGCATACATTCACACACACACACACCCCTAGATACATACATATATTTTTTGTGACATCCTATCAAACTCTCTTATTTAAAAAAAAAAGAATTAAAATGTTTCTCTTAAATTTATAAAAAAAATATATCCAACTAATTTAAAAAAAATAAAAAAATTATACACATAGACTACATTAATAATTCTACATTTCATAACTTTACATCATTTTAAAATTCAAAATATAAATATCACTAGTAGGCAATCTAGTTGAAAAACTATAATTGTGTTAACCATTTCTTTATGAAAGTGTGTCACGGTTTTGAATTTTACCTTAAGATCCCCTTTAATCTCAACATATTTAGAATACTTCCCCCTTTTTCATACATTATTATTACATTTACAATAGGTCAACAATAAAGATGCACCTAATGATGATCATCACACATACTTCCAATCAAATAAATTTAAAAAATATAATACATTAGAAAAGCTTCCACACGTGGTATTATAACAACTCTTAATAATTTATTACCTTACCCTTGATTACACCACACACAATAATTTTGTTCTTATCATCACATATATGATCATTCTATATATAGATGCATTGCATTTGGAAATAAATTTCATGATCTCATATATATATATAAGGGACATAAGAGTTTGTCATACTAATTCTATGTATAAGGGACCTTTACAACATAACACATCATATGTTGAGGTTAAACATGAAACAAAAGAGAAGACACCTAATATGCAAGCAATTACTTATCAACATATATATATATATATATATATATATATATATATATATATATATATATAAGGGACATAAGAGTTTGTCATACTCATTCTATGTATAAGGGACCTTTACAACACAACACATCATATGTTGAGGTTAAACATGAAACAAAAGAGAAGACACCTAATATGCAAGCAATTACTTATCAACAAGATGTGAGTGAAAATAAAAGGCAAGTAAATAGAAGAAGCATGTAGCCATGAAGACAAATTTTACCATTTCTATTGAGATGATGATAACATGTTAGATAAATATTAATCATGATCATTTAAATAAAAGGATGGAAACATCCAATTTTACTTGGCAATACATTAACTACTTGTTAGGATGAGGTGACATGACATTAAACCTTACATTCACATGTCATTCATGTGTCTCCGTGTTCCTTAGAATGCGTTCTTGAGGGCATGGAATAAAAAAACATAATTGAATTTTTGTATTATTTGACAAATTGTAATTGTATTTTCAAGAAAACACGAGTCTGTGATGGAGATAAGACAAAATGGGAAACAATACCTCATTGGCATCCACTTTAGGGAATGTGAAGGGTCTTTCTTTGGGCACCCAATTTTGGATGGAGAAAGGTTGTTTGTTGGATGATTTGAAGAGTTATTGGGGAGTTACAGAGCATCCATGAAATAAAAGAGTTAAGTGGCTATGGGTTAGGTGCCTATTGTGGATTCATTTAAATTATATTATTTTATTTTCATGATTGTTGGCTATCAATTATCCTACCCATGGGTATTTGCAAGTGGTTTCTTGCCTCTTGTTTTAAGATACCACAATAGTTTTCCCTCACATTTTTCAATAAATTAAAGCCATGAGATGGTATTGTTATGATGTTGGGTTATTGCAAGTAATAGGATGCTGCTGAGGAGGAGAGAAGTGAAGTGTATTGTTGTATGTCTCATTGTGAAGATTATAATATACTTTCCCTCTTTCTAGTGTAGAGTTTTTTTTTTTCAAAAAGGGTTTCTCCACCTAAATTCAATGTCTGTATGGTTTTTTATTTTTCAAATTGAATTGAATGTAGAATCACCTACATATTTTAGATTTGGTAATCTTCATTTTAGATTTGCTATCACATATATAAGTTAGTATTTCAATCTTTCTTCTTTTAAACATTTGGTATCAAATCTAATAGTTATATTGAGAGGGGGACATATTTCAAGTGAGGAGTGCAAATTTGCAGCAATCGAATCACTTGGCAGAGCTTTTAATAAAAATAAGTAAAACAATCGCCACTGTTGCTTCTTGAATTTGGTTTGTGGAATTTGAATTGAATTGATCAATAGGGTAATAGAATTTGTTGAGTAGAAAAGATACAAACCCTAGCTAAAACAATGGCTCCGAAGAGGAAGATTGCAATTGAGCCAACTGTAAACAAGAATCATCAATAGGGTGAGAGCTTAAAACTGAAAAGAAGGAAAGCTGCCACCCCAAAATCTACTAAATCTCCAAAACCTATAGAAACCCCACAACCCGTAGAGAACCCACTTGTTGTAGCTGTAAGTGAAGAAACCCTAGACCAACAAGTTACAAAGAAGTTGGCAAAAATTGAAAGCAAGAAGAAAGAAATTAGGGGTTTACACCAGGACTTGTTCAAATTTTTCAAGGGTTCCACCATGAAAGACTCATTGAAGAAGGTCTTTAATGATAAATGCAACAAATGTGGAGATGTTGTAACTGAAGAGAGGGGGTGGGACATTTTTTGGTTCTTCTATGTCAATAGTGACAAGGATATAACAATGCCAAATCCTTCGAATCTAGACCTAGGCAAATTGGTAGTGCCTAATGTTTTTGTGGAGCCTAAATTGATAAGGTTCATAGCAAGAAAATATCATCTCGAGTCTATGATAGTCAAAACTATAGAAGGAAACATCATGCTACGTGCGAGCAAAGAAGCTATAGTATCATATTTTGATTTGAATAGAGAATCTTTGAGAGAGATCAACCTAGCCAAATTTAAGGATGAATATAACAAGAAGAAGTTGATTATGAGGAGAGATGCAGTGCCAAGGTACAAAAAGAAGATGTACCAAGCAACAAAGAATTATTTATTATAATCAGAAAAGAGCCATTTGAACTGATTACCTTTGAGCACTATTTTGTTAGGACATATTATGCAGTGTCAGATTTTGGGAGTTGATGCACAAACGAAAAAAATGCCCGCAAGTCTAATGGTTATGGCAATGAGAATCCAACATTCTCATTCAGAAGAGTTATATGATTTTTCTACATATATTCAAGATCAATTGTATGAGGGATTGATGAGGATACATGGTAACCAAATTGTGGTGGGTTTCAATCATTACTCCCTCTTGTGTCACCTCTTCCTTTCTTATAATAGGGCAGCATGGAGCCCAAGCCTCAAGCTTGTTATGAGAGATTCTAAAGGCGAGAAATAGCCAGTATAGAGATGGACTTAGATTTGGGATAAAGGGTCCAAAAGGTTTGACTATGTAGCATTTTTTTATCATCTTGTTATGAAATTTTTGAGATGGTATGGCCTAGAATGTCAAAGGTTGCCATAAACCATTGGGAGGGCCTTGAGAGTTGAGGATAAGAGACCAACAAAAGGGAAATTGCCAGAGAATGCCTTCTCCCACAATTTTGGTGATTTTTTCTTCTTTGTTGAATATTCAATGATGAGAATATATGGGTGCCTTCAAGCACCACATTGGCTACCAATTGTTGTTCCCCCAAGGTTGGCATTCATGGAATTATTGTGGCAATTGATGTGGATGGAGAAAAAATGGGTGGAACCAAAGAGGAAGGGACCTCATCTCCCTCGGTATATCCTATGCAATGATTTTGTTGCAGGTTGTGAAACTTTGGAGAAAGTCCAAGAATTCATAAGGGAGAACTACCACCTGCAAAGTGGGAAAATCAGTAGTTATGATCTAGAAAGATATATGAGCCACTTGAGAGTAAACAAAATTAGAAGAAAAGAGATTCCCATGAACCTTTTGAATTTGAAGATTTGGCATGGAATTGCACCCCTGAACAAGCTTTAAACAATAGAAGAAAATGGAATATTTTGGAGAAACTTGAAAGGGAGAAAAGACAGAGAGATCTTGGGTTCATTGGTTTTTGTTCAAATGTAGAAAATGAAACTTTGAGAATGCAACTAAAGTTGCAAAGTTTTAAACAATTATATATTGAAGCTCAAGGGGATCCATCTAGGTTTGGAGAGGAAAGGCCCACATACCAACCAACAATGCCCTTGGTGTATGCAAGCAAAGGAAAATAGATCATGGGCCAAGAGAAACATGAAATTCAGCTTGGTCGTCAAATAGATCAACCCCAAGGAAGGGCTAGGGCAAAACAAATTGATATTATAGATATTTAGGATGGTGAAGAAGAAATTGACCATCCTTCCCTTTCTCCTCCACATGACATGTTCCATGATGAATAACATGTAGAAGATCCCATGGATGCTGATAGGGCTATTATGCCAAATGTCATTCCAGTGAAAGATGTAGAGGATGAAAGAATGATTGCCTCTTTACAATTTATTTCTGATGATAATTTCATCAAAACTCACGAATTCAAAAGTTTTTGGCTACAAGAAAAATTGATAGAGTATTTTGAGGAAGAGGCAACAAATTTTGACCAAGAAAACATTGATATTACTCTAGATGAGGCCAAAAGGATGGTTGATGAGAGTGGAATGCTACTAGTCCCAAATTGTGACCTAAATGAAATTTTTATGCGTGACCAGCAGGAAGATCCTACATTTGTAAAGGAATTTGATACTGGTGAGGGCATTAGAGGGATGAGGTATAACTCCAACATCAAGGCATTGGCTCAATGGTACAAGGCCCCCATAACCAATAAGCCCAAGTTATTCATAGGTGTAGAAAAACATGTAGAGGGTGTAATAGTAAGGACACTAAAATACACCTTTGCTTTAGAGGCAACTAGAGTTGCAACCTACTTATCTTTATTTGCATAAGTTGCAACTGAAGAAGAAGAGAAAATACACGAGGCATTGAAAAGAAGACATGCTGCCTTAAATGTGTCCTTCAATGAATTGTACATGGAAAACATCAATTTGAAGAAGTAACTAGGAAAGAAGGAATCAGAAGCATCTACTTCCACCTTGGTAATTGAGCACCAACCTCCTCCCCAAAATCAAAGAGACCAAACATAATTTTTTTCCAAGGATGAGGTTGTTCCCATATCCCTATATAAAATTTGAAAAGCTCAAAGATGAAAATAAGGCATTGGTGAAAATAATTAAGAAGAGGGAAAGGATATTGTCTGAGGCAAAGTTGAGAGAAAAAGAAAAATCTTTTAGTGTGATGGTTGGAACCATTTTACATTTGTTGCAAATAGTTTTGAATAAATTAGATGATGCTCATAATACATATCAAACATTGCTCTAGGTTTTGAAGCAATGTAAATAATTTATTGCATTTTTGAAGCCCTTAAGTAATGTGTGGCAACCACAAGACGTAACTTTGAGAGAATTATATATGGCTATTAAAAGTCTCTCAATAGCCCCATTAATCATTAATGCCACATTGAAGATGCTAAATATTTTAACCAAAGAATTGTAGTATATCAAGGGCAAGGAGTTGGCTGTGAGTGAAAAGATAGATTCTTTTAAAACACTCCAACACTGGACCATTCCAAATATTTTGGATGAAATTGGTGAAGTAAAGAGCTTGGACATATGGAAGAAAGATTTTGAAAAAACCATACAAGTGACCATAAATAAAATTGATGAAGGGGATCAACCCCAAATATCTACTTATCATTTGATAATTGATAAAGTAATTGAAAAAAATGCCTTGTATGGAAAACTCATAGAAAATGTAAAAAATGTGGGTGGATAATAAATGCAGGGAAACTCATGGCAAAGTGGCAAAAATTTAGAATTTCAAATGGCCAATAATTGTAACCAAGTTGCACAATGGCATCAAGAGCATTGTACACTCGAAGAGGAGTAAGCATAAAACACATAGTGATAGAAGGGAAAGACTATGTTTCTCACATAATTTAGCTACATACATAGGAGACTCGCCAAATCATGTAGATCACAGATATCCTATGAAGATTTAGAGCAACTAATTATGTTGGAAGCATAGATATTTCGGTCATATATTCTTTGATGCCTTGGTCAGCTTACACGACATGTTTTCAATTGTTATTTGTTTAAATTTCTTTTTCAACTTCATCATTAGCAACAACATCAGCAACAAGTTGAAAAAAAACATGGGCGACAAGAGGAAAACCAGGCGATGGAGGGAAGGCCGAGGGTTTCAGAGACAGTTTCAGCATGGCGAAAAATCTAACATGAACTGTTGGAGAGAACCTTTGAGTCCTGGTAATACTGGTAAAAAGGAAGTGCCATTAGAGGCGGAAGCGGAAGATGTGGAAATTGACATCACAAGCGAAGTTGAAGAAGATTTGGATTTGTGGATAAAACACGCAGTCATCGGCAAATTCATTAGACTCAAATTCAACATAAATCAAATTAAAGATTAGGTGTATAGCAATTGGGATTCCAAAGTGGTTATCAAATTCATGCCTAAAGGATTTTTCAATGTCATCTTCACGGATGAAGAAGTGAGAAATAAAATTTTGACTCAACAGAATTGGTTCGTGGAGGAGTGCCCGTTATATTTGCAGCCTTGGTAACCTAATTTTAATCCATTACCCTTGGCGGTATACAATCATCCTGTATGGATTTGTTTGTACAATCTTCCTTTAGAATATTGGAATGATTCATGCCTTGAAAAAATTGGAAGATCATTGGGCACACTGATTGATATTGATAATGAAATTATGGAAAGTGATTCATACTTGTATGCAAGGCTGAAGATCGCAGCTGTGAAAAAGATTCCTTCTAAACTATCACTTTTATTAGGGGACAATGTTTGGATGCAACATGTGGAAGTTGAAGCATATCAACCGACTTGTGGGAGATGCGGTTTAAAGAAACATCAAAGTGTAGATTGCAGAGTCTTTGTCAAACCTACAAGAAATGCCAAGAAGTGGGTCAAGAAGTTGAACAATCAGTTAACGGTTACAAATGCAAACAAAGGTGATGTCGTTCCCAAAACTCCAATTCTGGCATCTAAACCGCCATCCCCTAAGCAAAATTGCTCTGGTGCACGATCGGAAAATGTAAAAGAGGATGATGTTAGATTGTCCCCATCCAGACCGGATCCTATCAATGACAAAGGCCTTTCAGATAATGAAATCAACTATGATTTGGATTCGGAAGATGAGTTTCATTTGGATGACGAATTGGACAACATCGATCCCAGAAGTATTAGTCAATCCGCAAACATTTTGTTGGGAAAGGCTAAAGGTGTCAAAGGTAGGAAAAGCAACCGCCAGAAGAGAGAAGACATGGCCAAAGAGAAAGGGATTATTAGTGTGTTGGATTTCTTGAAAAAAGCCAAGGGAGATGGATTCTCCCTTGGTGCGAAATGAAGATAACTACTTGGAATGTCAAGGGACTTTTGGCCCCTGACAAAATTCGCTTGGTCAAACACGCTTTGGCTAGAATATCAAGTGAAGTTATTTTGCTGCAGGAGACCAAGCTAAATATGGACAAAGCTTCAAGTTTTTTTTTTCATGCAAAAATTGGGATGGTTTTTTTTAGGAAGCCAATGGCTCTGCAGGTGGATTGGCAACCTTATGGGACCCTGATAAAGTTTTAATTATATTGATTCAGAAATCTGAGAATTGGATTTACTCCTGGGTTAAATTTTTAAAAGAAGACCTCGAGTTTCCATTGTTTAATGTGTATGGGCCTACCAAAATAGAGGACAAACTCAAAGTATGGAATGAAATTACGGAGCAAATCAAAACCACAGTTTGGGAGAAAGCAATGGTGGCGGGGGATTTCAATGCATTGCTTGATATTGATGAAAAGAAGGGAGGTTTAAGAATGTCCAAGCGAGTTATGCAAGACTTCAGAGACTTTGTTTCCAACAATCATGTTTTTGATGTGGTACCGAAAAATGAATGTTTTACTTGGACCAATAGAAGAGCAAAGTTTGCAAGCATTTCGGAGAGGCTTGATAGACTTTTTGTAGGACCATTCTGGATTGAATCCTCTTTTAACTTGGAATTAAGTATCTTGCCTATTTCCCTCTTAGATCACTTCCTGGTTCAAACTTGCTTCAACGCTTCTCAAGCAAAGGTCAAAGGGAATTTCAAGTTCTTAAGTATATGGTGGAGGGATCCTAATTTTCACAAAAATATGGAGACGTGGTGGCTAGATAGTAATATTTTTGTTGGCACACCCAACTTTTGTTTCTCTCAGAGGATGAAGTTTATCAAAGATAAATTAAACTTTGGAATGTGGCCTCTTTCAAAAACATATTTGTTGAGAAAATCATAATAGAGGAGGAGCTTGACCGTTTGAATAGTTCAATCATTGTTAATGGCATGTCGGAAGACGATTTCTTAAAGGAAAATCAGTTAAAAAATGATTTTTTTGAAATTCTGTTTCGAGAGGAAATCTATTAGCATGAAAAATCAAGGGAATTGTGGATTAACACGGGAGATGTGAATACCAAGTTTTTTCATGCATCGGTAAAGGCCAAACGAGGTAAAAACATAATTGAATCCATCAAGAATTCGGAAGGGATGCAATTCTCAAAGATAGAGGAGATTGAGGAAATTGCAGTCGAATATTTCAAACAGATTCTGGGATCCGTGGATGGCTAGACACATGGTGTTTTCTCAAATCTACTGGAGGTTATTGATAGAGAAGTAACTCTAGAGGATAACAAATATCTGATGCGCCCTTTCACGATCAAAGAAATCAAGGACGCCACTTTTGCACTCCATCCCCACAAGGCACCAGGCCCAGACGGGGTGACTATGGAGTTTTTCCAGAAGTGCTGGTGCTTCATGGGAGAAGACATTTGGAAGGTTGTTGAAGAATTCCACAAGAAAGGTAAGTTTGTCAAAGAAATCAACAACACCATGATCACATTAATTCCCAAAAAGCAAACTTGCGAGACCATGGCTGATTACAGACCAATCTCGTTGTGCAATTCTCTATACAAAATCATATCTAAGGCAATGGTCAATAGATTGAAGATTATTCTGGACAAATTGATCTCACCTGAACAACATGGCTTCACACCAGGGAGGGAGATTGCAGAGACACGAAGCATGGAATGATTGTGAAGCTAGATGTTAGCAAAGCTTATGACCGAGTAATTTGGACCTTTCTGTTTTCTATTCTAGAACAATTTGGTTTTGAGAGAGGTTGGCTAAATTGTATCAAACATTGTGTTTCTTCCATATGCTACTCGATCATTGTTAATGGCTCGATGTGTGGTTTTTTTCATGCCACTAACGGGTTAAAACAAGGAGATCCCCTGTCACCCTTCCTATTTGTTCTGATGGCATAAGCTCTTGGTAGAAATATTAAAAAGTTAGTGGTTCTGGGTAGCTGGAGGGGTGTTTCAATTCATGAAGATCTAAATCCTAAATCTCATCCACAATTCGCCAATGACACTACTCTTTTTGGAGAAGCCACAGAGAGGGAAGCAAAGACAATCAAAGCCATCTTGGAGGAATAGGAGGTTGGCTCAGGGCAAAGCTTGAACAAAACTAAGTCTGTGGTCTACTTCATCAATACTAGCAAGAGAACCCAATTGAAGATTGCAAAAATTTTGGGTTTTCAGATTGGTGAGTTCCCCATCAAATATCTTGGAGTGCAATTGTCTGCAGGGAGATTCCAAAACAAGCTTTGGGAGGAGGTGTTCAACAAATGTCACACCAAAGCGGCAATGTGGAAAAACAAATGGCTTACACATGCTAGAAGGATACAAATGATCAAGTCAATATTGTCGGCTGTACCTATTTATTATATGTCATGTTTCAGATTATCCTCCAAAGCTGCAAATGATCTTGATGGATTACTCAAAAAATTCTCGTGGGAAGGGTCCAAAGACAAGAAGAAATTCCCTTTGATTAACTGGGATACGACTTGCTTAATCAAAGATGAGGGAGGGGCTGGTCTGAGGAAAATGAATTTGCACAATTTGGCACTTGGTGCCAAGTTGACATGGAAAATGTACATGCACCCTCTAGAAAATTTGGTGCAAAATTTTATCTAGAAAATATCTTGACTCTCCAGATCCGGAAAGAATCTTCACATTGGCAAATTCAGATGGAGGATCCTCTGTCTGGCGATTAATTTGGGAAAGTAGGAGAATCATTACGGAGCATTTGACTTGGAAAATTGGCAATGACAAAAAGGCAAGGTTTTGGAGAGACTCATGGAATGGAGACACTCCCTTGGCTGAGGCTTTTGAGGACCAATATTGGGTCAATCAGGTGGAAGCTACAGTCGACCCCTTTGTTGCAGACTATATGCAACACGTGCCTAGCTCCACTGCCCTGATAGTCTGGAAAGTGGTGGGTGAATGGAACCAGGAAAATAGGAAGAAACTGGATGAATTGCTATGCAGTAAGAAAAAGATCCACTAAAATTGTGAAGATGATAGTTTGTTGTGGTGTGCGGCCAAATCAAGAATGTATAAAGTGCATCTGGGATACAAATTACAAAGACACAGAGAGAAAGATATCGATTGGCCTGGGGCATTGTGTTGGCATAAAAGCATTCTACCTAGGGCAGGTGCTTTTTTGTGGATCGCGTTGCATGGACGTATTCTTATAGGGGAGAGACTAAAATTGATTGGCATCTTGGGACCCATGTGTGCACATTATGTAAAAAGGATGGAGAGACAGTCGAGCATTTACTTTTTTGGTGCCCCTTCACAAAGTAATGTTGGGATTGGCTTCTTGATTGTTTGCAGTGTCATTTGGTCAGGAATCAGTCTCTAATAGACTTTCTCTGCTCTTGGCCAAATAAGGCAAAGTCTTCCAAATGGGGTATTCTTTGGGTTGTGAGTCCATCCATGTTGACATGGCACCTTTGGAAGGAGAGAAACTGCCATATTTTTAATGATGAGGCTATGCAAATTGATGTCCTCATTCCAAAGATCAAACATGCCATCGAAGAAGTGATTAATGTTAAGACTCTTGGTAGAACTTATAAATCATATACTAGATGGGATATGGCTATGGAAAACATTTGGCTATTGTCGAAGAACAGTGACTACAAATTCTCTGACTCGAAATCCTGGAGAAAAAATATTAAGTGGACTCCTCCTCCCTATTGGTGTTTAAAAATAAATTTTGATGGGGCTTGCAGAGGGAATCCGGGTGAGTCTGGTTACGGGGCAATTATCCGTGATGAATTCAACGATCTGGTGGGAGCTAAATATGGTCCGATGGGCGTATTGACCAACAACATTGCTGAAGTATCAACACTCGAGGCAGGTCTTGAATGGTGTGTGGAGAATGGGGTTCACAAGGTTATGATTGAAGGTGATTCACAGGTTATCCTCAATGGCATATCCAATCAGCGATTCACGGACTAGAAGCTAGATTGTTGGATCCCTAGGATTCAACACCTTATAGGGCTCATCTCTGAATGTACTTTCACACACTCATATCGAGAAGGCAACTCAGTGGCGGATTGCCTGGCCAACATGGGAATATCCAGTTCTTGTTCTAGACAGTTGTCTTTGGCGAATGAGATTCCGAACGCTCTTCTGCAGATCTTGATTCAAGAGAAATCATCAATCTCTAGGTCAGGGATTGGGTAGATCCAATTTCCTTGTCTTTGCGTGATCGGGAGATAAGTTGAGTTCGAGGGTTTCATCATGTGGTGTGTGTGATGACACGCACATTATACAACGCTCTCCTTTCTTTTCTTAGATTGCAAAGGCAGATTTGCTTGGATTTCGTTCGGGCAGAAACCTAGATATTGTTTCCCGACCGATTATTTTAGGATGTTTGGAGGATTCACATAGCAGTTTTCGGTTAGTAATTTTGTGCAAAGATCGTGTTTGTTTTTAAGGAGGCTTTCTTCATAGTTATTTCAGAATCATGGTTCATCACTTTGGTAGAGCAGTGTGACCGACTGTTCAACATTGATGTTGAAGGGCAGGCAGTGATTGTTGCGATTGCTGAGGACGCACTCAGTGAAGAAAGGCACTGGTGCGATGGTTTCATTTACGAGATCATTCTTTGCCTGCTAGTGGACATTCTTCCTTCCAAGGAGGCATGCATTGAGAAAATGGGCGGGTTTGTCAAGGATGTGGATGCTAACATAGTAGGCAATGTCATCTTGGAGCTGGAAGAGGAATGGGAGAGCATCTTGGGTCCTTTCTTCAATCCTGAGTGCTTCCTCTCAGATGTGGATGTTTCAGAGTCTGAAGATGAGAACCAGGTTGCTGCGACAGAGTTGCGGAAAAAGCAAGAGAATTTTATGGGCAATGCATGGGATGTCTTTTGTGCAGGGGTCTCCACTGGCGAAATGGGTCCATTTCGTAGGATGATGAATGAAGATCTGGGTTGGCTGTCAGACAACAACATTGAAAAGGTGGCAACTTTGGGTACTCGTATTGCGACTATTTTGAGGCTTCTATAGCGTCTTTGGCCTTTGATTGGTTGATGACTATTTTTTTTTCTCGTATGGGCCATATCCTTTTTGGGGGTCCGGTGCATATGTAATACTTTTATTATCAATATAGGGTGCTATCCCCATACTCGATAACACTTATCTAAAAAAAAAAAAAAACGTCAGCAACAATTTTGTCTTGAATTTTTACGTGTTAGCAATTGGCCTGAAACTTGTTTTGCTCCCTTGTTTTCTATAAAAGGGAATTCAAGTCCAATTGCAAGGGATTATGATATTCCAAATTTTGTAATTGCACACATCAACATCATGCCACATCATCAAATTTTATAGCAGCAATTTTTTAAAGGGTAGTTATATTTGCATTTCCCTTCTTTTGGAGTGCAAAGAGTTTTTGTCTTATATGATGTTAGCAAAAGGTACATATAATATTCTCATATAGGCAAATTGGATTTTTACATGTTAGCAATTGGCCTGAAGCTTGTTTTGCTCCCTTGTTTTATATAAAAGGGAATTCAAGGCCAATTACAAGGGGTTATGAGATTCCAAATTTTGTAATTGGGTGGGTAGAATAGCAAATTGTAAGTATGAAGTAATAGAATGTTATTTTGAAGTGAAATCTAAACTTTTCACGAATGTACCAGCTGTTTTGAGCAATGAATGAATAAAGATTACTTTGAATTGTCTCCCAATTGTGGTTTTTATTTTGTATGAATTTCTTATATCAAGGACATGGTTGTTTCTTTCTACAAATTGTGTTGTAGATGTGAAATGTGTTGACGGGTTCTTTCCAAGGGAAGGATTAAATTCTATGAATGTGTTTTAGCAAAATAGAAGGTGCATTTAGTGATCATTAAGAAGAATTCAAAGTAGTTTGCTAATATGCATTGGTGTCAAGCATCATTGTATGGGATCTATATAGCTAAGTAGTTAAAGGTTCATGAAGTTATGATTTTGTTGCCTAGATTAGGCACTGATCTTTGAATATTTTGAATGAATTTTAGATACCATTTTACTCTTTGATTGATCAATTTCCTTTTTCTGTTTGTAGGAGTAGGTGTAGGTTAGAATTCACTTCCAATTATGCATGGAAAAGTTAAATAGCTACGAATTGAGCCAATCTAAAGTCAATTACATGCGTTCTGGCTAATCTATATAAAAGAAATATGCATTATTGCAATATTAGTTCACTTTGCTCCAATTTTTTTAAATATTGCAAAGGGTCACCCGCTAGGTCTTGCAGAGCCTAAAGTGCAGGAGATCATTCAATCTTTGATTGAGAAATTGTTCATTGGCCACTGATCTAAGTTCCTCTTGAAAAAAATTTGGCTCATTCTTAGATGAATTCAAGAAATTAGTTAGAAACACAAACACTCACAAGCCATAACAAGATGTCTTTTTCAATGTTCTCTCACACTACAATTTTCTCGATTAAAAGTTAGAGCTTTTGTAGAAAGAGGTGGGGTATCACTCAATATTAATTCCTTTTCTTCCTTTTCTCTAGGAAAACAAGGAGGAATGAATGAACCTCTAAAGGTGGAGAGATAGGAGGAGGTCTAGATGGTGTTAAGAATTTGCCTTGTTGTCCTTTAAGGGATTTTAGAGGTGTAACCATGACATACACACTAGACTCTCTAATAAGAGGAAGGATTCCCGATCTAGGATATGGTTCACTTATTACCTATGGGACAAGAAGAGTTACCTTCATATTCGTAGATGTTGTAGGACCCTTACGAGAGGAGTAGATAGAGTAGGAACCAATGAACTACCTAATGATAACTCAACTATTCTCTTGGATTTAAAATTCAGATAGGAAAGGAACAAAGTATTCTCATGAGGTCAAATGGGTTGAGGTGGTTGCAGCCAAAGGTAGTTAGCTGTAAAGTTTGCTTGTCTAGACAAGGCTTGTAGCCTACTATGATATGCAGTATGCACTTGTCCTTCAAATGGAAATTTGAAACACTTATGGAATACATAAGGGATTGTTGTCATGGAAATGAGCCAAGTATGACCCAAATTTGCATGAATCAAATTTGGGTCAAGGTATGAATTATGGTAAAGGGCACATCCAAGCTTTTAGGTCCAACCTAGACACGAAGGGTGATAGGACCAATAGTGGGACAAGTCAAACCTCCATGCAATTGATTGTTAGAGTTACCTTGTATTAGCTAATAATTATTTATTTAATTATTAGTCTATTATACTCCACGCTTAAGCTAAACTTAGGCATTTAATAATATTGTAGGTATTTAATAATTATTCTACTTATTAAATACACATTATCCCTTTAGGGTTTCTTTAGGGTTGCACACCTTTAGGGTTGCTAATATCCTTTTATAAGGATTGTATTGTACTTTTTCATTAATTTGATTCCCTCTCTGAATGATAATCTTTTTCTTCAGAGCCATTATTGCTTTTTGCCTCCATTCTTCTCTTGTGATAGGTATTTTTCTAACAGGTGTTCTTGGGATCTCTGAAGTTGTATTTTCTCAACTTCTTCTTGGTATCAGAGCCTACATCTGCTGCTACTTGTTCTTGAAATTTTCAGAAGATTTTTGGAGGTTAGGGTTTCAGTTTTTTCAGAGCTTTTTTATTGGATCCATGGTACCTGTTTTGTTTTTGATCATTTTGGGCTCACACGGACCTCACCGTTGAGCTCAGAATGCTCCAAAACCTCCAATTTCCATATAAAATTTGTCAATTTTTGGCATTTGGGTTCTTGACATTTTTTTTTGGTTTTGCCTTTTTTGGCACGAATTTTGAGAAATTCGTCAGAAAAATCATTAATTTTTTTAGAGCAGTTTGGGCCAAAAAAAGACCTCATCGTTGGCTTCCAAAGGGCATTTCTTGTCATTTTGATATATACTTTGACCTATTTCGGTGACAAGGGCATCTAGGCCATGATTTTTTCATTGGCACGCTTTATGAGGCACAACAATCCGTACGACTGTACCTACAAATGCATCAAAAATTTTCGTCAAAAAATAAAATAAAATAAAAAAAATTAATTTTTTTTACCTTCTTTATGCCCTAATAGAGGGGTTTTTTTTCTTTTGGCCGTAACTTGGTCATACGAAGGTGCTTTTTCAAAAACTTTATATCGTCGGAAAGCTCTTTTTAAGCTCTCTTCAGATCTGGAGGTTTGATCTTCTGATTTTTCCTTTTTGATGGTGTTTGTTTTTTGTCAAAGCCATAAGTTCCTTTTTGCATTCCAGGAGACATAACTTGAGCATCCAAACTTCGTTTTTTGAAAACTTTATATTGTTGGAAATCTTGTTTTGTGCAATTTCCAGTCATATGAATTTTCTTTCTAGATTCTACTCCAGGTACATTTTATTCAGTTTTTGACTTTTCAGCACTCTTGTGAATATCTTTGATGTTTTAGGTCCCAAGATCTCTTTCTTTAAGTAGAATGTCTCGTCTTTGGCTGTTCTTTTTATATTTCCAGCCTAATGTCTCTTCTGATCTTTGTATACACCATTTTGTAAGCATTTTCTTTTTTGCAAACACATTAAGATAAAGTGCCACTATGCATTGTATACTTGGGATTTTGCACATCTTGTGTCTTATTGTACATGCACTACATTATAAAGTGTCATGGGGGGTTGATGTTTGTCTTTGTTTTCCATCTACCTTTGTCACGTGAGTATTCCTTCCATGACATTAGCCTCATTATGTGTGTCAAGTGAGTGTTCCTTCCATGACACTATGTATTTTTCTCTGCATCTTCGATGTTCCTGGTTCTTCGCCATGCAGTTCTTGTTGGCCGTTATTTTTAGTGTACCTGTCCCTCTCCCTTGTCAGCATTATGGGGGGGTTTCTCCCGTTGTTCTAATGCTTCCTTAGTTTGTTGGATCAACTCTTCAGGCTTTGGTGTTTTATGTCATCTGTATCTTCGAGTTTAGTTGTTTTCCTTTGTTTGCCATCTGATTCGAGTAGTGTTATTTGAGGGCACTCATGCAGATTACAATCTTCTTTACCTAATCATCTTCTATTTTAGTGGAGGTTCTTCAGATCGACAATTATTCTTCAACAGTGTTTGTAGGTTCTTCATGCTTCAGTGATTCTTCTGCTCTTCTTTTGTTCCTATCTTTTGAAATATTTTTGTTTGGAGGCTTCTTCAGTCTTTCTCTTGCTTTTTCTATCTCTTTTTGGAGTAGAGTTTTTTCCCACATGGTTTTCTCTATTTCTCCGGTTCATAGAGATTTGGTTGTGATTGGGTACCTCATTAGACCTTGTTGTCGGGAGCCAGTTTTTTTGCTTCATGCATTTAGTTTTTTAGCTACTCCCTAGGTTCATCTTAAGGGGGGGTGTTAGAGTTATCTTGTATTAGCTAATAATTATTTATTTAATTATTAGTCTATTATACTCTACACTTAAGCTAAACTTATGCATTTAATAATATTGTAGGTATTTAATAATTATTCTACTTATTAAATACATATTATCCCTTTAGGGTTTCTTTAGGGTTGCACACCTTTAGGGTTGCTAATATCCTTTTATAAGAATTGTATTGTACTTTTTCATTAATTTGATTCCCTCTCTGAATGATAACCTTTTTCTTCAGAGCCATTATTGTTTTTTGCCTCCATTCTTCTCTCATGACAAGTATTTTACTAACAGGTGTTCTTGGGATCTCTGAACTTGTATTTTCTCAACTTCTTCATTGATCAATACTTCAAATTTGTCAAGAAATATCTTGATAAAGTTCATATTCATAAATGAACTCTTTTGTAACCACATTTACCATCCATACTAGATTAATGAGCACCCCATGTGTGATTTTTTTTCATTAATTCTAGTGGTGATGTATAGTGGTCCCATTAGGTGCATGCATTGAGTTATCAATTTGGGTGAAGGTAAAAATAGGTTCAATTTTAGGTTTAGGTTTCTCTTGTTTAAGGCAAGATTCCATCACATTAACTAAATTCCTTCTTGGTTGGCTTGAGAATCAATGTCTATGTAATAAGAATTTTGCTTTACAATAGTTGTTGAATGGGAAGGTAATAAATTAGTGAAAATTTGCAAGTTTTAATTAGGAGGTTCTATAAATTTACTCCCTTTTTCATTTACACTAGACACCTATATGATATTAGAATCAATGAGGTCTTGTACATCATGTCTTATATGCATACATCATTTGGTATCATGTCTAGGAGTATGATGATATTGATAAAAGGCCTTTGTATCAAATAGAATGAGGTTTGGAAGTGTCTATGAGATGAACGCCTAATTAAGTTGTTTATAAATTTAAGCATAATGGAATGTAAGGACTCAATACGATGGGAAAATTATCAATTCTTTGGTCTAGAAGAAAAGTGGGCTGCAATAGGAGGTGTTAGAGCTGCAACTTGTGCTTAATATTATTAAAAGTGAACATTTATCTTAATAAAGTTTTTACCTTGTTTCTTAAAGGCTTGATAAGATGAAGGATCCACCTCACATTCGTAAACTAGAGTCATAGAGGAAGAACCCTCATATTAACTAACCAAAAGTTGATAATCACGAAGGGTTGTGCACAAATGTGTAAATGAAGGAAATTTCATAAACATTATCTTATCTCTAATTTGTGGTTGTAAATTTCCAATAAAAACAATATATTATCTCTAATTTGTGGTTGTAAAAGCCACCACATGAGTGTTAAGGTCTCCTTTTCTATTATATTTCTTAATATGTGGTGTCTCAATGTTTTGTTGAATGTGCGTCTTTGGAATGGTATGTGAAAGTGAGCTAGTGCAATATGATGTAAGGGTTGGTTGAAATTTAATTAGACCATGTTGGTTAACTATTGTTGTAACGAAGACACATATTTCAATAGTATATTAATGGCAAAACTAGTAGGTGAATTAGTTTGTGAGAAGGAATTTGAAGGTGGATTGGAATTAATAATATAAGGTGGGACATTATGGTAGGTGCGATGTGGAAGAGATTGATTAATGGTATGATGAAAATTTTGAGAAATAAAGGGAGAGTGGGATTTAGATATATTGATTAATAGGATTAACCCTATACTAACATAAGTGGCATTACCATTTCATGTGGCAATAGACATGACATAAGAAGTGAATGTAGGAATAAAAGGTATTCACCTAGGTTTCAATACCTACATCTCCATTTAGTTTTAGGGAGTTGTATATCCAACCACTTTTATGAAACTAGGTGTCATCATAGCATTTTCATCCACTATGTGAGCTATACTACATATAATATCCACATCATGTGAGTCACAATGTACTCTCCTTATATTATTAATAAGAAGGATAACCTCTCTAGCCAAGTGTTCTATACTCATAAATTATTGGAAGCCTTCCAATTCCTTGTATAGCTTCTTCAATAGTTCATTAGACACTTGAATTGTAGGGTCATCCACATCATGAGAATTATGAGGTGAATTGGTTTTAGGTATACTACAAAAGGTGGATGTTGGATTAAGGAATGATTTCTCTCACGAGTTTCTCGATAGGAACAAGTCCACATGCAACTTAGGCTCAAGACCAACAGTAGTCAAGTATGAGAAGCCATGAGTCAGTAGCTTTTTTCTTATAGGAAACTTAGATTTAGAACAATGGGTTATGAAACTCATAAACAAGTATAAGTTCCAAAAATACACAGGTGCTCCTAGAAAGCAATGGAAAGAGGTTTGTTTTTGTTTTTAGTGTTTTGTTTTAACTCACCCCTGATGTATTGCAAATGTAACTTGAAATAATGATTATGCAATTAATTAACCAATCAATTAAGTGCAAGTACATAAGCAATAAAATTCAGAAATGACTGCAATTAAATAAAAAGTATATGCAAGCATAAGACACATCAGGTTCAAGGATCTTAAGCTAGTCAATGCAAACTAAGGATCTCAATTCTTTTTATAACATTAGAACATGAATAGGCCAAACTACAGTCCTAAAAGGAGAGCTAGGCACTTAAGTGTTGTTCCTTTGTTGCAAAATAAGTGAGATAGTGAAGCGTGTGTAAGTGATTTAGATTGATTATAAAAATGATTGAATTTCACACTATGTAGAAAATATTAAATAGAAAATGTATATAGCAAGATAGATTTGGAAAGGAGACACATAAAGGAACCTAGATCTAAAATTCAACATAGAAGAGCTAGGTGCCCTAGGTTGAAGATGGTAGAACCTTTGATAGATGATAAAAAGTACAATTATGAGGCTCTTTACATCTGTCTTCTATAAATTTGTCTTAGAACATATAGATAGGGGCATTAGGTGCCCTAGTTTGAGGCCTTTTGTCAATTTGAAATCTATCACAATCTATCATCGTCTGCTTTGAACTTCTATAACTTTCTAGTTGTTAGCCTTGCACTTCAACGCATGAAAAATAGGGAAAACTCTTGTTCCATTTAGGGGCTTCCCTAAGTCAACCTTGTGTTAGTGTTTCCACTTTCACAATGGCTAATTATGCGATTCAGTGGATGCCCTTGCAAGAATATAGCCTAAACACCTAATGGAATGCTAAATTGAAAATATATTACCTCAAGTATGAACACTTTTCATGGAGTCTCACACAAGACTTGATGTCCAATTGAGTGAATTCCTACAACATGTTAGTGAATCCTTTCAACATGAAGAAACATGATGTAAATGATCATAATTTTTGTAGAAGACTTTAACGCTTGAATGTTTTTCTCCTTGAATGTAGATATTTGCTTGATATGATTGCAAGGATGTTGGAATGCTTGTTGAAAAGGCTTAAAGTTTGAAGTGAGGAAGGTAGTTGTTACACCTTTATAAAATAAAGTTTTGGAGAAGGTTGATAAAGAAAGATAAATTACCACTATTTGTAAAGTTGACTTTCATTCTTCAAAAGTTGAGCTCCTTTTTATTGGATAAGGGTTTTAGGCACCCTAGTCTTAGCAAGACAAGCCACAAAAAAGGTTGAGAATAGGGGAATGAACCAAGTTTAGAGAAACAATCCTAAAATTAGGCACAATCATGCATAAATTAGGCACATCCACCAAAATGGGTCCAAACCTAGTGTGAAATTGTTAAGGTCAACTATTTACGACACTATAGATGTGCGATTGTGAGTTAGTATGATAGAATAAATGTATGGTGAAGATGGTTAGTAATTGATATTCGGTAAAAAATGGGCAACAAATGAAATGAAATGGATTGAAAATATTCTTTTGTTATATAAGTTTTTTATCATCATGGAGCATTTTATTATAGCAAATGAATATATGTATGCCAAGGTATGAAGAAACAAGGTGACTTTGGTATCCTTTGCATGGACTTTGACTCTACAAACAACATACAAAATAAATGACCATGTCTAATTCCTAACTCTTCTAAACATACCAAGATATAAAGATGAAGGTGGTCTTGAGTTTCATTAGAATGAGACAAAATAAAAGATCAAAAGATACATCCAATAGATTCAAAGATCAAAGATTGAGATTAAAATAAAACAATAAATCCCACAGATCAAAAGATAAAAATATAAAAAATCAAAGATTAAGGTTAAAATAAAATGATAAATCTAGTATATCGAAAGATAACAATATTAAAGATCAAAGTTCATGTATATTCAAATAAAATGATAAATCTAGCAGATCAAAAGATAAATTAACAAGAAAAAGACTCAATGACAAACAAGTCAACAAATAAAATATCTCTTGCCAAAAAGATAAGCTTACCATAGATAGATTGTTCCAAATATAGGAAAGATACATTCATCAAGGGAAAGATATATATATATATATATACACAAGATAAATTAGGCGATAAGATTTGTAAGAAGTTGTCTTAGTTTAATATCAATCTCTTGCTCGTGAATTTTATGAAATCTCAATGTGTAGTTTGATCTTTGCTTGAGTGTTAAGTTTTAAAGGTTTGTGATATTGCTTTTCTTAATATAACAATATAGATCTATTCCCAAAAATAGATCAAGGAGATGCCCCTAGTTAGGGGTGGGGCATGGTGGAATATGATGAATAGACAATGATTTGTTATTGTATGATCATATCTTGTATTAGGCTCGATGATTCCCTACTTTGAACTTATAAGTTTTGATCTTCTTGTTATGATTATGATTTTGATGGTTATGGTAAGCTTGTAAATCGTAGCTATATATAGGAAATCTAGGAGATAAATCAAGATAAAATATGGGATGGGAAGTCTTAGGTAGGATGAAAATCATATGATCGAGGATATGGATAAGATAATCAAGATCAAAGGAAGCAAAAATACACTTGGATAGAATGAGGGATACACAATGGAATAGATGACTTAATGATGTATGAAGCTTTTAGATGAACAAGTTTGGATACTAAATTTATTTGTTCTTTGATATGCATTACTTGATAGGTATGATCAAATTGTGAGATAGATTATGCAAGGGATTATAAGAGATACTAAGATCTTGAGATGGAGGAACACTTTGACTTGGAATAGGAGCATGAGGTAGAGTGGAGCTATCTTGATATTTATATGGAATAGGATTATTAGATGGGATGGAAGGGATATCTTTATCTTGAGGTGGAGGATTATCATTGTATGTGATGGAAATGACATCTTGATATTGATATGGAAGGAGACAATTGGATGAGATGGAAGGGATATATTGCTCTTGATTTGGAAGGGCATTATTGGATGGGTTAGGATCATGAGATGAAAGGGGATAATTAGATGAGATGGACAAGACAATTTAATCTTTATTTAGAAGGGGATCATTGGATTCTATTGTACTACTATGTGTTACAGGGGTACACACATGAATTGCATTTTTTATGGAAGGGGATCCTTCTAATCAAGCTATGATGTTTTCATATGGAACAATAAAATAATTAACATTGTTGAAATTACCACCCTTTCTAGAGGCATCTTATTTTTCATGTTTAAGGAGTGGATCCTTAACTGTCTTGAGATCACTATTTGATGAGGATGGAGTATCTTCAATAATAACACCACCCTTGCCTATAAGGTCTTGGAATATATGTTTCAATTTCATATACTCTAAAGTTTTATGTCCTTTAATCCTATGTTAGTTGCAAAACTCATTATCTTTGTACCACGAGGGTTTCAGTTGAGGTTCACTATTCATAGCTTCATGTAATGTGATAATCTTATCTTGGACTAGTTTTTGTAAATTAGTTTCAAGGAGTTCCCCTCTAGGAGTAAATTTTCTTCTTGGATTATTGTTTTGTCTAAGGGGATTATTTTGTCTATAAAAGATAACACCTTGAGTGGCTTTTTGTGTGTTTGTTGATATGTTGGGTGAAATTTGTATGTTTTGAATAGCCTTTTAGTTTACTATGCCATCATTGACAACATTCTTGTTCTTTATCAAAATATGAGGTTTATCACTAGATGTAGAGGTAATATTCTTGTTGTCTTTATAAAAATTCAAAATACCCCTAGAAATGAGATATTTTTCAATGGTGATTCATTTTTCTATGATATGATCAAATGTGTTATCCAACTTTGAACTTGTAAGTGGAAAGCAATTTCTTGATTTAAGTTTTGGACAAATATGTCAATAGGTTATATTTTAGGAAAATAATAAGGACACTTGCTTGCTAGGTTTCTTTATTCTCGTAGAAGGAATAAAATATAAATTTGCATTTATTTGTTTGGTATTGCATAGAAAAGATATAAAAACTTCATGTTCAATATTGTATGAGAAGTGTGAGATAATTTTTTTCACCAACTCATGGAATTTTTTAAGCCCATGAGGTAGGTACAAAACCCACTCAATAGCTTAGCTTCCCAAGATTCGAGGAAAGAGGCGCATTAGATACTTGTATCATTATAAGAAACCTTAAGACAAGCTAGATAAAATTCCTTTATATGCTTATGTGGATCACCTTTTCCCTTATACTTGTCAAACGTAGGGATCTCAAAGTTTTGAGGGAAATCGATCATGGGTATAGATCTATCAAAAGGATATGGGAATATGTCCTCAAGTGTGTAATTATTCTTAGTATATCATATTTTGATGTTCATTATTTGTTGTTGTAAGCTCTAAATTTGATATGCCAAATTATTTGTGGGGATCAAAGGATGTGGATTGGTAGAGATAAAGGTATAAATATGGGGTGGATTTTGTTGGATGTATGTGGATATGAGTGGTTGAATTAGTGGTATATAATTTGGGTTAGGTATATATGCATGGGATGAAATTGGCTAAGTTTATTGGTAAGTGTGGGCATGGGACACCATTGGTTGAGTTTGTTGATAAGTGGAGTGAAGGGGCAAGGTTTAAATGAGTTGGGAGGTTATTTGATGTGGGATGGATAAAGATTGAAGCAAGGATGATACATGATCCACTTGGGATGGATTTGGTAGAAGGGATATGTTTGGTATACAAGTGGTGGATATGAGGATAAAAGGTGCAACGTGAGGAGATGGATTAGGTGTAAATTGATCACGTGGCTCTCAATATGAATGCCATTGAATCAAGGAGGTGTTGTATGATGAATTCGATATGCCATACAATGGTATGCTTGGGATGGATACAATAACTAGATTGTTTGGCTAGACGTGGTAAAATATGTGAACTCTTGTTCTTTTTCAATGGGAATGATAAGGTGAGAGGGAATCTTGACACCCTATTGAGCTAGCAACTATATATAATAATTGAGATTTGAAGCAAGAACCATTTTTAGCAATTTCATCCCTTAAGGATCTTTGTTCAAATTACATTATGTGATCCAATGTAGGGTCTCAATCAAGAGATTATACAAAAAGAAGAAACCTTGAAAATGAAGGTTGAACATTTTGAGACTCCTCTAGAGAGGATAAATGTGAAGGCATTCCATACTAAAGTTTCTCTTGACTTGCTTGCATGTTTTTCTTATGTTGTGATCTTGTGATTGTTATGTGTAAATGTGATACCTTGGATAAAATTAGATACTTTGATTTGACAAAAGATACATCTGATACAAAGCTAAAATTGATCAAAGTTATGTTAGATCTCCAAATTATAAATATACTTGATTGATTATGATATTTACATGAGCTAGACTTGTCAGTCCAAGAAAATAGATAAGAAGTAAAATTTACCAACTTGAGAATTTTAAACAAAGACTCAAGAGCAATATATCCACAAATGAAAAAAGCCAACTTAACTCTTTAGCTTGGAATCTAGATTTATGAGACCAAGAAAAAATAAAGTTGATGATAAAAGTGAGGAGATCCAAATTAAGTTATGAATATATTTTCATAATGATATAAAAATCTCTTAGATTGATATTATGTTCTCGAAATCTTATCAAGATGTTAGCTTCAAGTTCAACTTTGCAATTTTCAAGTTTCAAGTGTAATTGTCTTCAAAGTGTGATATTTGAAAGTTTGGTTTGGGTTATTTTTTTGGTCTTGATAATGTCTTTTGGTAAGAGATGAAAACAACTAGATAAATAATCTTACTTTCAAACCATGGAGAGACACCAAGCATATTAAAAGTCTAGATATTAAGAATACAAACATAAAATATTTGCTTGTTTTTTTTTGAGTTTTTATTATTTAAAAAAGGCAAACACAAACAAGAGATGAATGAAAAAAATAATTTCCTTATGGATCAATTTGGATAAGTTTCCTCTAATGGTTTCAAGTGGGGATTGTGATCTAAACATTCAAACATACAAAATACATGAATGATCCTAATCAAGTCAGTTTATCAATCCTTGTAAGCACAAGGTACCACAAGAAATGATAGCCAAAAGTTTCAAATAGGGGTATGATCTATATACGATAAGAGAACATAAGGCCTAATTCATATTTGAAAGGGAACATTGACAAACAACTAGGAGGATACAGTAACCCAATCTTCACCTTCAATTATCTAAGGTATAAAGTTCTTAGAGGTTTACCTCAGATTGATAATATTCCATTTTCAAGAGGCGTGTCTTTCAATTGACTCCCCACTCTTTATACTTCATATAACACGAGAGTTGAGGTTGTCACCTAGAGTGATTACTTCTCTATATCAAAGCAAGATCACTTATTTTCAATCGTCAAGATCACCCTAAAATGTGAAAGGAGAGTATGTGTAAGTAGATCTCGGGGATTAAAATAAACTTGTTTATTTTAGACCCCAAATCCAATTGTGTAAGATTAATTTTAAGCCCAATTTCAAGATGAGAAAGACAAACCAAGAAGGATAGTATATAGCGAGCAATGATTCTATGATGAATAGAAAAGAATATGATCACTTGAATTGTAAAAGAAAGAAGGACATACAACTGTTGAACTTGAATTTAATGGTTTTGATTTTATTTAACAACCCTTGATCCAATATAAAGAGTTCTAGGTTAGCTTTTAATGATCTCAAATCTTGAAGCTTGATATTTGCACACAAAGACCAACAAACAAGGCTAGAAAAGAAAAACATGATCACTTATTTTTTTTACCATCGAGATCACTCCAAGACACAAGAGGAGAGCATAAGCAAGTAGATCTTGGGGATGAAAAGACAAAGATTTGTTTTAGATGCCAAATTGAAATGTGAATGGTTATTTTTTAAGTCCAATTTCAAGTGTATGAAAACATACCAAACATGACAGTCTAAAAAAATGGACTGAAACAAGTTTTTTAATGATTTTAGAAATGATAATAAAACTCTTGCAAGAATAAAAAAATAATTTTATGATCCAACAAAATAGATGTAAGGAAAATATATGCTCACCACAAGACTACAATTTTTTTTTGTTTTTGTTTTTGACATATTCAAATTAGATTGATTATTTTGTAACACTTTTACCTAAAAATAAAAATTTAAAGAAGATACAGGTGCAAGAGCACTCAAAGACACAAAGGAGGACACAAATGAAGTCTAAAAGAGCCTAATATCACCCATGAGGTGAAAATGATCATCTGTAGTGGTTGATAGTTTTGTGAGTCAATAAGACCCAATTGTTGTAAGGCATTGTCATGGTTGCATTTTATAAGCCACCATGGATAAATGACCATGTGGGTCAATAGGAGTCTAGGCATGAGTCAGGCAAATAAATATTGGTCCTAGAAACATCAGACCAATGCTTGAATAGGTCTAATACACCTTGGAGTCGCCAAAGTTGAAAAGTGCAAGTTGACAACTTTTATTGTCATTGCAAAATGTTGTAAAAAGGGATAACTAATCCTCCAACGGTTCCAAAGTTTGAAAAGTGGTTGGAAACCGTTAGGGAGGCTATATTATGCCCACTTGGATTGATTCCAGGTTGTTGTTGGTGTAGTTGTTGAAGTTAATGAAATTTGATGATGTTTTGGAGTTTGGAGCAATACAATATACTTGGAGTTTTATGAAATTCTATGTTTTTGCTGTTCATTTATGATCATTATGGATTGGTGGATGTCTGAAACCAATTGAATGAGTTAGGGAAGTCTCTTACCTTTCATTTGAATCAAGTTTGAGGTTTTGTAACAATCAGTTTGTAGGGATCCATCCAGTTCTAACCAGACTGGTCACAAACCCTACCGACACCTAGGGTTTCACTGTAAAGATGCCCTTAATTTGACATTTTCACTAGAGGACCAAACAACCTATGGGAAAATGTTAGAAGGACCATTGTATCATAATATTTTGGTGTTGGTTTGCAGGGAGGCTCCAAGACCAGAGAGATTTAATTGACCCTAGATGGGCATCTCTATGTGACCACTTGGACTGCAGAAGTGGAAATCACTTGCAGAAGGTAAAGAAGATAGGATCAAGTCTTGAAACCTTGGATTTGGTGGTTTGCCACCTTGCTCCACCTTGAAAAAATGTTGGTTTAGTCGGGGGACTAATACGAGGGGTACTTGCTTTGTAAATTAGGCTTAATTGGCTTAATTAGTTCTGGAAGGATAGGAAGGGTAGGGACCTTTCAACTTGTGGTTAGAGTCTAATATTTTGGGGAATTGTGTAACTAGATAAAGGGTACTTGAATCTACCTTTAGTTTGTCTTTTCATTTGGAATTTTGTTCAGTTGTGTTTGGAAAACTCAACCGGTAGGGCTACTAGACAATTGGACAGTTGTGAGGCAAGTATTCCCTAACACATCTGATAGCCTGATCTTATGGGTGTTTTGTGTTGGTTGGACCACCAATAGACAAATTCTAATAGGTTTCCATCCCATCGGTACCGGAAGGTACTAAACTAGTTCACACAAGGGTAGAGTGTTTTCATCATACCGGTACCAAAAGACACTAAACCGGTATGGATCCGGTCACACAAATTGTTGTGTGAGTTGAGTATTTGGTAGGTGTGTTGTTCACACTTTTAAAAAACAAAAGAACTTGTTTTGGACATAGTAGTTGTGGGTGAGAGAAGGTTTTCACCTAGCTTGTTGCCTGACTCTGCATCAGATAACTTATTCGATTTCTAAAATCTTTCTAAAAATATATAAAATTCCTTAATTTTTGCTTTGAAAAATAAATTTATGAAAAAGCCTTAGTTGAAAAAAATATAATTTTTGACCTTAAAAATAAAAATATAAAGAAAAAGCTCCTCTAAAATTCTAAGAGATTTCTAGAATGTAATTTTTTTTAAAAAAATTGTTGATTTATGACAACATAAAAAAAAAAAAAAAAAAGAAGAAGAAGAAGAAGAAAAAGAAAAGAAAAGAAAAGAAAAGATTTTTGAAAAATTATTAAATCATTATAACTAACTCAAAATTAATGATATGAAGTTGAGGTTTTTTATTGCATGCTCATAAGATTATGCTCAAACTTCAAACCATTTTATAAATATGTTGAAATCTTTAAAAACCTTAGGGTTGTTTTCGTCAGCTTTGTCTAACAAGGCTAGTTTAGTCTTGATTTTTTTTTATAATAAAGTAAGAAAGATGAATAGAATAAGGTCAAAAAACCTCCAAAAACATAGATGAAATAGAGATGTGGGTTCCATAAGGCATGCAAACATGCGAAGGGTGAATATATGAATCAAAATAAATAGAACAATATAATGGAAGATCTAAATTCACATCCATAGTCAATAAGTCAATAAAGGTTGAGATTAAGATGAATAAAATAAAATGATAAACAATAATATTATAGAAAAGATCTTTTATCAAGCTCTATTATTTCTTTGACATTTGGTTGAACTATTGAAATATGGACTTCTCTTAAAATTTTTGCATAACCATGATAACAGAATAATATGATGATGGTTTGATACTTATATTTTACAAATTATAAGATGCTCAAGTGATAATGATTGTGCTCTTGATATTGATCTAAGGGGATGAATGGGTGCACGATTTTATTTATATGCTTCATTTAACATGTGATCAATGGTGAAATTGATTAGAAAGATCAATGGCTGATAAAATTTGAGAGAGTAGGATGAAAAAATGAAATATCATTGTGTCATGTAATTAGAATATGGATTGATGAGGTGGAAGAAGTAAAAGGGATCAAATGCATAGATAAAATAAATAAAATATTAATTTTATTTATTTGTGGTGGAAAAATAAATAAATTATTTGAAATTTATTTAATTTTAGCAAAAGTGTTAGCTAATTGAATAAATTTTGAAAATTATTAAATTATAGTGGACCAAAATATTGATTAATTAAATATAAATTATTTAATTAATAGAGGGAAAATTTGGAATTAATTAGATAATTAAAAATTATTTAATTAATATACACAAAGAGAGAAAATATTAGCTTAATTGAAAAATTAAACATTATTTAGTTAATATGAATGAAAGAGTTGATGACATCATGATGAAAAGACATGATGAAAATGCTTTAGCTTTTTTTAGGTGTCTACAATATAAAGTGCTACTGAGAGTACATGACAAAGAACAAGCCTATATGATTACATCTTGTATTACTTTATATGGACCCATTTTGCATCATTTTATGTTTGAATATGTAGCTAACATGCATGCTATATATACTTTAAAATGCATGATCATTTTAGTCCATCGACATGCAACTTAAAGTAAGGGTAAAATGTAATAGGAAAATTTGCATACCCATGTTATTTATCATTTATTTTTGTGTCCATTTTTTGAAGTTGAGATCTTTCCTCCATGTTGTTAATCTTCTATTTACACACTTTTCCAAATCTTTTATTCACATTTAACTACTTTTTCATATATTATATTTATTATACCTATCCATGCACTTATCTTCAAGTATTTCACACCCATATTGATTTAATTTTTTTTTTTTTTTTTTGTTTTGATGGCCAAAATATAGTTGTCCATTATTTTTATCACCTTTTGAATTGTAAGTGGGAATTGTAACTTCTTATATGCATTGGAGGAAGAAAAATGACAACTACATTGGATTGCATTTAAAATTTGACAATTTGAGCTCGTACCCATATAATTGATCATCTATGAATTGGATCACTAGCATTTTAAAATTCAAATTCAAATTTGGTAACTCCTATCTATTTCTTTAGCTCATAGAGTTTACCAAATACATATTTGTGTGGTTTATTCCTATGTTCTTGTATGTAAAGGCATTAAATTACATTCATTTGATTATTAAGATTTTTTCTAATACCATTTGCATCTAGGGAAGGAAACACTTTGATTGGTGTTCTAAAATGAGTTTAGATGTACACACTCATTACATGAGCGTATGCATGGCTAAAGTGTTGTTCTCAATATTTTAGCTATATTTGTTTAGGCTTGACATAAGAGAATATCCCCATGTGACACAATGTCAATCTCTTAAGGTATTTTTAAATACCATTCTTTATATATTAGAAAAGATAGAGGGAGCATGGGTGAAATAGGTAAAATATAAATTAGAATTGTGTAGATTATTAGATTATTTCCATGGGTGCAAGACATTTTCACAAATGCATATATAACCCAAATTTGTAAAATTGATCCTTCATACTATTAATTTTCCCTTTTGATTCAAAGGTATCCATTTTATAGTATACCATTTGAATTACAAAGCTAAATATCTTTTTATTTGTGCTTTTAATATTTAATTTTAAAAAATATACCCTCATTTTTTATCATTAAATTGATCTAAGATGTGTACATATGAAAATATATATATTATACATATGTGTCGAAATAATTTTTTTAAATTCAACATAATAATATTTACATATATTTCAAAATCTAAGTAGAATCAAAATAATAATTTTTTGAATCTAAATTTATAATTTAAATCTAACTTTCAATTATATTAATATAATAAAATTTATTTTAGACAAAATTTTGATGTTTTAATCGTTATTTTTTATTAAGCTAACATATAACTTTTGACATAAGTTTAAACCTCTTTTATACTAAAGGGTTAAGGCTAGGGCATACTAAAATCCCAAAATTTGAATTTGGCAATGTGCGGGTAAAGCCTTGAGATGCAGAAGGGACAGGGTTGTAGCAGGGTTTTGCAGGTAGAGATTGGCTAGGTCATAATCACAAATACAGTCATCAACAAGCTCCTACTTGGTCGAGCATGAATAGACGACATAAATCTAGCTCTAGGGTTGTCTTTGACATCTGCGATGGTTCTCCTCGACTCCCAAATAGGGATCTTTCGAAGACCTTTGATGAAAGAATATGGAAAAATAAGAGGCTCAATGTTCATGCTTAGAAATCGAGTTTAGCTGATAGGTGTCTAGATACTTACCATCATCTCCCATCCTTCGTTTCGTGGCCAAATAATGTCTCTATTAAAAGCCCCAAATTTTTGTCTAGTCCAAATAACATCTTGATTCATAATAGATTTACAGAAGGGGAAGCTTTCAAGGCAATACGAACAAGCAGTGCTCCCTTCATACCAAATAAATATAACATTTTGGAGAAAGAAGCTGCAAAATGTGAAAAATAGGATTGAGGAGAAGGTGCTGCAATTTGAGAAAGACAGGCCCAAGGATCTCATCCTGTAGAGAAAGATGCCGATGGGGGTTTTGTTAACAATAGTTATAGCATTGCATTACTAGATGAGTTACTTTCATCTCATATCAAATTCTTAAAGGATACAACACTCATAAGTAAATTCTGGGACCACAATCTACAACTTTCTGATATTATGGAATGGGCAAATAAAATGTGGATAGGGGTTAAGACAATTTCATTTTTAGATTCACAATCAAAATACCTGATTATTTTATTTGATTCGAAAGTCAATAGAGATGAAGTCCATAAACACAAGGGATGGTTTTGCATGGGTCCAGGCCTTTTTACTTTGCCTTGGGTACCAAATTTTAAGCCTAATCCAAATTTATGTCAATTCATGCCTTTCTGGATATCATTTCCAGACCTACCCCTTGAATACCAAGACCTTGATATTATTGAAACTTTAGCTAACAAGTTTGGAATTTTTATAAAGCATGACTTGAGCTCATTCGAGTTTATCCACTTGCAAGTCAAAGTGTGTCTCCTTCTCAATCTTTCAAAGTATTTTCCCTACTCAATCTCTATTCAGAGAAAATGGGGAGCTTGGGATCAAAAAATAGAAATTGAAAATGCTACCTATGTAGATCAACACCAAAATTGTCTGGGTCACTATAACACACAGTGGCAGGGTACTGGTCAACAAAGGATTTTCGTGTGTAAAGATCACACTTCGTATCCTCTTCAATGCTCTTTACATTTGATAGAAAACATAGGTCATTTTCAGGAGGAGGGATTGGGTGATGAGCTTTCAATACAACCGCTTAAGGTACAAGACATGATGACCTTCAATGTCTCTTTTGAGTCAGTATTTAAGAATGCCCATCCAGACGATTCACCTTGTTCTCCTAATCAGAAAATCCTTAATGAAATAAATCTTAAGCTTGTTGGTAAAGCACTTTTAAATGCATTTCTTAAGGTATTTTTCCCATCTATTTTGAGAAAGCACAAGTTCTTAGGTTTTGATAGGAGCTAGTTTTTTGGTAAGATTATCAATTCTGCTTTCTCTTTGAATGGAACACTTTGGCTTCATAATCTTCAAGGTCATAGACACAATTCTTTTAGTATTTCACATGAAGGGCTCCGATCTTATTTTAAATTGGAAAGTATTGTTCAAAATTTGATCTTCCAGAGGGATTCAATGGGTCTCGTTCATATAGAGTCATGTTCCCCTTCCTTGCATTTTGCTAAATGTAACAAAAAATCATAAGAAGAGCTTCAAAGAATGGCATATGAGTTGATTTTAAGTGTGGCTTCACAACGTTTTGATGAAATAGCTCAAGAGGAGATGCTAAGAAATTATGCTAACTATGTGCAACTATTAGGGCACGATAATAAGCTTGGTTCTAGTATAAGTGGCAAAGTTGACAATATGTCTCTTTTAACTAAATTTGAGGGCCCCGAGATACTTTCACAGTCTCACTTTAAAGATTGGATTGGGAATCAAAAAGCACTTGTTCAACATCAAGATATTTCATCTGATCATATTTTGCCAATTGATCATGCCAATATGGAAAAAATGCAGTATTTTGGTCCATTTAATTCTGGTCTAGATGATGTTGATATCTGTCACCAGTTATCACCGGATGCGTTTCCAAGAATTTTTTCAAAAATAGACCACGAAGGGGTTTTAGTAGAGGAAGAGCAATCAAATTTTGTCCCTTGTAACTCGTCCTTGGAAGAAGATCTATTTAAGGGAAGCTTTGATTTTTCTCAAACCCTTTCCATCTCCCAAACGCCTGCTTTAAGTAAATCAGATTTGAGAACTCCTAAAAAAAGAGGGAGAAAGTCAAAAGTGGTTAAAGCAAAAGAAGAAATTGATACTAGTGTTCAAACCACCATTGATAAAAAATTCTCAGCTACTAAGAGAGTTACGAGGAGAACTAAATGTAGTTCTCCTCAACAGGTATGGAAGTCTTGTCTTGGAATGTCAGGGGTATAAATGCCTCTGAAAAAAGGAAGAGACTCAAGTTACAACTTGACTCTTCTCAGGCAGATGTAGTTTTACTTCAAGAAACTAAAATGTCAGATGAGGTTTTTCTAGAAAACAATAGCCAAATGGCCACATTGGAAATTAGCACATAGCCAAAGTATAGGTGCTTCAGGAGCTCTCGTGGTTCTCTACAATCCAAAGTTGATAATTGCTCAATTTGTAAAGCAAGGAACCAATTGGCAACATATTAGTATAAAGCATTTTGATATGTTTTTCAACTTGATAAATGTTTATGGTCCAACCTCTACCTAGGATAAGAAGAATTTATGGTCCTCTCTCACTCGGATCATTCAACAAGTTGTAGGGCAAAATATTATTTTTTTAGGGGGGGGGATTTTAATGCAATTACTTCACTAGAAGAGAAAAATGGTGGTATTTGTCCCCCTATCAAGACTATTCAAGACTTTATAAATGATAATGACTTGTTTGACAGTCTTCCGCAAAATGGTTTTTTCACTTGGACCAATAGGAGAGTTGGTTTCTTACAAATTGCAGAGAGATTAGACAGATTTATTTTCTCTCAAGAATGGAGGGCTCAAAACTATTCTTTACAGGTTCAAATTTTACCCTTAGCAGGCTCAGATCATTTCCCTATCCTTTTGAGTATTGAAAAAATGGTAGCCCTACCAAAACATAACCATAGACCTTCTTTCAAATTTGAAAGGATGTGATTCCGACATCCTCACTTTCATGCCTTGATTCAACAGTGGTTGGTAAGTGCCCCTAGGTGGTGGGCACCAAAATGTTTAAGTTCCATAAAACAATGCAGTATGTTAATACCCAAATTAAAAAAAATGGAATAAGGAAGTCTTCAAAAATATATTTGTCCAAAAAGAACTTTTTGAAAACCAGTTGCATCTGATTAATGAACATATCATCTCTAATGGGCTTGATTCAAAATTATTTTCTAAGTAGAAACAGGCTCAGGCGAAATGGGAAGAAATCTCTTAGAGAGAGGAGGAATATTGGAGACAAAAATCTCGTGAGCTATGGTTAAGGGAAGGGGATAAAAACACCAAATTCTTTCAGATGTTAGCTAAGTAGAAGAGGGCAACCACTACTATATTTTCCATTAAGGAAGCCTCCTCAAGTAAAACCCTTCGAGATGCTCAATAAATTCAAGATGAAGGAGTTAATTACTTTAAGAACTTACTTGCTCCTGCCTCTTCAGACCCTCCACTCGATGTGCAAGAACAAGAGATTATGGATGCTATTCCTCATATTGTTTGTCCCCTAGATAATCAACAATTATTGGCACCTTTTAAAATTGAAGAGATCCATAAAGTAATCTTTTCTTTCCCGCCGGACAAGGGCTCCGGGTCCAGATGATTTTACAGCTTTTTTTTTTTTTCCAAAAATGCTGGGATATTTTGGGCTCTGAATTGTTGGCAGTAATGGAGGAGTCAAGAAAGAGCTCATCCATTCTTCAAAATTTCAATACTACAAATATTTCTATTATTTCAAAAATAAAAGAGCCAATAACTTTTGCAGATTTTAGGCCCATTTCGTTATACAATCAATACACAAGATTATAACCAAAGCCATTTATTTGAGACTGCAGAAACTGATTATCAAAATCATATCCCCAGAACAAGGTGGTTTCGTTCCAGGAAGAGAAACCATGGAAGGTGCCTTAGTTGCCCATGAAGTGTTGCACTGCATCCACTCCAACAATGCATCTTCTTTTGTAGTCAAATTGGATATGATGAAAGCATATGTCAAACTTAACTAGTCTTTTCTGTTTAAAGTCTTGAGAAAATTTGGATTTGCTAAGAAGTGGTGTAAATGGATTAGGGCATGTATCTCAAGAGCTCACTTTTCAGTGTTAATTAATGGTGTTCCTGCTAGTTTCTTTGCTGCTTCGCAAGGTGTGAGACAAAGAGATCCCCTATCCCCGTCTCTATTTATAATTATGGCAGGAGCTTTTAGCAGAATCATTAAGTCTAAACATGGTCAAGGGATTTGGAGGGGTGCTCATATTGAAGGTACATCTGTGTCAATTACACACTCTTTATTTGCTGATGAAACATTGTTGTTTGGTAAATCAAATGTTCAAGAGGCAAATCAGATCAAACAAACTTTGGATCTTTACGTGGCAGTCTCGGGTCAAAGAATTAATGCTAAAAAATCAAAGATATATGTTTTTAATACAAATGATATCGTCACAAGGAAAATTGTTGATACTTTGGGTTTCTTTGAAGAGTGTCTTCCCACCACATATCTTGGCATTCCTTTTTTTGTAGGTGCCAATAAGTTAGCTTATTGGAAAGCTATTATAGATAGAATTAAGAATGCCATTTCCACATGGAAGACCTGCTAGCTGTCCTTATCAGGGAGGTTACTTCTAATAAAAACTGTCTTGTCCGCCATTCCCAATTATTTCATGTTAGTCCTCAAAGCCCCTATTGGAGTCATTCATCAGATTCAAAAACTTATTAGAGTTTTCTCTCTTGCCTTATTATATGGACTGCCAATGGCAAAAAAAACTAAGGTTCCCTAGGTTACATGTTGAAGGAGATTCTTCTGTTATAGTGAAAGCTTGCTTTTCCAGATGTTCATTTAACTGGAAAATTTCTTACATTTTAAAACGAGCATGGTTGTTACTAGATTCGTTTGAGGAATGTTGCATTTCTCACATAATCAGGGAGGGTAATAAAGTAGCATATGTATTAAAAAATTTGGGTTGTGATAAGCTAGAAGTGGACTCTGCATCTCCAAATTTCAAGGTGAAATTTTTTCCTCATCTAGTAAGCATTATCAATGATGAAAGGAAAAATATTTAAATGATTGACACACTCACCCTATTATTCAAGATTTCGACAGAATGTATTAACTCTGGTTTTGTAAAGTGAGCAGTTAATGATGTTTCTACACTCGCATCAAGTTGATTTAAAGTTTGACAAGTTCGGCTTTATTATTTTGAGTTGATTGATTGTTCATCCTTCATCTTTGTTGGAAATTTGATGGTGGTCGAAATGGTATTTGTCGATTTCTCATTCACCTTCCATGTTGGCAGTACGATGGCGACTTATTCTATGAGCTTCCATGTTGGTAGTACGATGGCTGCCTACCCTATGAGTCTCATGAGATCAAAGATATCTCTTCGTTTGATCTCACACATGCGGCATCCTTTGCTACTCTGCAAAATAATTTAAAAAACCAGTATCAAGCATGTTGCTTAGACTTGCTAATAATTTTACAGCAGATGGAGATTCGAAATGATTTTGGCAGGGAATGTGATTATCAAGATAGCCATTGTTTTTATCGGGTGTCAATTCATAACTTGCTTGTTCTTGCCTCTATAGCCTGCCTTGTTTTAATGCATTATGGATTTCTCTCTGCGAAACTATAGAGTGCCCGTGATAGTTGCTACTTGAGAGATGTCGTTTGAGGACCACATCGCTGAAGACCAGTTGGGTATCGTCTTCAACACCTCCTATCAACATTGTAAACGACGTATCTAGAGGATTATTGGTGAAGAAATACTCTATCCGTAGGAGAAAAGGTTTTGGGGCCAATCAGTCAATGTTGGAGATGGTTTTTTGTCAGGCTCACAGCCTATGGAGAAGTAACTTTTGATGTTCATATAGGTTTTGGTGCCAACCGATTTAGCCTAACAGGTTTTAGACTCTTCGATTTTAATCCAACTGGTATAGTAGAACCCGGTAGTGGAGACATTTTGTAAACCAGTACTGTAGTACCGGTAATGGAGGCTCTCTTGTGAACCGGTTAATAGGACATCATACCGGTATTCAAGTTTCAATATAACACAACCGGTAACGACAACTTTTTCTTCAATGGACCAATATACACATCTGCTCACCGGTAACCGGTTGTGGTAGCTCTACAATGAACCGACATGCAAAATGGCATTCTAGTACTCAAGTTTAGTGGTAACCGGTAGTGATGGCAGTTTTTTATGAGTACATAAGGATTTTATCTAGATCCGCTAGACTCAATTTTGGCCTCTATAAGGAATGTACTATGGGCAAAATTCATCTCTTTCTTTGGATCTTTGGGGGGTTTCTTCTTATAGCTATGATTTCTCTTTGATCATTGTAACTGAGCAAATATATAGGGTTTTCTTCTTGGTTCTTTCCTTAATGAGCTCTTGAACCAGTTATATATATATATATCAGTGCCTTGCCACTTTTGCCTTAAAAATAATAAAAATTATGGACTTCAATTTTTTGGGAGAAAGATAAAAATTGTGTTTGAAAAAAGTTTAAATAAAAATAAAATATTTTTTTTAATCAACATTTAGAATAAATAAAAATTAAAAAAAAAGCAAGTTATGGATTTCGATTTTTTTGTAAAAAGTTTTGAATAAAAATAATTTTTTTTCTTCATATTTGTCAAAAAATTATCACATAATTTCAAGTCAAAGTATAAGTACTGTTGAAATCTTTTTCAATACCAAAAAGAAAATATATTTTCATAAATTATGAAAATATCATACATCTTAATGATTTTTTTTATGACAAATATGAACCAATTACTTATCTAATTTAGAAAATAGAATTAAAACAATACTATTTCAATCTACCACTTCAAGTTTTAGATGTATTCTTAAAGTTCCCAGTCTCTATATTTTTTTAATCAAGATTTAGAATCATATTTGTAAGAAATTATCATATAATTTCAATCTAAGTATAATTATGCCGACATGCATCTACAATGACATACAAATATCCTAAACAAAAAATTGTTTCAGTCTCTCTATAACTATTATTTTATTACTCTGAATAAAATAGAATCATTGCCATTTGTTTCTATTATTTTATTACACTGAATAAAATAGAATCATTGACACTTGTTTCTAAGTATATGGAACTGTTACATCTTTAATGAGAGTGAAAGAGTGCAACATTATTCAGTTCGATGTCCTTTTTGACAACTAATAAACATGCAAGACAATATTGTGATATCTCTCGATATTATTTTACATATATATTTTTTAGAATATAAATATACTAGTAAAATATTATCATATATATCAAAGAGCCCTTGATTTAATGACAAAATTCATATTATAAATATCCTTAAAATCTTTTTCAATATGAAAAAAAAAATTATCATAAATTATAAAAATATAATACATGTTAATGAATTTTTTTTTATTACAAATACGAACCAATTTCTTATCTAATTTGGAAAATAAAATTAAAACTGTACTATTTCAATCTACTACTTCCAGTTTCAGATGTATTCCTAAAGTTCAGATCGTTTTTGAACACTGATCATCAACCAAACTATAAGTTTTCCGTATACTGGATCTCTTCTACTTCAGTCTAATAAATTAAAAAAAATTATCACATTTACTTTAAAAATAATTAAATTTGCAGACAAAAACAAGCCTCATACCTGATGCGCGGGGTTAGTGGAGAGCTGAAGCTGGAGATGTGCAGCGAAGGGTGCGACAGCAGGATCCCTGGAATTTAGCAGAAGAACTTCATTCGCAGTAATAATTGCCCTAATATACTCCAAATTGATCACAATTGCTCGCTCCCGGCCAAGAATACAACAAGGATAAGAAAGCAAAGGATCCAAAATACGCAGATCGCGAGCGTTAAGAGCCGTGCGGCGCAAGATCACATTTTTCCCGACCTCAACGACCTGCGCATTGCCGTGCTCGTCGAGCAGCAGCCATGCCTTCACGCCTTTCTTCCTCCTCCCTGCGCTTTTCTCCTCCTCTTCGCCGCCGCCATTAATGGCCGCCCTAGTTGCAGAAAACCTCGGCCTCGGCCTCATTGCCTTGCGAATTTTCCGACGAAGTCGATTACGGAATTCTCGACTACTACATTGCTGATTATGCTCATTTCATCCATTAATTATCCTTGAGATGTGCGCACATGACACCAGCGCCAGAAGATCCCTCCCCGAGTTTCATCTGGTTTCGCAAAAGAAAATTTCGAAGCATCTAGCGTGGGGTAGGGTTAACTTCATTCTTCCGTTTACTTTTAATAAAAAAATTCAAGCAAATATTAAAAATATGACCTTATTTAATACTCTTTACTCAATAATATAGGAAATTTTGAAGTGGCCATTTTCTCCTCCTTTTTTAAGGATTTGAGTCATTACTCTTTTCTTTTTTAAAGGACTTGATAAATGAAGTAGTCATTAATTTAATAATATAGGGTATTTATGTAAATTTTTTATATGATGAAGAGTGCATATTTTATATTAAATTTTATAAAAATGTAATATATAAATTTATATACGATAGTGGAATAGAATCACTATCAAAAGTTGATATGAAAGTTCATAAATAAAAGAAAAACATTCATTGCTCTGTAGCTAGAACAATTCTAGTTGGAGGAAGAGGAGGTCATCATTAGGGGACTTGGTCCATCCATGCCAAAAATATTTGCCATCAAGAATAGGCTCCTAATATGTGATGGAGTCCTCTACATTTTTATCTTTTTCTCGATCAACTAGTATTGTGTGAACAAAAGAAATTACAAGGTATAGTTGAGAGAATTTCCTATTGTCATGCCAATTAAGGATATTTTGATCACATTGGGAAGCAGAAGATTGGCCATGCCACAAGGGAGATTAGTAATGATGTTTATTTTGAGGAGACAATGTGTTGAATTCATATTTAGAATGCATAATATGCCTATAATCACTACACCCACATAGAGGAGGGACATACTTGCTACTAGGAGAAGGTGGCACCTAAGGAACACTAGCCCAATGCTCAATAAGAGTTTGCAAGTTAGAAACTTTCAAATAAAATTTATTGATCTGGACTTGAATCTATAGCATAATATTAGTACATATAATGGCTTTAATTTACATGGAAAAATGAACATCTACCCTTGCACTCTCATGGAAAGAAAGATTAGAAGTCATATCTAGACAACATTTTCAAGGGTTAAATTTCAAAAGAATTTAATTTAATTTATTATTTTCATAAGATTAAAGTAAAGATGATTTTGATGAATGATCATTTGTTCATTTACGTATTTGCCAGTCTAAAAAAATAAATTATTATTGAAATTGAGTTTAGGTTCAAAATTAATATATTTACTCATGAAATAATTAATTTAGATAATAGAGTTGGGATTAAATATGACAAATTATATAAAATTAAATGCTTCCATGAATGTGAAAAATAAATTAAATTTATGGGTATTTATTTATTATTTTGATGTAGTCATTTTTTTATCAGTGAAGTGTTAGGAGTTTTAGCCTAGCCATAGTTCTAGGTGAGACGACAATCAGGGGGCCTCATCCCCATTAATATCCTCATCCTCTTCTTCCTCCTTCACTTCCTACTCCTCTTCTATCACATGCTTCTTCTCTACTCCAATATCAACATCTCCACCTTCTTCCTTTCACCATTCGTCCTCCTCCTCCTTTCTCACTTATTGCACCATCCCTAACCATTGTATCCTCTGTCTCCAAATCCCAACACTCCACCTATATTTTCTACCCAAGCTCCCGCTACCAAGTAGTCACCTTTGTACCTACAACAAACTTCATTGCCATTGTCTTCACTGTCACCATCAAGCATGTAGCCACCGTCTTTGCTAAATTCACCAAGCAATCACCAATTTCCACCAACCATTGATTTCCTTTGATCTTCACTTCTCTCCTTCCATCCTTTATCCCTCTAGGGGTAGTAGTCATTATTTTAATAATATTCAAGTATTTATGTAACATTTTTTAATGATGAAGTGTATATTTCATTAAAATATAATGTATAAATTTACATGTATAAGATTGTGTTTAGATTCACTATTAAAATTTGATGTAAAAGTTCATAAATAAAGAAAAAATAGGCATTGTTATGTATTTAGAGCACTAGTAGGAGGGAGAGGAGGTCATCGCTAGTGGGCTTGGCCCATCCATCTCATAAATATTTAATATCAAGAGTAGGCTCCCAATTTGTGATGACATCCTCTACATTTTTATCTTCTTCTTGATTAATTAGTATCATGTGAACAAAAGAAATTACAAGGTACAATTGAGAGAATTTCCTACTATCATGTCAATTGAGGATATTGTGATCACATTGAGAAGCAAAAAATTAGCCACGTCATAGGGGAGACTAGGTGGAATGTAGAGGTGAAGATGGAGGGAAGAGACTATGAATATAGAACTAAAAGAGGGTACCAAACCACAAAAAAAACCATATTCTCCAAATCCTAACATGAAGAAAAGGGTGAAGATAGTATTTTTTAGTTGGTGAACACTTTTTGATTGGAGCTATGGATCGGTGATGCCACAAATGGGGATCTCATCCTTGACAATAACACAACAACAACAGCTAAGGCCCACAAGCGCTCACCAGGGGACCTGGAACAAGCTTTAACACATATCAAGCAACATTAATGCCACTATGGTTCATAATCAACCTAGAGGGGATTTGAACCTTGGTTGCACCATTAATAATGCCACAATTTAACCATCATATTATAGGGTAAACTCCAAAGGTGAAGATAGAATTAGACAAAATTTTGGTAGTTGGAATAATCAAACCAATAGAAGAATTGGAGCTGATAAGCGCTATGCTGATGTAGAATAAAAAGATACCTGAGAAATCCATGCACATGCATGGAATTTTAGGAATTAAACAAAGCATATATACATTGTAAGGAAGTTAATTAGCGGAACAACTTCCTACACTAATCTTGAGAGGAGGGTAATGAAAAGACTTTTATAGATCATTACAATATTATAGAAACTTAAGAGAAATAAACATAATATCATGCATACCACAACATAGTGATTTACGTGGGGAAAACCCTTTAAGGAGAAAAACCCCACACTCCAAAAGCATCTCAATATATTATTCAACAATCAATAACAAATTACAATATACATGCAGAGAAATCTCTTCACATGAGTACCATTAATCAGAGATTCAAAGATAACTCAATAACCATAAGGATCTTACACACAACCTTTATCTCACACACCCCATATATAGGAGATACAATACAAGAAACTGTTAAACGATATTACAAAACCATGGGCTAAAACCACCCAATAAAGTAGAGCCAACCTTATCTCCATTCTAGATTCCCTATGATATGTCAAAACACACATCAACATGTGTTCCTCCCTTTTACAACTCATTTATGTGTCCAATGCATTTTATATTTCCTATTTTAGGAGTCCACACTTCTGGAGGCCACAACTTGTGAACCGAGTGTTCGATTGATGAATAATTTGATGCATCAGAAAGCTCACAAAGTGCTCTATCACCTCATAACAGCTACGCTGGTTACGCCCACTTTTCAGGGCATTTCAAAGGGTTTAAGTCCTCAAAATTAAATTTAAACCTTTCATCTCACCCTCCAAAAATGAAAACTTTAATATCTTCAAAACTAGCTATGAACTTGTGATGAAAGTTTACCGACATGCTTATCTAGCCAATCTGAAGCTTTGGGGAGAATTTTGCACCATTTCGTGCTCAAATGAAAAACTTACTATAAATAGTAACCTCATGTAAATGCAAGTTTGAGATAACATTTTCCCAACATTCTCCCACTTGTCGAACACCTTGCAAGAGAAAAGGGAGTATCAACACAATAAATTAATTGCTAGGGGCCATGAGGCCAATAGACTCTAAAAACCAATTGAACTTCTCTGTGCTCACAACCTTAGTTAAAGAATCTACAACATTCATCAAATTCTCTACCTTAACTAGCTTCACCTTGCCATCTTCGACCATATCTTTGACAAAATGCTACTGAACATCAATGTGTTTGGTTCAGGCATGAAATGTTGGGTTCTTAGCTAAGTAGATTGCACTTTGACTATGCCAATAAACTATCACTACACCTTGTTTTATTCCAATATCTGAACATAGTCTTTTAATCCAAATGGCTTATTTACAAGCATGAGTAGCTACCATATACTCTACTTTTATAGTGGACAAAGCAACCACAACCCGTCGCTTACTCATCCAACTAATTGTACCACCAAATAAAGTAAACACATAAGCATTGGTGGATCTTATTCTATCAATATCATCTGCCCATTCTGAACCCACATAACCATGAATATCAAGGGAAATCACGTCTCCAACCAAATTACCATGATAACACAAAGATTACTCTGAGGTACCCTTCAAATATCTGAAGACTCTTTTGATTGCATCCCAATGAACTCTACGAGGATTAAACATATATCTAGAAAGAACTCCCACTGCTTGGGAAATGTTTGGTCTAGTATATACCATAACATACATCAAACTTCCAACTGCACTTTGGTAAGGCACTTTTCTCATGTCTTCCGTCTCTGATGGAGATGCAGGACAATCTAAAATAGATAATTTGTTCCAACTGCAAAGGGAACACACAATGGTCTAAAATCATGCATGTTGAACCTTTGTAAAAATGAATTCACATAATTACTCTAGCCTAGCCATAGCTTTTTTTTCACTCTATCTCTTCTAATTTCTATCCCAAGAATGTGTTTCACTGCACCAAGATATTTCATTTCAAATTTAGCAGCAAGTTGAGACTTTAGTTCTGAAATCACACATTTCCCTTTACCAATGAATAACATATCATCAACATACAATGCAATGTACAAGAAATTATCACCATCAGATTTATAATAAACACAGTGATCTGATTTAGAACGTTCAAATCCCAAACTCAACACATATGTATCAAATTTTTGGTCCCACATCCTATGACTCTATTTGAGGCCATACAAATATTTTTTCAATTTACAGACCAAATTACTTTTACCTTTTACCACATAGTTCTTTAGCTATGTCATATAAATATCCTCCTCCAAATCACCATGAAGGAAAGTAGTTTTTACATCCATTTTATCAACCTCTAAATCATAAGAAGCAACAATAGAAAGCAAAAATCTAAGGGATGTCATTATTTGTCATTATTTTCAACAAGAGAAAATATCTCACCACAATAAACACCCTCACCTAAGAGTAGCCTTTTGCAACCAACCTTGCTTTATACTTCTCAATACATCCATGTGAACCAATCTTTTTCTTGAACACCCATTTACAACAAACAGGTTTCCGTCCTTCAGGCAATGGTACAAGATCCCATGTGTCATTATTTTTCAAAGCTTCCATTTCTTCTTGCATAGCAATCTTCCAAGATTCTTCATCATTCATACCTAATGCCTCTTCCACAAATATAGGTTCATCAACATTTGTATTCAAAGAAAAAATAAATCTCCAATCATTAAGTGAATACCTTTCAGGTGGTTTTCTATGTCTTGTAGACCTTTGAACAAGCTGAGTTGGAGGTTCTTCCTCCTCTTTTGAAGATTCAGAGCTAGATGAGCTCTCATCAACTTCTTGCCTATCAAGTGGTCTCGATTCAAATCTTTCAGGTGTAGAAAAGAATTGAATCACATCTTCCTATTTAGTTTGTTCTAGTTGCAATATAATAGGAGACTTAATTTTTCTAAAATTAACACTTCTACTATGAATTACCTTCTGTGCAACAGGGTCCCAAAGCTTGTATCATTTCACACCATAACAGTAACCGATGAAGATACATTTCATAACCTTGTTCTCCAACTTTGTTCGCTTCTCCTTTGGCACATGATTGGCAATTGACACTCGTTCGATAAGGGCTAATGGAATTTTGGGTTGTCATTAATGGCAAATCACCATCTCAGGGTAAATGGTCTCATTGTTTGGTTAACCGACATTCATTGCACTTAACCAGTATTAGTATTCACATCGCTTTACACCGACACCGACATTGACATACACTTCATACCCGACTAAGTCTTGATCCTGGTAACAATTCCTGATCCCGGTAACGTGTATATGGAACCTGGTAATGGATAGGACCTAGTTAGGAAATCTTTTGGTCTCGATTATCTCTTTTATGGATTTTGTGGTAATGTGTAATGGCCGACATGGTCATTGAAATTATGTTTGGATTTCATTATGTTTTGGCAGCCGACATGGTCATTGGAATTATGTTTGGATTTCATTATGTTCTGGTAGTCAACATGTTTATATTTCTCATTGAAGCCAACATAGTAAAGTTAGAAGGATATTTGAGAAGATCATTTCACCGATAGATCAAATGTGTGTTGGAATGCGAATTTTTGGTTGTGAATACTTCAGTGAGTATTGGTATGCATTTTGGATAGTGATTAGAAGCATCTGTATGCAGTTTCACATGCACACCATAACTGGTAGTAGAACAAAGCATCAGTAAACTAGTATATAAAGAAGGATATCAAAGCATTCACCGGAACTTATCCAGCATTGTCAGATGCAATTTATAAGTTCATTTTCATTTGTAAACACTTTGTAATATTCTGTAAGTCAGTGAGACTTCTTATTTTGTGTTTGAGCAGTGAGTTCTAGGTAGTTGGTCTTTCCGCATGTGCAGACCCTCTCATGTAATATTTGTATACCTTGATTAAGTATATAGATATTATGGGTATAAACCCCACCATGGTTTTTCCCTTTGCAGGGTTTTCCACGTATAAATGCTGGTGTTATGGTGTTGCCTTTCTATGTGTTATTTGGTATATGCACTTTAATTTTATTTACTGTTAGCCGGTTAATAAGTAATAAGTTCAAAACTAACATTACCAGTAGAATACTAATTCACCCCCCCTCTTAATATTCTTGGATTCCAACAATTGGTATCAGAGCTTCATTCCTCGAAAGAAGTTTAACAACTTGAGGAAGATCCAAAATTTGGAATCAATGGAAACCAGTCCGCAACAACAACTTAGACTTGCTCTTGGGGATCTTGATAATGAGTAGATGGAGAACAACAAACTAAAAAATGAATTGAAGCAAGCTAGAGAACACAACATTTTATTGCAAGAAAATCTTTTAGTTGCCAAGGCTAAGAGAAAGGAACTTTGTGATCAATTGCAAAATCAGAATAGTGATGACGAAGATGCTATGAAGGATCATTGCCAGAAACTTACTTAGGAGAACACTATCTTGAAGAATGAGATGCAATATCTAACTATGAGAATGTGCAAGGAGATTGAGGACAGAAAGAAAAATGAAGAAAACCTGGCTCAAGTGTTGAAGGATAGATTTGAGGAATGCAACAGAGTGACTCATGAGAATGATATGCTGAAACTTGAATTGGTCCAGTCCTGAAACAATGAATAGGAACTTGAAAGACAAATTATAATCATGAGGGATGATTTGGTCGCTGCAAATGAGTACAAAGACAAATTTCAAGCCAGCTCTGCTAAACTTAATGAACTAATAAAGAATCAGAGAGATGCTAATGACAAAAGAGGACTTGGTTATGAAGAAGGAGAAAGCTCCGATACTACACAACAAGATCAATCATCTAGATAGAAGCAAAAATGTGACAACCGAAACCAGAAATCATCGGTAAGACAACCTAATGCTCACAAATTCAATGGTACATGCTTTATTTGCAATAAATATGGTCATATGGCTAGTCAATGTAGAAATAGGAATAATCAGAACAATGCATCATTCACCGGTCTTGGAAATGTAAGATGTCATGCATGTAGTAGATTTGGACATATGGCTAACCAATGTAGATCAAAAGTAAATCAAGGAAATCAAGGTTAAACAAGGCAATTCAGAAAAAAAAAAATAATATTGTTTGTTATGTATGAAACAAGATTGGGCATATTGTAAAGCCAAAGTGGAAGACATTAGGAAGCAACATGAGATGAGATGGGTAAGAAGATCTGATACACCATAGGCAGAACACCTGGTAGAGTCATCAGGTCCTACACCGGCAGCAGATACAACCAGTAACTAAGGCACTCAACCTTAGGGGTAGGCAAATTATTGAAGATCACGCAGATACCCGAGATTAGGTTTGTAGTCAACAAATTCTGATTGTGGATGGGTACTCAAGAGATTTCAAATGTTTACCAGAATCTACTTGCAGACTATGTGAACCGGTCAAGCCTAACCAACAATATTTATGATAATGAAAAATTAGGGTTAACGACGATAAAAGGGAAAATGTTAAGTTATTTTCTTCACACAATGATCTAGCATTCAGATGAGCGAATTTATAGAGCATTTCATAATTCAAAGGCGATTTAAGTGAGCACTTTCTTTCAAGGCAATCTGATCTCTTGACAACTTTTCAAGGTATTTTCGTGTTGCAGAAACCCTAGTTTCTGTGTTTGGTTATATTGGCTTCATCTTCATCCAACATCGATACTCCTTTGGTGGTTGAGATTAAGAACCACCCTCTTCCCATTTTCAAGAAGCATCTGTACAAATGTCTTTTGGATGATCCATTGGGTGCATTTTCGAAAGTCTATCATGGAGTTCTTCATACTGAGGATATTAGGGCCTATATTCACTACAACATTGAAGAACTTGGAGGTTATGAGTTGTCCTGCATTTTCACCAAAACCTAATTTTCGACAGCCAGCTCAAACCGAAATTTGCACTCCCGTAGAGAAAGGGTTTTACATAGTTCATGGATTTTCCAACTTTTGATGAGGCAGAATGGGTGCGTTATGTTTTGAGCCACATTCACAAAGAGTTCATCTGGTTGGACCGACCGTACAAGATTACAGAGGGAGTAAAAAAAATGTCACTTGTTTGCACAAAATCGAAGGCGTTCTTGACACAAGGTGTAAGTTATCTAACACAAAGCTCAATAAAATTACTAGGGCAACTTTTGATGGACATTATTTAAGAGTAGATGATGTCAGAGATATAGATGTAAAGTTTGCAGCGATGATTATCAGATATAAGGTTTATCAGTCAAACCAGTTAAACTCTGTCTTCGGTAACACAATTTTGATGGCACATCAAATGGTTAAGGAGGATGCAGTGTAATGTTAAAAGAACTCATGACTAACCTGTAGAAGATCAAGCAAGACAAGAAGAATACCTTCTAGTATGGCTCCTTTATTATCTATTTGGTATTTTACTTTTTGGGGACTGTTCCCCATTTTGGCAAGATTCTGTGGTCTTTTGACCACCCGATATCAAGACAAATTGAACAAATTTTGGATAAGAAAGGGGACAAGGAAAGTAAAGAAAATTTATGGGCATTTTTCAAGACATTTCAAGAGGAAATGAAGAATAGGTACCAGATTCCCAAATCTATAGTAGAGAGATATAAGGATACCATTTATTTTATGGTCAACAAAGATAAAAGTATGATGGAGGCTATAGAACCTAGAATAATCTAGATAATGCCAATGGGCTATGAGGTTGATGAGGCCACACTGGAAGCCTATACACAATATCTATTGCAGGCACCGGTAGATGAGAAGGAAGAAAAGTTTAGTACTGCTCAGGAGAAAGGACTTAAAGTTCATAAGGAATAGGTAGCTCCAACAATCCAGAAGAAGATGACCAGGGTAGCAGCTGAAACATTGATAAGTGAAGGTCATGACAAGAGTAAGGTTGAGTAGAAAATCAAAATTTTGGAAGAATGGAGGAAGGAAGAAATGAAACAACAGAGGAAAGAGGAAAGGGAAGCCCATAAGGTAGCTCAGGCCACACCCAATGTGGTCTCAGTTACAATAGAGACTTCCAAACAACCAGAAGAATCTTCAGCTGAGCCTTATAGTCATACACCGGTAGAGCCACCTAGGAAGAAGCCAAGGCTACCCGACAATTTATGACTATTTCTTCTAAAGAAACAAAGTCTGATGTAGAAGTTAAGGAGGTTCCCAAGAACAAAGTAGAACACAAGCAAGAATCAGTCAAGGAGACTCCCCAGAAGTTGAAGATTAGAATTGTACATAAGACAAAACCTAAATCTGATGAGCAGTCCAAACCTAAACTAAAAAGAAGAATCGGTAAGAAGAAGATGAACTCTCAAGATTTGATTGATCAGATAATAAATGATGATAATTTAGATAATATTTCTTCATTCTTTGATGATTTTGAAGAAGAGGACAAGAAACAAATAGAAGAGGATATTATTTTATATCTTGATTCTTTTAGTAGGGCATTAATAGAACTAGAGAAAATTTTGCCTAAGGAGTTATATGATAAGTTAGAGGTCAAGAAACTACACGCTCAGTCTCTGGACATGCAGATTAAGGAGACCAAATTGGTCAATCTTTGTCCCTCAATAACTCAGCCAGAGATGGATGACTTGATAAATAAAACCAGATCATTAGAATTTAATCCCAAGTATAGGATAAACAGTCTTATATTGGAAAGATTTGAAGAGATTAGGAAGGAAACAAGCAAGATTTGGATAATAATTCTTTTGGGTCTAGGCTATGAGTTGAGTTCCAGTTTTGTGCAATCCCAAAATATTCAGTTTCCTAAGGATAAGAAACCAACAGACCAACAGATTGTAGATACTAAGAAACCAACAAGCACTCAACTGGATACCACTGTACCGATTACTGAGTCACAAATTGTAGCAGAAGACATCCCGACAGTAAATGTACAGATAGAAGAGGATATAGATGCAAATGTAAATAAGGATTCAGACAATAAAGGTGTTGAGGATACTTAGATTTTGGATGAGGCACTAAGTGGTGAAGCCACCGGTGCATATGAGCTAAAAGATTATAAAGTTATCTCACTGGTTGATAAGGGTAAGGATACTGTGGTGGATCTCTCCTTTGGCTCGATAATTGACACTTCTACCATAGCTAAAGAAAATTTACCATAACTTTCCATTCGTTTTGACAAACCCTACCACAAAATGTCACCGACAGAGAAGATTTGGGCAGAAACAACTCTTCACGCACATGGCACACATGAATTGGCTTAGGCAGAGTCAAAGGACAAAAAATTAATTGAGCGCAGTTTTGAAGTTTTAAATCGGTTAGTCTTGGAGTTTCAAGCTTAGGAAGGTGCAAGATCTTCGGGTAAACTACAGGAAATAATTGATTTTATTCCCAAGCTCACTATGATTCTTTATTGAAAATTTCAATTTCAGAGGCAAATTTTTTTTTGTGGCGGCCCAGAAGCTAACATTTTTGCAAATGATTGAGATTAATAAGGAGAAACTTCAGACCTTCTTGTAGTCCATTTCAATGCATCTTTGATTGAAGGAGGTAATGTTTATAAGACTTGTCTAGATTTTGATAATCTCACCGATTCCATAGACAAGCAACTGTTTGATTGTAGGAAAAACTTAATTCAGATTTATAACTCCTACAACACAACAATCAATCTAAGAAACTCTTTGGATGGTCCAATTTTGGTGGTTATGGATCAAATTTTGAAATTGGTGAAGGATAGGGACAAAATAATAAGGAGAGAAAATGAGCTCAGAAATTTGATTGGTCCCCGACTTGATAATTTGTTGTTTCATAAAATAGAGTGTATTTCTAACTTGCAGAAGGAGGATCCCACTACTTCAAAATAAGTAGAGCATTATGCCAGTATATTGAATGGATTCATCTCCATTCTTGAATCTCTTAAACATGGTTGGGACACCTACTTTTCATTTTTGAAGAATACATATGCAGATATTTTGAAGTTTGTATTAAACCGACTCATGTCAATAGCTGTATAGAATTCTTTGTGGGCACCCCGCTTTGTCATTGATGTCAAAGAAGGAGGATTAGGTAAAAAATGTATATATTTCTCAGGGGGATCATTAGATGTACATAGCGGATTCATGTTCAGGATAGGAGGTTATGAAGATTCATGGTTATTTCACAGATGGTATCATTTTTCACATGAGTGTTGCCATCAATACCAAAGGGGGAGATTGTTGGCAATTGACACTCATCCGGTAAGGGCTAATGGCATTTTGGGTTGTCATTGATGGAAACTCACCATCTCAGGGTAAATGGTTTCATTGTCTGGTTAATTGGCATTCATTGCACTTAACCGGTATATTATTCACATTGCTTTACATCGACACTGATACCAACATTCACTTCATACCTGACTAAATCCTGATCCCGGTAATGTGTATATGGAACCCGGTAATGGATAGGACCTAGTTAGGAAATACTTTGGTCCTGATTATCTCTTTTATGGATTTTGTGGTAACATGTAATAGCCGACATGGTCATTAGAATTATGTTTGGATTTCATTATGTTCTAGTATCTGACATGTTTATATTTCTCATTGAAGCCAATATAGTAAAGTCAGAAGGATATTTAAGAAGATCATTTCAACGATAGATCATATGTTTGTTGTGTTGGCATTGCACACTCTAATGGTAGTTAAAGGTGATTGAAGGTGTTGTCATTGATGGTAACCTTGCAATCTTATGGCACCGACAAACACCGACACTGGCACCAGCAGACTCTACACCGACAGATAGTTCACCGACAACGACAATAATGTTGACCGACATCCTAGCCGACATGATTTTGATTATTGTATTTTGTATTTAATTGTAATATCTTTTTGTAAGACGACATGGTATATTTTAATAAGACTCATATATAAATACAAGATCTTGTAGATCATTTGGGAGATATATATGATAGAGGATAAATATGATGGATATGTAGAGCAAATATTAAGGCACATTTTGTAGAAGGGTTTATGGTTATTGTATGAGCTTAAACCGGTACTGAACCTGGCATAATAGATGCTGTTTTGTAGTAGTACATTATATTGGATTTTCATAATCCATTTTGTAAGTCAGTGAGTCTTCCTTTTGTAATTGAGCAGTGAGCTCTAGGCAGTTGTCCTTCTTTCATGTGTAGGCCCCTCTTAATATCCATTCATTGGCCAGTGAGTGAATATTGTGGGTCACAAATCCCACCGAGGTTTTTCCCACACCGGGTTTCCTCGTTAAACATCTTGTGTTATGGTGTACTTTCTATGTTGTCTTTACTATTCATATTTACTGCATTAATTCTTATTTACGGGTACATTGTTTTGGAATGCAAAATAATTAATAAAAAATCAAATATTTTGTTAACTGGTTAGATACTGATTCACCCCCCCTCTCAGTATCTTTGGGACTATCATCAATCCTAACAATTAGTATCAGAGCCTGGTCCTCTATTTTCAAAAGCCTAATAGCTTGAGGAAGATTCTGACACCGGTATAGATGGAAAACTTGAGAAAGCAATTGGAAACAACTCTTGCAGACTTTGATGCATAAAAGTTGAAGAATATCAAACTTGAAGATGATATAAGGACTGCACATGAATTCATTCAAGGACTTCACAAGAATCTCACTATTGCTGGAAACAAAAGAAGAGAACTTCATGAGAAGATACAACATGATGATGATGAAAAGGAAACTCTTAATAAGCTTGTAAGCAAGATGAGGCAAGAAAACATGAACTTGAGGAATGAAATGAAAGACATGACTATGAGATTTTGTAAAGACATTGAAGACAAAAAGAAGAATGAAGATGACTTGACTAGGAGACTCAATGATGCTGAAAATGAAAATCTAAGACTCAGTCATGAAAATGATATGTTAAAGACAGATCTGATTCACATGGAACATGATAAAACTGAACTTATGAGATAGAAGGAATTTTTGGAAAATGAGTTGGCTACTGCAAATCAACATAAAGAGAAATTCAAGAAAAGTTCAGAAGAACTTGATGATATGCTGAAAAAATCAGAAACCTAACAGAGACACTAATGGACATGGCTTTGAAGTTGGTGAAAGCTCTGGTACTACAAATAATCATGATCACAACAAACTGGAAGACAACCTAATGCCTACAAATTTAATGGGAAATGCTTTAACTGTAACAAGTATGGTCATAAAGCAAATCGGTGTAGATCTAGAAACTATCAGAACACTAATGCACCCATTGGTCAATGTTCCAAATGCAACAAAATTGGTCACAATTTAGAAAATTGCAGAATGAATGTAAGATGTTATGTTTGTGGAAGATTTGGACACTTATCTAATCAATGCAGAACACAAACCGACATAGGATATGGAAATGCTATTCAGAAAAAAAATGTGACTTGTTATGCTTGTAACAAGATTGGACATATTGCAAAATTTTGTAGAAGCAAGACTTCATCGACAAATAACAAAGGACCCAGTTTGAAAGGCAAAGAGAAGGTAGATGAGGTAAAGCAAGAATTTTCAAAATAATGGATTAGAAAGAGAGATCAAAATATTGATGAGACTATTTCTTCACTGGTAGAGTAGAGTATCACTTCACCGACAGGAGATTCTTCATCCAACTGAAAAGTAATCCTTGGGGGTATTGCAGCAAATTGAAAATCATGCAAGTTTACCCTCGATTGATGGTGAGAAGATGAACTTCTTCTTTACCAGCAGATGTGTTCACTTAACCGACATGCATTTATTGTGGTTGTTGAAGGAAAAGACATTATAAATCAGTATTTTTCCCTTTTTTTCATTCATCGATCATTCAAACTTTCAAAGAGCGCGAAAAACCTGAGTGAAGGCATCCATAGAGAGAAGTGAAACAAGTTCTTTCAAGCATTCAAACCTATCAGGTAGATTAAGGTATTTATCAATGGCTTCTTCCTCTGCTCTAGAATTCATTGCAAACCCTACTATTATAGAAGTAATTAAATGCCCTAGGCCCATTTTCAAGATTATCCCCAAAGTAGCAAAACAGGATGATACCCTAGGTTCTTTTTCAAAAATCCCTAAAGGAGTTGCATATGCCGAAGACCCTAGAATTTACATACATTGCCACATCGAGGAATTAGGTTCTGAGGAAATCATGAAAATGTATAAGAATGTTATCTGTGATGAGAATGGAACTGTAAAACCCAAGCATAAGGTTATAGAGACCCTAAGTTTTTTGGAAATCCTTGATATTCCAGAATTTCTTAAGGAAGTTGTTAGGATTGTACTCAGTAGAGTTCATGGAGAATTCTTTAGCTTGACTCTATTCATAAAATCACTAGAGAAGCAGTTAGGGCTGTGACTAGCTTACCCTCCACCAGTAGCAGGCCAGATAAAACTAAAAAGGTTCCTAATAACACAACGTTGACTTTAACCGGTTCAACCTATGACAACAGATCCCTGAGAGTTAATAAAGTAAAAGATGAAAATATTAGATTCATTAGCATGATATTAGGATACAAAACCACATATGCTAACCGATTGAACCCAGTTTCCAGTCTATGTATCAAAAGTGCATATGATATGGTTAACAATGATGCTAAGATAGATTTATGTGAATGGTTGAAAGATGAGTTGATTAACAATTTGAAGAAAATAAATGGAGATAAGAAAGGTACTTTTTGATTTGGCAATCTTCTTGTATGCTTAATGCTATATCTTACAAAAGAGGTTCTCGGTGTAGGAAAGAAAGACTTTGGTTATGATATACCGATAGGGAAGCAACTGTTAGATATATTCACCGGCATGGGGACAGACAAGGAAAACAAAATAACGGAGTATTTCCAAGCATTTAAAGCAAAAATGAAGACTAGGGAAAGGTTACCCCAAAGTATTGTCGACAAGTATGAGAAAGAAATTTGTTTTGTGATTAAGAAGGATGAAATTTGGATGGAGGCAATTCTTCCTAGAACTATTTGGGTGACATAAATGGGATATGATACTCATGTAAATATAATTGAAACATATGCCAAAGCCCTACTTGAAGCCCCTAGAGAACCGGAAGAAAAAATGTTTGGTAATGCCGAGACAATAGAAAGTGGTGTTCAAACACTTAAACAAAGGAAGAGAAGAGAAAAATATATAAGGAGTGCATCTAAGCAGGTTAAAGAAATAAAGGAAAAATAATGAATATCACTGGTATCAAGGAAAGTGATATGGAAGGATTACAACCAGAGGCTCATCTCTCACCGGTTGGTACATCCTCTAATAGTGAAATTCCTGCTGAGTTTATAAGAGTTGATAGGAAGAGAAAACCCTCACCAGTACCCTCTACTACTCCCGAGAAAACTAGGACAACAAGGCAAAAGCAACAAGTAGTAAGGCCAATAGCTAAGAAGATGACACCTAGAAAGAAAAAGGAAAAACAGGTTATTCCTCCACTTGACAACTTGTTAAATGAGATAACAAATGATGGTAACTTATCAAATGTAAGTAAATTGTATGATACTTTTACAAATGAGGAGAAAGAAAGCATAGAAAACAGTATCATCTTACACCTTGATATTTATAAGAAAGTTTTGATAGAGGTTGTAGATGATTTGCCTAGTGATTTATATAGGCGACTAGATGCTAAAAGGTTAGCCATTATGGAGCTAGACAAGAAAATCAAGATTGAGAAACCGCTAGCTGTTCACCCTATAAAATCAGTTGAGGAAATTGATGAATTGATCAGTGAAGCTAACAGAACAGTCTTTTCTAGTGGACACTGACATGTAAGTCTAATGGCCAATAGAGTAAATAAGATCTTAGAAGAGACAACAGATAAATGGGATATTTTCTTTGTTGAGAAAGAGAAACAAGAAGAACTGAACATACCTAAAACATTCAAGGTATACCAAAAGGATAAGGACAAAGGAAAAGGCAAGGTAGATGGACTACCTAATATACAAGTGACAGATAACCTTCCACCACCTTTTGTTACTCCACTGGTACTAACTGACAACACACCGGCTACTGAGAATGTGGAGACTCCAGATGAGGATACAAATCTCGAGTCTGAAATTTTGTACACCATGAACATAGACACTCAAGAGGTCAATATTGTAGTTGATAAAGAAAGTACTGGAGAAAAGAAGAAAGCTGTTGCTACTGAGCAACTGACTGACAATGTTGGAACACAAGCTGAAAATGTTGAAGTTGAAACAACAGCTGATAACATTGAGATTGGGGTTAGTGAAATGGTTACTAACAGTACTGCTGATGCAAACATTGAAAAACTGACAGAGATAGAGAAACCGACTGCAGAGAATACAGTGAAACCAACTGAGTCACCGGTAGTGGACAGTGCAGAGGTACAGACAGAGAAATCGACAGTGGATACAACTGAAAAATCATCAGAAAAACCAACTGATAACACTAAAGAACAATCAGAAAAACCGGCAGAAGAGAGCATAGTGAAACAGACCGAGACACAAGCTGAGAAATAGGTTCATACAGAGACAGTGCCACTGACATCTACTGAGAAGCCTAAACCTTTGCTAATAGAAATACAGACACAAACTGACCCTCCAGAGGTCGAGACAAGCAAAGTGATTGCTCCCACCGGAAGCACTGAAATTGTGAAGGTAATTGGACAGTCATCCAGTACTTCTATGACAGAATTCAAACCAACAAATGTGACTGAAGTACTATTGGATTCTATTAAGAAGATTACAAATTGTAATGCATTGGCTTATAAGGCTATAGATGACACAATACCCATTCTTAAATTGATTGCACCCAAGTGTTATGTAGATAATAAGGATTCTTTGAGTCAGTTAGACACATTGTCTAAATACATAACCGACAACATACTGACTATGGACCAAATAAATGAAGAGACATTTAAGGAGAAGATGGACAAGGAAAAAGAAAAATTATTTGGAGTAACAATAAAGAAGCGCACGAAACATATTGATACCCTCTTACCGACACTGAACAAAACAATTACGGAGTTCAAAGAACTGTACAGAGACACTTGTAAGACTAATCTTTTGATAGTGGATATCGATAAGGAAATCAACAAAATGCAAAAAGAAATTGATGATATAGCTGACAATATCATTGGTTCATCTGAACCAATATTAGTTATAGAATAGGAGATAGCTGGATTTGAGGAGAAACTTGAAAAATTGGTGAAAGAGAAGGAAAGAATAAAAGGCAAGGCAAAAGAACTTAAATTTAGACTCAGTCCTAAATTGGATAACCTCATCTCTTTGAGGAAAGAGATCTCAGAGGCACTTATTCAGGGACAGAAGACACCAGAAGAGCAAATGCATCACCTCACTGATACTATTCAGAGAACAGAGGCAACATTAAAGGACAACAACAGGTTCACTCAGAGCCTAAATTTGGTATTAGTAGACCTATTCCAGATTGTAACCAACCGGTTACAAGGTACCAACTGAGCACTGCACTCATTGACATTTTTACAACCTTTGTCATTGATGTCAAAGGGGGAGTAGTAGAGAAGAGAAAAATCCAATGACTTTCAGAAGAGATCATCTGCTTAGCGGGAGCACACAATTTTGGTAAGATTTTTGGACTTCAATTTTTGGATACAATTTTGAATTTTTCTCATGAGTGTTGCCATCAATGCCAAAGGGGGAGATTGTTGGCATTGCACACTCTAATGGTAGTTAAAGGTGATTGAAGGTGTTGTCATTGATGGAAACCTTGCAATCTTATGGCATCAGACACTGACAGACTCTACACCAACAAATAGTTCACCGACAATGACAATAATGTTTACCGACATCCTAGCCAACAGGATTTTGATTATTGTATTTTGTATTTAATTGTAATATCTTTTGGTAAGCTGACATGGCATATTGTAATAAGACTCATATATAAGTATGAGATCTTGTAGATCATTTGGGAGATATATATGATAGAGGATAGATATGATGGATATGTAGAGCGAATATTAAGGCAGATTTTGTAGAAGGGTTTATGGTTATTGTATGAGCTTAAACCGGTACTGAACCTAGCATACCAGATGTTGTTTTGTAGCAGTACATTATATTGGATTTTCATAATCCATTTTGTAAGTCAGTGAGACTTCCTTTTGTAATTGAGCAGTGAGCTCTAGGCAGTTGGCCTTCCTACATGTGCAGGCCCCTCTTGTAAGTAATATCCATTCATTGGCCAGTGAGTGAATATTGTGGGTCACAAATCCGACTGAGGTTTTTCCCACACCAGGTTTCCTCGTTAAACATCTTGTGTTATGGTGCGCTTTCTATGTTGTCTTTACTATTCATATTTACTGCATTAATTCTTGTTTACCGGTACATTGTTTTGGAATGCAAAATAATTAATAAGGTCAAATATTCTGTTAACCAGTTAGATGTTGATTCACCCCACCCTCTCAGTATCTTTGGGACTATCATCAATCCTAACATGTTGGAATGCGAATTTTTGGTTGTGAATATTTCAGTGAGTATTGGTATACATTTTGGTCAATGATTAGAAGTGCCTGTGTGTAGTTTCACATGCACAACATAACCGGTAGTAGAATAGAGCATCAGTGAACTGGTATATAGAGAAGGATATCAGAGCATTCACCGAAACTTATCCAACATGGTCAAATGCAATTTATAAGTTCATTTTTAGTTGCAAACACTTTGTAATATTCTGTAAGTCAGTGAGACTTCTTATTTTGTGTTTGAGTAGTGAGCTCTGGGCAGTTGGCCTTTTTGCATGTGTAGACCCTCTCATGTAATATTTGTATACCTTGATCAAGTATAATATTGTGGGTATCAGCCCCACCGTGGTTTTTCCCTTTGCAGGGTTTTCCACATATAAATATTGGTGTTATGGTGTTTCCTTTCTATGTGTTATTTGGTATATGTAGTTTAACTTTATTTACTATTAGTCGGTTAATAAGTAATAAGTTCAAAACTAACATTACTAGTAGAACACTGATTCACCCCCCCTCTCAGTGTTCTTGGATTCCAACACCTATGCCTCACAACCAAAATCTTTGAGATGTCTCAATGAAGGCTTGTGACCTGACCATGCTTCCAGAGGTATTTTATCAACAAGAACTTATGTAGGAGGTTTGTTAATTAGGTAGTAGGAAGTGGCAAAAACTTTAGCTCAAAACTTTTATTCTAGACCAGCACCACATAACATACTCCTAGCCTTCTCCATCAATGTCCTATTCATTCTCTTTTCAACTCCATTCTACTATGGAGAATATAGAGTTGTGTTTTGTCTGTTAATGCCATAGTCTTTACAAAATCTATCAAAATCATTAGAGAAAAATTCACCACCATTATCAATCATCAAACATTTAGGGTATGTGCAAGCTAATGAGTCACAAATTCACGGAAGTCTGTGCGTTGGAAAACGCGCTCCGCAAAACGGGCCCTCGTTTTCAAAAAATGGGGGCCCGTTAATGGTTCGGCCTCCGGAGCCGAAAGGTCACGGGGTGCCAAAGCTAAATAAAACGGGCCCCCGTTTTGTCACAAAACGGGCCCCCGTTTTTAAATTCTATTTTTACCATTTTTTTGGACAATTTTTCATTTTCACTGTGACAATGAGTTGACAAGAAGAGATCAAAAACGGGCCCCCGTGCTGTGGTTTCCACTTCAAGCCTCCACCACTATCCCAGGTACACATTCAGTCATCTATTTTCACATTTCATAATTTTCTTGTATATTTTTCTTGTTTTTTTATGTATTATTTAGTTTTTTTTTATAGTAGCATATAAATAAATTATTTTTTATATTTGTAAATTCTTGATTTTGATCTAAAATATTTTTGAACAGTTAACCCTAAACCGTAATCAACAAATTTAGAAACCAAAACCAAACCTAGATAATTAACAAAATGAAATTGACACAAACAAAAAATAAAAAATGAAATGGAAACAAAAACAAAAACGTTCAAAAATGAAATTGAAATAAAACCGAACATATGTACCTAAATTGTTCTTAATCCTCATTAGGCAATACAAAAGTTACCACTAAATTAGTATAACCTTAAAAGTAATTAACATTACTCTTCAAATTTTAGATATGAAAGTTTAGGCTTAGGTTTATGCCATGTCATGGCATAAAGGTCCTATTATGGTCCTATTATGTCATGTGATGGTATAAAAGGATCAATTATGGACACAATTTTAGAGCAAAGCTAGATAAGTTACTGAAATTGGAGTTTGGTTTACATAGGTTCATAAAGGAAGCTAATATGCCAAATATATAATTCATTAATACAAAATAAAAAATATTCTTGATTTATAATGTTGATTGATAATGAGTTTTCTAAATGGGGTGCTAATTATATATACATCTGAAAGATTTGAAAAATATAATTCCCAAGAAGTATTTTGAATATCTTTAGAAGTATATTGGTATATCTAGAATGTAATTTATATTATAAAAGATTTGATATATGATTTGAAGTTGGTAGATATTTTGAGGAAGATTTATTAGATTATGTTATGATTAAGCTAATATTAGAAGAATGGTTTTAACAACATCTTTTGGTTTTAAAAGGTGCACAAGGTTTGAAGTTGAAATCATATTCGATTGTATATAATATTAAATTGTTAAGGAGCTATTTTAAAAAAAAAAAGTTAATTTAAGATATTAGTTGAAGCTATTTGAGAACGTGAGATAGTCCTAATGAACACACAAATTAAATTAATGAACCTAGGACAATCACAATGAACATATGATAGTCCCAATGAGCCTCAAATGATCCTAATGAATGTAGGGCAGTCTTAATGAACCTAAGAAAGTCCTAATGAGCCTAAGAAAGCCATAATGAACTTGGGACAATCCTAATGAACCTAGGATAGTCCTAATGAACCTACGATAGTGTAAACAAGCCTAGGATAGTGTAAGAAAAAATCACTACAAAAAAGACCTCAAATACGTTAAATGAATTTCCCAATAACGCACTCGTGTTTATCTTTTTTTGGTCATTTGGCTACCTTTTTTTACAACATCTTGGTGTATACGCCCCTAAGAAGACCTTTTCCTCAAAAATTTCTTGGATCATGAACTCCTCATGTGCACCAAACATAAGCTGCCACTTGGAAGCTTCTAGTGCACACAATCCTTTCAATCAATCTACTCCATTGATCTCTCAAAACAATCTTAGTCTTTAATCCTCTATCCTTCATGACTATAAATAAATCATTATATGAGCTATTTTCAAGAACTCTTGTAATGCAATGTTATGTTGCCAATTTAAGCACCTTACATCCTATCTTGGTCACAAATCCATCTTGAAGCCATCAACCTTTAGCTACAACAAGAGTTTTCTTTCTGAGATACTATTGTCTTTCATCTTTTATACATTATCCTTTAACTCGATCTAAAGGTGATACTTATGCATAGCATAATGGTTTGAAATTCATAGTTTAAGTCCTTTATTGATTTTTTATGCTTGCTTGCATACACATATATTGCTAGAATTTAGCAATTCTTTATAGCTTCTATTTTAGTTTATTTATGAAAGAGTTTAAATGAAGCTATATTTAAAGTCAAAATTGTAAGATCCCCTCAATCATTGAGGTAGAATTCAAAATTGATTTCACCTCTAATTATATGAAAAATTTAATTTGTCTGTACATATCAGAATCTTTCAAAATTTTGCATATTAAACAATAAAATATTGTGATGAACAAGTCTCTAGAGTCTTAAAAACCTTTATTTTCATAAAGTGCCAACACTGCATTTTTTCCCTAAAATATTCTCTTTGATTAATACGAAATTCTAAAATGGTTGCCACTAAAAGTATTAGGTCAGCGAAAGGAATTGGGATATTTAAAAATAGGCTTGCATCACTTTTTTAGCTTCATTGAGTTGTAGTTTGTTCATTGACTTAATAATTAAGTGCTTGCAAGTATGATAGTGGAATTTAGGAATGAGGATCATATAGTATGTTAGGAATTTTATTTGGAATGTTAGTCAAAATAATATTCTAGTTGATAATTATAAATGCATGTGTAAAATATTGTTGAAATTGATTATTTTAAAAGTAAATATTGCAAGGTTAATTTTGTTTTTAATTGTTGGCATGTTGTGTTGATTTTTATGTAAGAGTTTCATTTCTTATTCAACTTTGTAAGAGAATTTGTGTATGAATTGATATCTTAAATTTTATAGAAAGATTATATATGAAAACAAATGATTGCGGAGTTTTATAATAAATGATTTATAGAAAATAATATTTTTTGAAGGTTTTGTAAATTATAATCTTGTGTAGATTTGATTATGGGAGAAATTTAATGGTGAAATATGCTTAACTCTTCAAAAGTTTTGATGTTTTGTCTTTACATGACAACCACTTAGAATATAATATGTTTTAAGTATGTCATTTATAGTCATGGGAGATTAGTTTTTTTTTAAGATTGTCTGAAGACTAATCAATGTAATATGAATTGATGGCAATTATCTCAAAACTATGTAATTGAATTCTAATAAATTATCATGTACACTAAAACACTAGAAATATGGAGCATCCAAACACACGCGTGCATTTTTCAAAATAACTTTAAGTTAAAGTTAACAAAATATTATGTTGTCTTAGTAATATTGTTTCCATGCTATATATTCTTACACTAGAAGGAGGATCATCTTATTTCTCACTTCTTTATTGATCTTATGTATGAAATATTTTATATTGATTTTAATAGTTGATGCATTTTACAAGAAATGAATTTATTAAATTGAATATATAATAGATTTATGATGTTTCATTGAAAGTTTTTATTAAGTTTTGTGCGCAAATTTTATATTTCAAGATTCAATAGTATGTACATGTATATTTTTTAAAGTTCAATATTATATTATATATTTCATGTGTATCTCATTCAACAACATAGAAATGTTACTATTTATAAATGTTTTTTTTTAAAATTTAGTAAAATAGATTCTTCTTTGACATAGAGTTGTATATAATTCATGTATATCTTTATATATGCAGGAGTTCTTTGTTATCATGGATGTCTTTGACATAGATGAACTATTAGGTGAAAATCCCCCACCACAACCCCCTCCTCCTCCTCCTCCTCCACCACCACCACCACCACCCCCTTTATATATTTTGTGCATACTTTATATATTTTGTGCACATTAGATATTATGTGGAGTGAACATCATGTTACCATCTAGACATATATATGGATTAGATATTATATGGATTATGTGGACTTGAAATTTTACTGTTTATTTGGCTCTGATATGTACTATTTTACGGGCTTTACATATTTGTTTACACGTGCACACACATACTTTATATATACGGATAGTTTCATAATAGGATTAGATCATATATATTATGTGCATACTTTATGTGTATTGTGCCCATTAGATATTATGTGGACTTGAAATTATGTGCACATTAGATCATATATATTGACTTGAAATTATGTGGACTTGAAATTTTGTGCATACTTTATATATTATGTGGACTTGAAATTTTATTTATGGAAGTTGTGCTTAAACAACTTTATAGGCATTATGTGGACTTGTAATTTTATTTTTGGAATTTCATTTAAATAGTTCTCGTGATTAGATAAACTAAATGTGCATACATCATGAACTAAGTATCGAAACATATCTTATAATTATAACATATTCTAAATTAAAAAGTATCATTTAACAAATATAATGAATAGAACTTGATTAAAACATAATTATCTCATTCATAAATTTGACCAATAGTCTCTCATTTATGTATATTGTACACAAAATGTAATCAAGAAGACATATCTAAAATAAAATAAACAGTCTATTTAAATAACTTTGTTTTCATTGATGCCTTCTACTTGTGGTAGACCTGAAACAAAATTTTACTAGATTCATTCCATTATACCATCTGCATCCTCTCTCTTTTGCAAAGCATCTATAATTGTCTCGTGCTCTTCCATAGAGAGAGTCCATAATTGTTTATTAGCAGGCCTGCCACGATATCTATCCAATTTTATATTAGTTGCCACTACCAAATGTGAGTAATGTATAATCTTCTTCTCTAATTCATAATCTTCAAATGCGGGCAATCCATTCTTTCTTGTTAGATATTTGCGTAGCCAAGTGCCAACAACAACCACAGATCCTGTTGGATAGTCATAACCATCATCATCTACTCAAGGAGTAGTTAGCTTATGTTTTGGCTCTACACATCGAGCCAACCAATACTCTGTCCCCTCTTCATTGTCCTCTGGTGCAACAACAGCATAGACATGTCCTGTGCACAAAATGATTTTATTTTAATATTTAATGAGAAATAAAAACAAAAATATACACTGTAAGATTTCATAAATTTATGTACTATTTAATAAATCAAAACAAATTTCAAAAATAATTTTACCTTGTTGTATAAGATCTGAAATGCGATCATAGTCATTTGATGCAAACATTTGATCCATATCTTCATCAGTTCTTTCATGTGGATCATTTGCATCTATGGGTGTCAATGATCTTTGTTGCCATTCTTCAACCCATTCTTTATTCTCACAAAATTCCCAATCTCCGGAAACACAAAATTGACAAAAGCAAGCAAGTTGCCTTGTGAATATAGTCCATGTGTTTGAATTAGAACTCTTAAACGAATGCCATTTAGCTGATCCAATGATGGTATTACAATCATGCCGAATAGGAATACTATCTTCCTCTATCAACCAGAAGAAACGTCGAATTGCAGAGTTTTCAGTTGATCCTTTTGACAACTTTGAATTGCACCAATCTACAACTGCACGAGCATCTTTGAATTTCACTGCATCCTCGAATTTCAATTGTTCTCTAGCAAGAGCTCTTTTTATACAGGCACTGGCTCCATCGTGTTCCCCCTTACCATGTCCCGCTTCAAAAAAACTCCATAAATGTTGGACATTGGTTATCTTGTGAACTTTGCATAGCCAATAAAACATTCTTGCATTTTTGAATTGTCCAGTGCAGTTATCTGACCATATCATATGTTGTTTCATGTCAATTTCTCTTTCCTTAAGATTATCATAAAATACCTCGAAGCAATGTTGGACAAACTCTGAAGAGTGTAATCGATTATCGCTAACATAGAAATGATACTCCCTCAAAATTTTTCTGTTATCTTCTGTACTGTCATGGTCATGTCTATATATAATGTGCACAAATATGGCCACTTGCACTGAGTTGTAGTATTGTGATTGAGTTTCCTCTTGTGGTTTTAGAGTATAATTTTCTGCAAAATCCACAACTGATACTATTGTTCCAACTGAAATGTGTTCTTGCATATGCGAAACTGTCCATCAAGCCATCGGGCATGTTGGGAATGTTTCACATATTTTGGAACAATATGAATTTTAAACTCACTAATAAATGCATTCACACTATTATGTTCTGTAATCAATTCTAAACGTTTCCCGATCTTTTCATCCTTTAGAGGGTATTCTATATTTTTAAATCTCCTAACATCAACCATTTTTTGTCCAAACTCAGATGAAACATGTTCATGCAAACATTCACCTATCGAAGAATAGTTCCCACATAAATTGCAAAGACCATAAATGCATGAACTGGAAAGAAATAATTGTTCATTAGGTGGTTTACAAAATAAACTTCCAATAAAATCTTTTATAGTTTCAGGTGGAACATAAACACCACAATCCTGCACAAGATCATTACCATGCAACATACAACGAATATATCGAAAAACATCATAATAGTAACGAAACTGGACATGAGTTTTACAACAACAAGATATTCTTTGTTTATTGATTTTAACATACCAGGGTTTGCATTTTTCAAATGATCTTTGACTAATTCATAAATTCATTAACATAGATTCATCACTAAATTTTTTAAAGAATTCAGTTTGAGTCATGTCAAGAAGATGTTTTGGATGAGGATCACGAATTTTTGATCCCACCCTTAACTTTAAAACATCTCTAGCATTTGATGAAACTCTAGTGTTATCATGCCAAAATTTTGCAATTAATTGTTTAGTTTCATCATTTAATTTCATGTTCGACCTTTGAAGTCTACCACTAAAACTCCAACAATGGTTTAGTGGATCAATTTCAATTGTGTCTCTTCTTTTGGCCGCTCTTGACAAGGTTCTACGATGTAAGTTCAAATAGCCACTTATATCACTTAACATTCTTTTACTAACAATCATTTTGTCAACTATAGCAGTCGTTATAACTCTATGTGCTGCATTCTTATCTTTAGATCGACTTGTTTTTCCTATAGAATCGATGGCACTGGCAATAGTAGATACAACTTGCTTATATGATTCATCTTTTCTTTTTGGTTTTGCATAAATACCTATTTTTTTCATGACTTTACGCATTTTTAACATTTTTATTAATTGTAGCATTAATTGACATTGGAATCCTAACTTTTTATTATAGAAAAATTGTTTATATAATCTGTTTGCATGTGTTCTGATTTGTCTCCAAGAAACTAACCCATTAAGATTATCTAGCACATTGCTATCAATAGTAAACAAATTACATTCATTTTCTTTTAGAGAGGGTGGTGTAATATTTTCAATTTTTATTTCTTTTCGTATTGGTGTATGAAATTTATATCCAGCTTCATTTAAATCAGCAATTTGATTGGCATCATAGTCATCGGGATTTAAAAACATACCAGGATTCACATCCACATCAACATTTGCATCAATAGTCATACCCGTGTGTAGTTCTACATTTCTTGCATCCATCATGATGTCTTCAATGGTCTCATCTACAACGGGCACTGAACTAGATGCTTCAGAAGTGTTATTCAATTGTCGTTGTTGTGATCTTTGATCTCTTTGGCATTTTTCCTCCTTCTCTCTTTGTGCTTGAATTTCGTCCACTGTCATTGTCCTCTTTTTTTTTTCTTTTGACGTTGCTTAGAACCCATTTTTACAAACTCGTCTTCAAAAAATAATATCTTTTTACTGAGTTCTTCAAAAAATCGTGTAAAAAATATTTAAAAGTACTACCAAATGATGTAAAAAATCTTTGTCAGTACGGATTTCAATGATAGTGTTGTAAATCGATGCAATCTATCTTTTTTTTTTACAGTAACGGTTATTTAGAAACGGGGGCCCGTTGTTAAATCTAACGGGCAAAAAATGAAACGGGCCCCCGTTTATAAAACGGGGGCCCGTTATGCAAAATTTGAATTCACAGCCTGCCTCTTGCCTCGGGATTAGGCCCGGGATAGGCCTGGGATGGCCACACCTGAGACATGAACCTGCAAATTCAAAGCTACATGAATGAAAGCACAAATATGATGAAATGAAATAGTTTACGTGCCTCTAATCAGAGAATTTTTATACGAAATTGAAACCCATTTCAGATTATACTGTCTAGATTCTAAATATGTAAATTAATTTAAAAATTGATTATTTTAACTATTTTTCACTTAATTTATACTAAATTAGGTTCATAAATTTGAAATATTAACTAATTTTCTTAATTTAATAACTTTTTTTATTTTAATGAATTTTGAAAAAAAAATTATATGTCATCAATCTACACAAAATTCTTTTCAATTTAAAAAAAAAAAAATTCAAAAAATGCTAAGTTTACGTCAAATTATGTGGGTCGTACACGTCAAATTTTTAAAAAGATAATTACGGCCATTAAAAAATTAATTAAAAAAAAAATATTTGAAAAAAAAATACAGAAAAATATGCTCATCAATCTTCAGTGTGTTACAAACCATTTCCCAAAACGGTTTGAGAAAATAATTTTAATTGTGTCAAAAAGTGTGGGTCGTACACATGCATGGTATGGTCCTGAAACAAGCATTTTTAAAACATAGTTTTTAGAACTCCATTCAAAAAGTTATTTTTTATTATGTGGGTATTAAAATAAATTATATATTTGAAAAGTACACTCAGAGAGATATCTTTTATATTACTGACTTTTTCCAAGATTCAATCTCTAAGTGTTTCAAAATTTAAGCTCAAGTGAGACAAAATCTGAAAAATAGGGAAAACACTTCCACTTTTTGGCCAAAAAGTGGACTCATCTTCTTGCATTGACCCTTTAATTTTTTTTCTATTATGCAACTCAAACATTGCTTTAAATTCTTTAAAATGACTACTTCTGATTTACTCTTTAGAAATTATACCCATGTCCCTATACTAAAATCATCAATAAATGAAACATAATATGTCAATTTTTTAATAGAAGGAACATCTTCAAGACCAAACACATCAGAATAAATAAGATCCAAATCACCACAAGATTGATGAGAACTTAAGTAAAACTTAATGTGGTTTTGTTTTTCATAAATGCAATGATCACATAAATCAAATTCAAGATTATAATCATTTAAACCAAATGTTTTTATTTTTCAAAGTTCTTAGACCCTTTTCTCCAATGTAGCCAAGCCTTTGGTGCCATAACATAGTCTTCTTTGCTAGGAACTTTTCTTTAGAAGAAAGAGCACTCTTAGGTACCCAAAATCAATGTCCATCCATTGAAGGTGAAACCCTCAAATCTTTCGATGAAGTATCCACAAATTTACTTTTACATAAGTGCTATTACACTCAACTGTGTATGCCTCTAGCTTATACAAAGTGTCTAACCTGACACCTCTAGAAATTACCATAGAAACCTTAATCATCTTACATACGTCATCAGAAAAGACTACTTGGATACTTGCGTCTATCAATTTTATCATAAATAAATTTTGTTTTAATCTAGGGATATGCAACACATTGCTAATTCTTTTTATTTTACCATTAGGAAACCTGATCCTAACTTTACCATGACCAACGATATCTAAATGTGAATCATCACCCAAGTACACCTTATCTCCACTAAATTCTTCATATTCAAAAAACCAATCTCTATTAAAAGTCATATGAAAAGATGCACCTGAGTCAATTAACCATGCATCATTACCTGCATGAGTAGCTAAATCTAAAATGAATGCATCACCATATTCCTTCTCGGACTCAGAATCAGAATCAAACTTCTTCTTTTCTTCTTTGCAGTTGTTATAGATGCGACTTGAATTACCACAATTCTAGCAAATGACTTTGGACTTTCTAGGAGATTTCGATCTCCCTCTAGATTTGGACTTATTGCTCTTCTCATTCTTGTTTCTTTTTTCCTTAGGTCTTCCATGAATAGTTAGGGCTTCCTTCAATCTGATGGATACCTTCCTTCACATCTCTTCACCAAGTAGGGAACCCACCACATCTTCACACTTTAAAACAACAAAAGTACTACCAATAGCCATAACAAGAGCGATATCCATAACAAGAGAATCCCATGAACCAGACAAAGAACAAAGCAAGATTTGGCATTTCTCCTCCTCATCCATCTTAACACCATCATATACCAATTGAGTCACCAACATATTAAATGCTTCCAAGTGGTCTATAATCCATCCACCCTCTTCTATTATTAAGGAATATATTTTCATCCTCAAGAGAATCTAATTCAATAAATATTTCGCTTGATACATTTCACCAAGCTTAGTCCATAACTTCTTTGCAGTGTTCTCTTCGTGGAAATTGATCATAATAGTCTACGAAGCAAAATATTATTAGAACCTTAGCTTTATGGTCCATAACATCATATTGAGTAGCCGCAATAGGATCTGACGGTCTTGAGACATTTGCATCAACAACATCCCACAAATCTCGATCTATTAGCAGATCCCCCATCTTCAACTTCCAAATCTCAAAATTACTTCCAAAAAAATTCTCCACCTCTATTCTCCCTGACAAACTTTCCATATGAAAATTTATACAACAAGATAAAAAGTATCCTCTACACAAGTTCCCACTCAAATCTGGATTAGTTCAAAAAAATCAACAACCCACAATTGAAACCAAAGGTGATTAGGATCTAATACCACTAGTAAGGAAGTTAAGTAGTGGAACAACTTCCTACACTAACCTTGAGAGGAGGGTGATGTAAAAATTTTTACAGATCATTACAACAGTTATAATAACTTAACAAAAATAAACATAATATCATGCATACCCCAACACAGTGATTTACATGGGGAAAACCTTTTCGGGAGAAAAACCCCACACTCCAATAACGACTCAATATATTATTCAACAATCTTGCCTTTTCATTTTTTAAGCTATAAAAAGAAGGTAAAGACATAGGAATTTGACATTGGTGGTCTTGTCTTATGGAAAATCAAAAGAGTCTTCATGACTGAGAAAAGAAGGACAAGTTTGAGCCTAATTGGTTGGAACCCTATGTCATCACTGCAAAATATGGTTTCGAAGCCTATTGGCTAAACCTAAAGGAGAACCCTTGTATGAGCCCATGAACATCATGAACCCAAAGAAATTTAATGCCTGATCTTTAGGGAGTCCCAATTTTTTAAAATAAAAAAATGTACAAAAAAAATCCGAAAACTCAAGGAAAATACAAAAAAATTCAAAAAGTGAAAAAGAAAAGAAAAATATTTTTGTCCATCAGTAAAAACCACTTTGTGGTGCTATGGGAAAGTACCTTAGTGAAAACCTTCTTAGGTGCCAGGGTAAACAAATTAGACCCACCATCACTTTGGACGCTCATTGCGCCCCCTCCCATCCACTTCCTTGCATCACTTTCATCCCCACATGCATGCCCCTTTTCACCATTCATTTCCATTATCATCCCTCTCATATCCATGTAGGCACTCTTTTGCATCAATCACATACCCTTTCATTGGTTGTCTATTGCTTCCCCCCTGTTGAGATGATGAGCTATATTCTAAACCATGAATAAGGATTGCCCCATCACACTGTGCTTTATTCTATCACACTACACTTTATCAAACCGATATTTTCCGTAGTATCCTGATCTTTTTCCTAACAACCCGAGGTTCTCTTGACTTGCGTGTCAACCAAACACCCATCCAAACTATGCTAATCAAATCTAGGTAGTAATTTTCCCATTTGCATATCCCTCACAACTACCTTGTCTTTTTCCACATTTTAGTCATATTTACTATCTTTGCCCATCAAGATGGATCCTTCCCATGTTTGATAGTCTATCTAGATCCTTGTCCTACTCTTAGCAAGATATTTTTGTTGGCCATATGTGTTTTGTTTGCATGATTTGATCTTTCACTTTGATTTTCATTTCGAGTCCTATGCCTATACCTATTCAAGGCTACCTTAGTTATCTTATATCTTGGTATGTCTTGGATTGGTGTATATTGGGGAATCCTTTTGTGGTACGACATGTTGGATGATTTCTCTTGTACTATTTGATAGTCTCACATTTACACATCATCGATGCTTGTGAACCTATGTGCATTGAGATAATCTATTGTTTGGGAGTCTAGTTCACACATTATATATTCACAACATCCTGACTTTTATAACCAGAGGTGTAGATATTCCGTAAATATCAAATTTAGGTTTTCTCTCCACATTCCACACTACAAATCTCATCCACCCACTCATTCTCCATTCACCTCATTCATCATCTCATCCACTTGTCCTAGAGACTAGAATTTATTTATTTATCCCCCTTCTTCTTATTCTTCTTCTTCTTCTTCTTTTTCTATCCCATGTATTTCATTGTATTATGGTTGACACATCACAAAAAATTATTCACCTGCATTTGCATAATTATTCCATTTGTAGGCATTTGTTAGATTGCATTCATTTTTGCATATGCTTAAGGATTACATTCACTTTATTGCATTCCACCATTTCATTGTATTTTGCATGTCATTTTAGGTTTCATTTGCATCTTTTAGGACTCCTATTCATTCATCTCACTTTCATTTTAAGATTATTTTGTCATTTCATTTATCTCAGGATTAATTAACTTCATGTCATATCATCTTACATTACACTAAGGGTCATTGTGTTGCATTTCATTTTAGACTTCATTTTAGCTTATGTCATTGCATTATCATCCTTTTAGAATTCATTTTAGCTCATATTATCACACCATAATTACAAGATCCATTTCCTATTCATCGCATCTTATATCATTTTAGCATTTAGGATTCATTTTACATATCATTTCAACACATTTCATTGCATTCCATTTTGTATCATTTTATCATCAGTTGCACATCATTTCATTACACCCATTACACATTTTTATATCATCATAACAATCATACATGTACATATTCCATGTACATCATAGCATATCATAATAATTATAATTTTACCACATTTTTAATTACATTATAACTATCACGCATTATCACATATCACAGTCATTACAATTTTCCACATTTTGCATATATCATAACTCCTCATCTTGCATTCATCACAATTGTTAGTTTCTCATATAGGCATCATATGCATACATAATCCATTTTGCATAGACAATAGGTTAGAATCATCATTGAAATTATACATCCATATCATAACATTACAAATGCATATCATGATACTAATAACACAAACATCATATAGGTTCATACACGAATATATCCATCTTGCATCACAAATGCGTTAGCAACATCATAATCATCATCATCATCACATAAATATAAACATGCATCATCATAAATCCATCATCAAATGCATCATAGTATATAATAACTGTCCATCATAAATATAACAATAAATGAATCACTACCAAAATCACAAGTCAACTCATATATATATATATATCCAAAAATATAATGTGTCTTATCATAGAACAAGAAAATATGATCCCCAAAGGGTCATTAAAACTATAGGAGTCCATGAGCTATCCAATGCTCTCTTTGTAAGTTGTGCCTAGGTCTACCCACCCTCCTAAGGGTTTTGTTGGTGGAGGATGAGGTGCCTACATACCCACTAATCCCCCTAACTACTAGCTCTTTGTGCATCAAGATATAATGCTCTCCATAGATGATGTTCCTCTCTATTCAGTGGGCATGACCTGATGATAAAGGTCTTGGTAGTACTGTGTCTCCCAAGCCATCCTCTCAATTTGCATTTGAGATCCTGTGACCTTAGTGAGGACCTATACCATGCCCACATGAATTATTAGTTGTCTGGCCACATCTCTCTCTCCTCTGAGCTGGCTAACATCAAACCTATGCACATGCCATCTGTGCCCTCAATCCATCCATCTTTGTCTCCAACTGATCAATAATCTCCACCATCTCCCCTTCCCATGCCTCCTATAGGACCTTTGTGGTTGCATATGATTCTATCTTGGAGGCATCTCTCTCTACAATCACCACCTCTAGAGACACCCATAGAGAGTCCCTCTCTGCCCATCCTCTCTCCACCTCTAACTGCAAGCTCTTTGCATGAGTTCACTCCCTATTGGCGCTCACCCTCTCCCTCACCACCTCATCTTGTAAGCTTGATAACTGATCTCTCTTTGTATCACTCTCCATGGTGTCTCCATGGTGACCTGGTCTAACATGCCCTGGGTAATCTATGAATATGATTGTGGCTATGGATGTGGATGTGCCTTTTCCTATTGTGTTGGTGTTGGAACTACCACTGGGATCTATAATTTCCTCCTCCCTATACCCATCTCTATACAGGTGTTTCCTATACTTGTATTTGTGGGCCCTGTCCTACTCTCCCCTAGACTCTCCTCTACCCCCGCCTAGCTCTTTGTCCCCTTCTACCTCCTTTGGCACCTCCACCTCTGCCCCCTCCCCGTTGTCATCCCCATCTCCCCACACCACCTAGTTCATCAAGAAAACACACCTCATCCAGTAGTAGCACACTTGGTATCATAAGCCGCGCGGGTCGGTGGAACTCCCGCTATACTACATAGGCACCTATCATCTTGGCATCTATCACATCTAGTCCAGGATCCCAATCCACTGGATTCATCCCTATCTAGCTAGTTTGAGCCTCAAATGGGTCTATGGAGTCTCCCCATGTGCTTGTCTCTCAAGTGACTTGGGGATGTGTGCATTTCTCACCAATAATATCATGTTGTATGCTGAATTGTTGCATGACCTGATTAGGTAAATACTGATCTATAATATGAAGTGTGGCCCATCAATCAAAATTGTGTTTTTCTTCCCATTGCTTGCATAACCTATATGGATGCCATGTAAAATCATCATCTCATCAATTCAATGATGATAATAGCCCATAGAGCTCACTTAGATGTAATGCAACAAACCTCCATATCTATCCACATACAGATACTGTGACTGTTGCTCCCTAACTCCCAAAGGACAACACACAACTATGTGCTCCAATGTCCATATATGAAGAAGTGTAACTCCAATAACTAGGTTTTTGTATCCTCTATAGATACATGTGAATATCATGATACAATTTCCCAAGTTTAGGATAGCCTCAAGAAAAATGCACTCCATCCTCCATGATGTGATACAAACACCTTGACCAACTGATATAAAATCCATGTCCACTGAGGTCGGGCATCATTTGATCATTGATCAAGCTATAGATGTACAAAACCAATCAAGGCATCCGTCGAGGCCGTCCCATGGCCTGTTGTAGAACCATCTTTGTCTTATCCATCAGCAGGTCATCCATCTAACACAAATGGCTAAGATAATTCTCCCCATGATCCAACCGCTACTTAGGTAAAACACCATGAATAAGTACTTGCAGAATGCACCACACATCTAGTAAGGTAATGGATGCCTCTCTAGTAGATATATAGAAAGAACATGTATCACTATGCTAGTGCTCCATCAGTGATGTCATCATTGCTATGTGTGCTCGAATCCTAGGCAACTCATGAACCTTGAACAACCGGGCTTGCTAGAGAACCATCCTCTCTATTCTTGTTAGCTATATCCGATATTGCATCATCAACGACTAAAACTCCCATGACTACAGTGGACCTCGTACCTCTTGCATCCATGAATTCAGTCATGTTAGCCATTTCCTAGCCAAACCCCCCTCTTTTTCCCCTGTCCTATGCCTTATGGCATCCCTTGGATGCCCCTTACCTCTTTTCATTCATCCCTTTCCTCCCCTTTTCCCTTTGGTGTGGAGATAGTGTTTCTCCATGCATAGACACCAAAATTGCTCCCTGTGCAACATTTTGTAGAAGACATATGGTAGTCCACAATCCACCTCTTTCCTCCTTGTTCCTCTTATTGCAGATGTCGATCCCTACATCAATGTCTGTACATGCAACACTCCTCCTACACAAATGGGGATTTGTCATGCAGACATTGATCCTCAGGTACAAACATCGATCAAGCAATCAACGTCTGCACATCAACAAACTTTGACCCTATTTATTGTACTTAATAAATGCTAACCTACTCAAATGATGAAGTTGGGTTAGAGGAACATACCAGTGGTCCATACTCAGGTGGCCACTAGACTTGAGTTTGATTGTCTTTCCACATTGTTGGTGCCATGGAATCCACACCATCTTCACTCCTTATAATTTGGGCTCTCTATTGGCTGTGTACTTGGGAGTGTGAAAATGACCCTTCCATGGGCCCCATGTGGCCTATATAAGCTCTTCTTTCACCCTTCCATCATCCTTTTTTTTTGCTTCTTTTCCCCCTTTCTCTGTTCCCTCTTCTCGTTTCTCTTTCCTCTCATCTTTTTCATCTTTTTTTGATATTTTCTTCGTTTTCAAGATTTTTCTCGCAAAATTTCAAATCTTTCAATTAAATTCCCGAGGGGGGCATCCCTTACTCGTGCTTCCATTCTGGGGCATCTTTCTTTGTCTTTAACCCCTCACCAAATTTTCCACTGTGTAAAAGAGGGACAAAATGAAGACGCCCAAAATTAATTAAATTAATATTTTATTAATTTATACTTTTTCACGTAATTAATTATATTAATTATGTCACTCCTTCTCAAAATTAATTAAATTATATTTTAATTAATTTTGTCACCTTATCCATATAATTAATTTATCAAAATTAATTATATTTCATTCTTCTAAAATTATATTTCAATCCCAAACCTTAGCCAACATTTCCTCTAATCCTGATTAGTTAATAATTATAGTTAATTAACTAATGCCATGATTCCTACAAATCACCTTCTTAATCCCTATCATTTAACCTAATTAACCCTAGCCTAATCATGATCACTATTTTCCTCAATTTTATATTCATCCACTCATTCTCTGTCATCATGTCCCATCCTCCTAACTTGCCCACTTGCACTATAATCCTTTGTTAACCCACCTAATCAATCCCCTTAATAATTTTCACATCCCTAATCACCAAAATTAGGGATGGGTCAATTCTTTGCAATAAATGGATTTCCCATCTCATCTTCCAACCTTAAATGCCACCCACTTTTGTCTATCCAAGGAATGTCAAACCCTTGAATCTCCACATGATCCGTCTGCCCAAGGAATTTTGAATTCTTTTATTCTTTATTCTCCCCATGCCCTTATTTCTTCAAAAATTTTAATTCCCTTTGTCCTCTCCCAAGGAATTTAAAATTCCTTTCTTCTATTCCTAAGGTACTTGGGTAACTCTTACCCATGTACTTGAGAAGTGTGGAGACAATAAATGCCTTTATGACAAATCTCTTGGATCTCCCACTCATCCTCTCAAATCTCCCTCATCTCACATTGAATCCTAACCCTCAATTTCTCTTTAATCCAAGACATCCATTTTGGGCCTCTCCAATCTATAAATTGCAGTCTCCTCCTACAAATCATCCATCATTTTTACATTGTCATGCTATCCATTTGAGTCAATAAATCATCAATTGCACCCACATTATGCCCAAATCTTGCCATAATTCATCCTTTAGACACCTAAAATTGTCCTACCTTAATTAAATAAATATTTTATTTATTTAATTATTTTTATCTTAAGTCTTCTATTAATTAAATAAATTCTTATTTATTTAATTAATTCATTTAGCCTCTTTTGGCCCTTTCCTCATTTAAATGAATGTTTTTATTTATTTAAAATATCCTTTCCCTAAATTAAATAAATATTTTATTTATTTAATTGGTCCCACTTCCTCTATTAATTAAATAAATCTTTATTTATTTATTTAATTCATTAGTTTTTTCTCTTCATGACACATGTCATTTATCTCTTAATTTTCCTTACCTACCCTCTTATTATTTTATCATTTTATTTTTCCTACCCTTTAATCCTAGCCGACCATTTATCTTCTCACCTCTTAATCTTATCCCTCCATTTTCAAAAGTGTCTTCTATATAAGAGGACACTCTCCTACTCTCACAACCCTAACTAATACAACAATCAAGCCTTCTTGCGATCAAGCAACTTCACAACCATCATCCGTTCTTTGTTGAGCTCTTGTGCACATATAAATATGAGAGAAAATATATTAAACAAGATCAATGGAGATAGGAGACAATGGAGATCAAACCCTACTTGGCATGTGAATGGTATTATTGTTCAATTTTTTGATTTGCATGTTTTTAGGTATCTTCATTGGTGTATGGTGAATGTTTCATTGTAGGACTAAGATTGTTTGTGGTTGAATATTTGTGGTTTTGCAATATTTTTCATCATTATTTTTCACCTCACGCACATCCATAATCCAATCTTAGCATTTTGTTGTGTATTGGAGAGAAATCCACATCCCCCAATCAAAGAAGAAAATCAAGTGGATACCAAGAGCACACTTCCACTTCAAGCTCAATTGAAGGAGGTGAAGAAAGAAGGCATAACAAGGTTGTTTTATATGTTTTAATGCTTTATTGTGCTTTATTTTATATTGCATGCATTTAACCCTTCACCATTCCCATACTGAAAGGATATGAATATATAACAATCAATCAAATGAAACATGGAAGCAAAAGATGTAAACCTCTCATACCAAAGGTAGATCAAACAAATCATCCATTCCAACAACAAAGAGAATTATGCCCAAAGCCACTAAACCATTTCTTGTACCTCTCCAAATAAGTTCTCAAAACTATATCCATAGCTTAAGACAAAAAATAAGAACAACAACAAAAATTTATAAAACCATGCATCTTCTTCTCAACAAGTCCTTATAACTTCTATATTAAAAAATAATTCACATGAGAAAATGAGATACAAATTAAAGAATCCATATAAGGCAATACCTCTCAGATAATTCATTTTCCAAGTAGACTAAGAGTGGAAAATAAGATTATCAACATTCTCTTTAGGTACATAATGGATTCATGTACATAACCAGGTGTAGGCTCCTCAGTCTTTCTGCTGAAATCCTCATCAAAGAGTTAATCTCTCAACACATGATCCCAAAAATATGAGATCTAATAGCCTCACATAAGTCTCTCTAGCATTCATGCACATCAATTAGTCCATGCTATCTTCAAATGTTATCTTTCAAAACCATGAAGCTCAAAGCAAATGATTAATATTCAAAACCAAAGAGAAACAACAACACCTCACTACAGAATCAAGAGTCCTCCATGGCATCAAGATGCAACCATAACCATCCATCATCAAATAATGAATCCACATCACTACCAAAGCTCCCACTAAACCATGCAACTAACCTATTCAAGAATCATGACAATCATCTCCTAAATAAAGATCCTCCATGGTCCCAACATGATCAAATAACTCAATCAAGAGATCCCAAAAGGAAGATCCAAACCACGATCTCCAAACCAAAATAACTACACATCCTTTGTCAATAGAACCAAAAATGTAAAACTCTAAGTACAATATAAAGGTAGAATCTAAGAGCTCCACATGATACCAACACCTTGTTGATGATTTTTCTTGCTACCCTCAATCCTAAAGAAAATTATAAGACCTAAACCATGGGATAAGGAATTTAGGTTGATAGTTCAAACCTATCTATGAACTAAGAACAAGAAAACACAACATGGCTTAGACTAGTCCTATTCACTTTGAGCTCCACCAAACTTGAGAGGGTGTTCCCAAATCACAAGTTCATGCAACATTCTTAATTCATCCTTAAACAACAACTACAAGTGGTTAATGGTGGATAGTTCCGAGGTTTAGAAATAATGGGTATTTAGAATTCACCAGTTGCCTAATGTTGATCTTATTTCTTCCAACTAATCATTTAAAATAATAAAATAAGCATCCCCACTTCTATCACATGATAAAATAAACAATAAAAAATACTCTTGTCACATGCTTATTTATCCTTCGATTACCTAGGAGATATCACACATGAAATAACTTAAATAGGAAGTAAAGAAGATAGAGAGAAAGTGGATTTAAATATTTTGAATTTCCTTGAGTCTAGTTGTGAGAATTCCATGGGCTAGTGTCTAATCTAGGACACAGAGTGAAAAGCCTATATGAATGTGAAGATAAACAATAATTCATCCTAATTAGTGGGTTCTTGTAGCACTAATGCCTAACATCAATGCAACCCCTATTATTACTACATAAATTATTCTTATGAAACCCATACTGTACTTCCCAAAATTACTACAATATGAATGGAGGGATTTAATCTCTTCCTCAAAGAAAACCCACAAACAGTATTACATATTCACAAGATTTTTGTAAAGAAAAATAACAAAACCCTTAATATTGTTATTCATGTAAGATAAGGTTGACATCGTGGAGACAATTTCTGCAAAATATCTATGGTGGATCATAAAATAATTGATATTTCCCATTAGAATATTTACATTATTCTTTGTTTTAGACTTACTCCATGACTCAGACACTGTTACTACCATATCTAGTAATATTTCCCCCAAAAATATACACTGAACACTACCGCTTTCACAACCTTGGAATTCTTTTTATAGTAACAAGGAATACAACAAGCTTCGGGTTTCTTACAATTGGCCTCTTTTCTTTTGACACGTCTTTGGATTATATGCATAAAATAAAACTCCCACTACAAATTTAGAATATGACAAAAAAAAACTATATACAAGAAATTATCTGGGTGGAGAATAAAACAACATTGAAGTCCAACTATTTTGAGCCGTTCCACCATCACATTGCTGATGATTTTAAAGACATAGGCTTCACACCATACTAACTAGCACAGGGGCTCAACAAACTAGTAGAGGAGCTCCATACCATGAGAAAGGAAGCATCTTCAAAGCTAGAGGAGGATCTCACCAAACTAGAAGAAAAGTTGGTAAAATTAGAAGAGGAGATCATAGAGAAATGTTGTAATGAAAACTAGGGTTCCAACTCTGGCAATCAATTTGAATTTAACAAACTCCTTGCTAGAGCTTACTATTCCCTACCCTCCTTGTTATCCTCTCTTCTCCCCTTGCCTCTCAATCATTAGATGATGAAGGGATGATGATAGGTAGCTCTTGAAAGGCCTTTTGCAATTGCAATTGCCTTTCAATATCCCTTTAGCTACCTTCTGACTTTTCTTAAAATGCCCTCCACCATTTGTCACAAAATTTGCACCTTGGAAAAATATAATCCATCTCTGCATATAAGCACTCCATTACTAAAGCTATTCTCAAGGAAGCGTAGGGGAGAGTTTTTATAACAATACTTGAGCAATGCACTAGTCATCGACTTAAGGAAAAAACTTAATGCTCCTAAAATAAAAAAGTCTAAATATAGCCAAGCCAATTGTACTATGCATGCAAAATATTTTTTCTTATTTATGTACTTTCAAAGATTAAAACTTATCCCCTACAATTACCTAACCGTGAGTTTAGTCTTCTTTGATGACAATCCATTACCCATACCCATGCAGCTTTTCATGCCATTGTTTTGAATTCCTTGAGTTTGCCACACATAAAGTTTTTTAATTATCCTATTTGGAACTAATTTTGTGCGAGGGATATGTTGTTATCTTCCTGCTTTCCAATTATAAAACTCATGTTCTCGATTCCTTAGTTTTTGACTTTTCTACGTGTTATTTTTCTCAATTGTCATCCATTGATCTCAATGGAATCAACGACCATCAACAAAAGACCCAAATCTCATTGATTTACCATTTGAACTTAACACGAGTCACTTTGAGCTTCATTGAATGTACATTTGTCTTTGGATTCAACATTACCAGTCTCTCTTTTCCTCATTCAGGAACTCGTTAAAATCCCCAAAGTCATCTTGCCACATCTCGAGTTGACACATAGGACCCCTTTCATCTGCTGACAAAGCGTTCTATCTATGTTTTCTCAGAAACTCACCCAAGGGAACCAAAGCCTCTCAATGAGTGCTGAGTCAAACTATACACAACTACCCTCCTCGAGAACTTGCTAAGGCATGTAAATAACTTCATTGAGCTCTTGAGTACTCTACCCCTATGTCTTGCAGCTCATATTTGATACTGACACTCAACAAAAACTCTGAATCAATCCAATGAGCACCTAAATTACACAACTAGAAATCTCGTGACCAAAAAATCATTTCTCAGAACTTAGTGAAACTTCTTTCCTCCTTTCACTAAGTTTTGAGTTAATTTGTAGAGCATGGCTAAACTGTCACATCAGACAAGACTTAGAAGCCTTGGTAAGGTATGAAAGCCACTTTAGCATGCCCCAAGAACTTTGAACTATGACCCACTTTAAAATAACTATTAAACATGTGCATATAACTTATACTCCTAGGATATCAAGTGTGTGGGGCCAAATACTTAAGATAAATCAAATCCTAAGGTCATTAGCTAAGAAAGAGGCACTAGAGCTTGGAGTCGGTTTTCAAACAGTGAGGAACCCATGAGAAAAGAACTTAAGCCATGGGTGACCAAAACAAAAATTCACTGATCAAATATAAAATGCCCACCAGAAGGAAATTTAAATGCGCTTCATAACCAGGATAAAGTTCATGACTAGACCTTGAGGAATTTTGCAAAAGCTATTTCGAGGACATATCAATGCGTATGATTCTGGTTTACACCTTGAGCCCTAAAAAAATCTAGATAATTTTGAGGGTGCTAACACACCCATTACAAAATATCATTCATCTTCTAATAAAATATCTTCCATGACTCACAGTACACTACAACCACAACAAATTAGAACCAAAATATTGAAACAAATAAGATATAGCACATTATGTGACTGCATAAAGCTTCCATTGAAAATGATTCCGAGTAATACATTGCATCATGAACAACATCATTATCAAAACTCTACTGAAAGTCAATAGAGCTTCTAATGCACCATAATGTACTACTAAGATTCAAATGATCAACTATATCAAGTATTCTAGGTAATAATTTTTTCATTATAAATAAAATATCAATGTACTAATAGTGACCAACAACAAGGGCCTACCATATCGAATCCGCATTAGAAAATCTACAAGATCAACACATATGCAACATCTCAAAGAAGAAATACATAATCAATGCTCCAATCCCAAATAACTAAAAGATTCAACCTCACATGAGTATCATGCATAACAAAGATAATTAGGTGTAACATGTGTATAGATGCTAAAAATTGGTCAATGCCTGCATCTCCCATTTTTTATTTATTGTGCGAGTAGACTTCACTATTCATCGATCCTGTCTCACTTCTTCTTTCCCATTTTTTGTCTAGTTGATATCACTTTCTCTCTATTTCGATTTCATGATATGAATTTATCCCATCCATCCCATTAATGTCATTTCATCCCCATTTCAATTCCATGATATCAATTCATCCCAAAATCTGTCTCGATGATGTCAATTTGCTCCCATTTTGATCCCATGACATCATTTTCTCTCAAAAACTATCCTAATGGCATCATTTTCTTGCAATTTCATTCTAGTGTCATCATTTTGACCCCATTTCGGTCCCATGGCATCATTTTGATCCCATTTCATGTCCTTTGACTCGATTTGACCCGATTTACCTGTTTTGACCCAATTCTTCCCAATTATTCCCATTTTCTTCCCATTTCCTTCCAAATCTTCCCAAAATTTCCCAATTTGACTCAATTTAACTCAACTTGACTTAATCTGAGTAAATTAAGGTCTCTAAATGTTAGTTTGACTTGTTTTCCTATTAGGCTTAATTAATTATTTAATTAATTAAACCCCCTTTCCTACTAACCCTTCTTTGAAATTTTAAATAAATAAATTTAATATTTATTTATTTATCCTCTTGTCCTATTAATTAAATAAATTCATTTTATTTAATTACCTAATTCATAAATATGAATAATAAAAATAAACTATATATATTAATTTATAATATTTATCTTCTTCTAAAATGGAGATAAATATTAAATTTTATTTATTAATTCTCCATAATTTTTGCTTTTTGTGAGGAGATATTTAATAAATCTTATTCATTGATTATCTCTATTTATCCTCTCATGTGGGGATAATTGTCACTTTGTTATTTTTTAATTCTTCTATTTATCCTCATATGGAGATATTTAATAATTTTTAATTATTAAATCTCCTTAATATCTCCAACCTGCTAATTTGATCTTCACGAGGAGATAATTCAAGATTTTATTTAATAATTATCCATGATATCTTCTCCTAAGCTTTTTTCCATATTCATCCATCTTCTGAATGCAGCTTTGTCGTGCACTTGATCATGTCTGTTTTGTGTCCCAAAAATTGACTCGATCCTGACCGTCTATCAAGATTTGAATTTATATAAATTGAGGCCTCTTTATTCATTCAATTCATATAGTTTTAGAATCATTATTTTGAAGAATCATTTAGCAATCTCAGTTTTAGCATCGTCATTCTATCAAAATAATCAAAATTATTAATCTAGTTAATTTGCCAGTTTAGTTTTCACAATCATACTTCTAGTAATCTCACCATCACACTACTTTCTTTCATATGTATTCATGCACCTCACATTGTGAGATAAACATACCTATATTGGAGAAGAAAGGAAAGCAACCGAGTTTCGTTGAAGAAGAATGGAAATGATGGTTTGCATCGTATTTTAAATCATGTTTTTCTTTAGTAATTCTATTAGATTAGGTTTTTTGCATGTTTTATTAAGTTTTGTGATTAGTTTAGATTGTCACGCATGCTTTGTGGTTTCTTAACCCAATTTCCTGGTTGAAAATGCATATTTCCAAGACTCAAACACTAGAATCAATGCTAAATCTGATTTTCAAAGCAAACCCACATTGAATTAACCATAGATTAATAAGAACCTTCCGAACAACCATACAAACCAATAACTATCTCCATATAAAATTCCTTAAATCTAGTCATACCATAGATTTTAGTTTGCATGTAAAACTTGCAAAACCATCTCTATAAATCTAATATCCATTTAAACATCCAAACATTCACATTATACGTGTCATCTAAACAATGAAAATACCATAGATCTACAAAACTTATCAACTAAAACAAGAGATCACTGCAACCCAATAAAGGAAAAGAACTTTGTCTAGGAGCTTAAACCATATGAAATATATCATCTCCACAAATACCAAAGTGGTAAGTGGCTTATCTTTCAATTCTTTCATGTAACCATGGTCTAAAACTATGAACCCAATGTAAGCATCCCATTCCATAGTCCAAATAGCTGGTGTATCTCCATGTGACTAGGATGTCCATACTCATCCAACATGAACACCTTGTCACCACACATGCTGCAAGGTAAAGGAACAAAACCAAGAAACAAGAGGATACATACATATTATCATACTCCACGAAGATCCATAAGCGTGAGCATCGAATGCCCAACATAAATAACATTGATAATATCCATGGTTTCCAATCTTGCAAATCTACAAAATAGAGTTAACTCATAAAATATTCATTGTAGCCTCATAAGCCTTTCAACAAACTTTAATTCCTTCTAAATGATTCCCACAAAATTTCCAAGATAAGAAACCAAAAATATAGGAATACCTAGAACCAGTAACCTTCAGCTATGATACCAAATATTGGGAAATAAACCAATTCAATACCAGAGATTGTGAAGATCAATCTCTATCCAATAAAATAATTAAAGGATGATATTTAAGGCTTGGATAGAAACAACATGAAAATATGAAACTCATATGAAAGTCTAAAAATTAAGTTGCCTTAATTGTGAAAAACCCACGTAGATCCTTCTTTTGTATGATGCCAAAAATCAGCCTATTAAATATGTTTAATAAAACCATCTTATGTTAACTTATAACAATAATAAAAAATGATTAACATTAGAATAAGATAATATAAATAATACAAAAATTAGCAAATAACATCCACATATATCATAAAATTTACGTGGAGAAACCCTTGTAGGAAACAACTCCACCAAGAAGAGAGGACAAGCTTGTATTAACAACAATAAAAGTTCTTACTATACAATAACTTCCATTCTCCTCTTTTACTCCACTATACATGTGAAAAAACTCCTTATATCTCCCATATGTCCTTCATTCCTACAAATAAAACTACATTCAACTATTGTCCATTCTATTAGATATAAAATTGACACCCAAAGGCTAAATTTATAGAATGGCAAGAGCTCCAAAACCACCATTAAATCTTCCCAAAGAATATTTTTCATTACTAATGACTACAACCCTTGGAAAACCTCTACAAAAATAAAAAAGACATTGGTTTAGCTTCCAAACCTTCCCTCCAATATGGACACCTATACTTGCAAGATAAACATTACATTAAATATAATAAATGGACGAAAAACCAAGAGATTGTCGTTGCCTCTTCCATACTCCCATTAGGAGAAGCCCATAGGTCACTCTTTTTCCACTTTCTTAAGTCATTAAATATCCTATTATATAAATCCATAAGTGGGGAAAATAATATTAAATATTTGTGTTCACAACTTATTTTTACCGCTGCTAGTTTAACCCGTCACCTCTTATGAATGTATTACAAACAATGGTGAGAATTAAATATTATAAATTATTTTTTAGAACACATCCTAGGTGACTTAGAAAAACTTACAAGGATGTTGGAACCATATTATATTATTTACAAGGCATATAGAACCTTAATCATAATAGTGGAGAGGGAGGGGGAGAAATAAAGAGGGTATAGATAGAGAGGTGAGAGACCTAGATTGGGAGATAGAGGTGAGAGACATAGATGGGGAGAGAGAGGGGTGAGATAGATAGAGAGGGAAGAGATGGGTAATGAGACAAGAATGAAGAAGGAGAGATGTGGAGAGGGATGGAGGGAGAAATATAGAGAGGGGAGGGAGAGAGGGTGGGGGGGAAAACTAATGACATAGATAATGGAGATAAATAATAAGAGAGATAGGGTTAAGGAAGGAGGGGGAGATGGAGAGGAATAGGTGAATAAAGAGAGGATAGATATAGATAGGGGAGGTAGAGAGAAGAAGAGAGATATATGAATAAAGCGAGAGGAGTAAGAAGAGATGGAAGGAGAGAGAGACTTAGGGAAGGAGGAGATAGAGAGGTGAGATAAGATAGAGAAGTGAACAAGAGAGTTCGTAAAGGGAGAGGGGTAAGGGGGAGGGAGATAGAGTTGGAGAGGGAGGGAGAGAACTAGAGAGGTAAGATACCTTGAGGGGAGGAAAGAGGTGAAAGAACTAGATGGGGAGAGAGATAGGTGAGATAGATATAGGGGTATAAGAGAGGTGAGTAATAAGAAAAAAATGGAGAGGTAGAGGGGTGGAGAGGGATGAAGGGAGAAACCTAGAGAGGAGAGAGAAAGGGTAGGAAGGAAAGGTGATGAATTAGACAATGGAGAGAGAATAAACGATATTAGGGGAGGAAGAGAGATAGGGGTAAGGAGGGATGAGGATATAGAGAGGTAAATGGGGAGAAAGGGAGGGAGATACCTAGAGATGGGAGAGAGGGATAAGAGGAGAGAAAATAGATGAAAGAGTGATAGGAGTAAGAAGGGGTGGAGGGAGAGGTAGATATGAAGGGAGTGAGAGACCTATGGAATGAGGAGATAGAGAGGTGAGGGGGGATAGAGAAGATATTGAGAGATTTCATAAATAGAGACTGGTAAGGACGAGGAAGAGAGAGGTGGATAGGGAGGGAGAAATAAATCTACTAAGGGTAGAGAGAGAGGATGTGAGGGAAAGGTGATGACCTTGGCAATGGAGAAAAAATAAGAGAGAGTGGAAGAGGGAGAGTGAGGGGTAAGGAGTGAGGGGGAGATAAAGAGGGAAGTATCAACACAAGAAGTACCCTTAAACCTATGTACCTTAAATCATAACTATCAATCTTGTTCACTAAAATTTATACCAATACCCTCAATTATATACCCTAAACCCTACATCCTAAACCCTATTCTTGAAACTATATTCAATGGAGGGAGAGGTGATTACCTAGGGAGGTGAGGGAGAGAGAAGAACAAAGAGAAATAGAGGGCTAAAAAGGGAGGGAGGTAGAGGTAGATAGGTAACTAGTGAGAGACCTAATGAGGGGAGAGGTAGAGAGGTGAGGAAAGAGAGAACTTCACTAAGAGAGAGAGAGGGATAAGGAGGTAAGGAGAGAGGTGGAGAGGGAGATAAATAATTAGAGAGGGGATGGATATATAGGTGAGAGACCTAGATCATAGAAAGAGAGAAGTGAGAGACTTAGAGAGGGAGAGATACATGTGAGAGAGATAGTGGAGAGAGAGATGGGTAATAAGATATGTATGTAGATGTAGAGAGGTAAACATGGAGGGAGGGAGAGACCTAGAGAGGAGGGAGAGGGAGAGGGTGGGAGGGAGAAGTAGTGATCAAGAGAATAGAGAGAGAAGGGAGATAAATAATAAGAGAGAGAGAGACAAAGAAGAGAGAGGAAGAGATGTAGGGATAGATATGGGGTAATAAGGGAAGGGGAGGTAGAGAGGGAGAGAGGTTGTGAGAGACCTAGAGAGGGGAGGGAGTGTTAGAGAGAGAATAGAGAGAAAGGACAATATTGTTAGTAAGGGAAGGAGGTAGGGAGGGAGAGAAAGGTAAAACCTCAAATATCCATCATCAATAATAATCCATAGAGTCTAAGCCTTAATCAAAATGGGAGAGGGAAAGAAAGAGATTTGATCCAATGCAGATAATAATGTGCCATCATATGGTGCTAGCATTATTTCAGTGAATTTTCATGCTACACATGCATTATTAGGTGCTAGCATTTTGAAAATGCATTCAAATAATGCACACACATTATTTGACACTAGTGTTTTTGTCTACATTAGGAAACTCCAACCCTTTGGGTTGGAATTGCCTTGGGAATCCAACCCAAAGGTTGGATGAAAATTTCATGCCAAAGACATGTTTTGTGAAAGAAAAAAATCCACACGTTTTTGGGCATGCTCTCCATCAGGTTTGTAAATTTTGTAATGCAAATTAAAAAATACCATGATGACATTTAGATCTCTCTTAGCTATCTAATCATATTTTTTTTTTTCACATTTTGAGTATGTTAAGGTTTTCATCTTTATTTTCTTTTCTAGGTGTGTCCATTTTTTGTCAAAAACCAACCATTGGTATGTTGGGTATAGTTTTTTACTCACTCATCAAAATTTGAAACAAATTAGATTTTTATAAACTAGACTACAATCTATAGGTATTGAAAAAATAAATTGATTTTCTATTAGTTTAAATTTTTTTTAGGGGGGAGCATTGCCCAATTTTCTATTTTTTAAGATGTGTCTAGTTCGAAAATTAGTAAAAAAATCACATATTCATAAAAAAATTAGCCAAAAAATCTAGCATAATCTGCATGGTGTTATCTAATATCTTCATGGAGTGATTGTTTAAATTCTAAAAAAAGGTTAACATTTTAGGGGGAGCACACCAAACGCTATGTTATATTTTTTTGGAGAAAAATAGGACCACTTTGTGCAATCACCCTTTTTGAAACCCTTAATCTCCACTATTCTAAAAAGTAAATAGTAGTTTAAAAAGTAGATTTAGAGAACTACAACTCTTGTTCTAGTTGCATCTTCAAATATTGAGCATAACTATCTTCATTTTTTCATCCAAGATTATACTTCACTAATTTTAGAAAAAAAGTGGCATAATAAGACCCCTTTTTGGTCCCCCATCTTGGTGCACTTACCTAATTAGTGTTATTGATGTAAGGAGCTTTATAGGTAATAACTTCTTACATAGGAGTCTAGTTGAGCTAATATATTATTGATGTAAGCATTTCAATGAGTTGAAACTAATGCCAATTGAACTTGTTCAATTTCAATTAGAGCACCTAGCAACACTTTTCTAAGGCCAAATTCTTTCATATGAGGCTTCAAATTAGACTTCTAGTGATTTTTTAATATTTTCCTAATTTTATTTTTTCATTTCAATTTGAACTCCTATATGTAACTATTTTAGTATGTTGATAATAACCATTACTTTAGTTAGCAATGAATAATTAGTAATTTTCATGGCCATGTGGATAAGCATGCAAAATTACAAAAACTGACAAATTAAGAATATTACAAAAATATTGTTGGTGTAATTAAGGCATTTTACTTTGGTTATTTCTCACCTAGGTCCTAATTATACTTTAATTAAGCTTAGGGAATAACATATGAGTAGTTGGATCATTTCCACTCTAGGTGGACTTATCATGTTGTTTCTTTATCATATCCACTTGTTGTGGATGCACATTTCCACCTTTGGCGGGTTTGTGGCATTATCACACTATCACCTATCCACTTTGGATGGGATGATAACTTTCTCTCTTATTATTTTTCTTTCCATTAGGCCTCTACATCTTGGGTGGCTACCTTCATAGCCAATTCTTACATGGTATTAGAGCCTATAGCATGCCTTTGGATAGTCACTGGAGAGATCTTGTTGTTTTTTGAGGTTAATTGAGCATCATAAGTGCGTTGAAGAGTTCATTTCCATGAGTTTTGACTACAAATACACCTATATTTTAGGTAAAATTGTTTCAAAAGAATTTTTTTTTAGTCGAAAGGTCATTTGACCCCCCTTGAGTAGCAGATTACAAAATTTTTTTTCTATTATTATTTTATTTTTATAAATTATATTATTTTGTAAAAAATATATTGTCTGCTATATTGACACGACACTTTTTTGGTTGCTAAGACATTGATATTTCTACAGACCAAAGTTTATTATTGTTGGTTCTTTTGTTGTAGTGCACCCGATCTCTGTATTTTGTTTTGTATGGTGCAAACTACATACGGTTTTTGCAAACCCAATTTACATTATCAGACCAGACACACCCATCTTTGTCATTAGCAAATTCTGCTCCTTTTGCATTGTTGAAGATCACGTTTTTAATGGAACGCCCATATACAAACAACTTGGAATCCAAATTTGGTTTGCGACACCAAACCACCCTTTTGATAGCCTCTTTGCCCACTCCTCGTGTGCTACCAATGATTTTGGCCTATTCTCTACCCTCAACAATCAAGCCTCGACTTGTAGACTCCAACATGTGTGATAAAACCATATCACTTGCCACATAGTCAATATGTCATCTAAGACAACAGGACCAACATGCCATGTGTCTCATCCAGTTAGATTACATACTGCCACATTTTGCATTCTTGTTGGTCCGTACCAACAGGTCGTTTGTTGACGACATTGCCATGTAAAGGGGTGCTTTTCTCATGATGAGCATTTGAATGTCAAATTTAAGCTATTAAATTATAGACATCAGCACTACGTTAGCGGGGAATTAAAAATATTCTTACTTCTCTCTCAAATGCATTTCTAAAATTGTAGTTCAACTTTAAGAGGTCATAACTTAGTCATTTTGAGGTCTTTTTTAGAGCATTTTTTTAATTTGGGATATAACTTCATGCCCTATATTATGGTGTAGGTGGTTTTTCATAATGACGTCTGGTTTTTTCATAAAACTAGTTTTTTGATAGGTGTTGTTGTCCAATTCTCATTTTTACAACTTTTGGAGCTCCATTCAGGCTCATATGACCTCCTTTTTATGTGCTTTTTTTTAAAGTGCATGATTTTTTGTCTACTTTTCTATGGTGCTATTAGTTTTTCATCATTGTGAGTAGAAATATCACCTTCAAAACTTAGCCTTTTTTGACCTATTTTAGCATATGTAATGCTTGGATCTTAGTTTGGTCTTTTGCATTAGTCATTTGAGTCTTCTAGAGTGTGATCGAGGCAGTTGTAAACATTGAAATTAAAAGTACACTTTGCTTTTTTTTGCAAGTGGCCGTTGTACTTGCACTAAGTATAAAGTTCCAAATCATCATTTGAGGGTTTCTTTGATTGAGTGAATTTGGGGGGTGTCTTGGGTTCTTGCCCCTCTCTCTCTCCTTTGTGCTCTTTTAATTTTTAATTTTGGGTTCTCCTAAATTTCACCTTTTAACTCCACACAATTATGCAACTTGAAAAGTTAATGCATGGAGTAAGTTAATAGAAAAGGGTTTAAATTAATATACTATTGGAACTATTTTAGAACCCTTAGATCCTAAATATGATTCTAATATCAAAATAGAATGGATCATCAAAAGTTATATGGATCTTGGAACATTGAGAAGGTATATATCTCTTGATCTTATCTTTCACATTAAAAAGTGTAAGACAATCAAGGACGCTTGGGATAAACTTGATCAATTGTATGGTAAAATTGATGAGATTAAAGGACACCCACTTGAAAGTGATCTCCTAAGTTTGGATCCTAAGAATTTTGATACAATCTAAGACTATTCCACTAAGGCCAATCAACTAAGAGCACAATTCAAAGATTGTGGCATTGAGAAGAAGGATGCATAATTGGTCTTCAACTTGTTGGGGAAGCTTCCTTCTGAATATATATCTTTTATTTCTAGTTTTCACACTCATCTTTTGACAATTGGGAGTGCCTATACTACACCATCCTTTAATTTACTCACTAAGATGTTGATGCTTGAACAAGAAAATTTGCATACAATGGATAATCTCAAGTCATCCAAGTCACATGCTTTGGTGGCTAATCATGAGAAAGGTTCCAACAAGAAGCAAAAGCAAGCAAAAATGATAGACCATAATATTCCTCTCCTCAAAAAATCTATTCTATATCTAAGAAGGAGAATCCTACTTGTTCATATTACAAGAAGTTAGGATATGATGAACACCATTTTACAAAAATGATATTGATGAATTAAAGAATCTTCTTGAGAAGAATAGAACTAGTTTTCCTTCTAGAATATCTACTTGAGCTTCTTCTTCCAAACAAGAAAAATAATTTGATAAGGGACATAGTCACGCTTTTGGGACAAGTAAAGGATAGGCGCTTTGTACCACTACAAGTCATGATTTAGGGAGAAGGCTTCTAGTTTTAGGAGCTTCTCATCATATGTCATCTTCACAATCTATGTTCTCTTCATTTGATCCTTGAAATATGCCACCAATTTTGATGGGTAATCATACATATATGAATGTAATTAGGAAGGGATATATTGATATTGGGGATGGCACCTTCAATGGTGTGTTATGTGTACCTCACTTCATTAACAATCTTCTTTCAATATACTTGATTAACAATCTTATTTCAATCTATCAAATCACTCATGGTGCAACAAGGAAGACTATGGAATTCACTTCTGATTCAATTCTCATTAGTTACTTATAGAGTAGAGTTATCATTGCTATTGGGGTGGTGGATCATGCATCTTGGTTGTACTCCTTTTGAGACCTTGTTCCTATGAATGACTTTTATTCTTCTGATGATGATCACACTTTGCGTGTGGATTCCAATATTGAGGATAACTTTGGTTACTTGAACTTGGGTGTTCTCACATGTGATCCATTTCTCGCACCTTGTATTTTATCTCTTCCTATTGATATCACATCTACTATTGCTCCTGATGATGCTTGTGTTGCTATAGTTTTGGCTTCTTGTGATTTAGTGCAATAGGATATACCTTGTCTTCCATATACAATTCCTTGAGATGATTACATAACAGAAATTGTATGTTTGTTTGTGGAGTCCTACATTGCAGATTTGGGGGACATCATTGATGATATTCATCTTCTCTTTGATGGAGATGATCCTTCTTTAGTTGTTGTGAGGGAGCACTCAGACCCTCTTGTTCATTCTCCACATGATACTTATTTTGAGTTTGATGTGATTGTGGATACTTATGTACAACATTTGGAGGAGGTCTCTTTATCTTTAGAGGAGACACTTGAGTCTTTGGATCATGCCCTACATTCATCTTCACTAGATTCTATATTGTCTTTTTTAGTAGTGTGGTCTAGTTTGTCAGTCAAATCTAAACAAAATTTAACTAAACAAAACCTTTTATCCATCAATATTGTTCTAAATTGCATTAAACTATGAACTAAATAGGACTACCATTTTTCTTATATGTACACACAACTCGTTGATGCTGATTGATATGTCTTGAAGACTTATTTTACAAAAAAATTGATAAATTTTATGCATGGTGTATCCTTATCATATTCATCATGTAATATTGAAATCATAGGTATTTACCAAAATGAGGATCTCTATAGAAAAAAAATGACACTTCACACATTCATATAAGTGAACTCATCTCATACCTAGTTCTAACCAATCACATCTACCATCATGAAAAAATTTAAATTTTTCTATCTCAAGTAATCTTAATGTGACATATCATTGATAGGAGATGCACTAATTCCTAACCAATCAATCAATGTTGTTAGATTTGTATTAGGGTTGAATTAACCCATACATAGATCAATTCCATTTCTCTTTGGACATTAGGTGGTATAGAAGCCATTGTTGTTGTGTAATCCATGATATCACCTTCATCTATCTCCATCAGTGAAATAGAAAATATAATTTCATTTTCATCAAAATCAAATTCTATATGCACTATCTTCAATTGGCTGAAAATATTCTCAACAAAATTTGCTGTTAGTTCATTGAGATAGTTTTCATCAATTGTAACATCAAAATATAAATTTTCATGTTCTATTTTATATTTTAGTGGTTTATACACATGCTCTCTATCGATTATGAAGTTATAATTTATGTCATGCTGATCCTTTCCTTAAACAATATAATAGTTGGTAATTTTTTTATTAGATGTGATAAAAACTTGGAAACATGTTTTATATTTTATAAAAAAGTAATCATGTGTACTTTGTATTTATATTAACCACCTATTATACGTGTAACTTTTTGTATTGGGTTGGCATATACAATCAAAATTTATTCTACTTGAGTCATTTTGACGAATTCCTTTGGTTGTGGCCTAGCATCCATATTATTTGAAGTTAAGAAATCAATGTTTTTCGTCTTTCTTGTCGACATCTATTACATACATAGCCTTCAAAAGTACAATATAATTTGATTCCAAGGTAAAATTCTTGACAAATATAATACATGTTTGAAAAAAAACCTATCTAACCAATGTCAAAATTACATTAGGAATTTTTTTAAATTAATGCGAAGCATTTTATCCGGGTTTGATATATTTTGCATATTTCTTTCTAAATATAAAATAATCTTAATTAGTGTAGCATGTTTGTGTGTTTTTGGTACACATTCTATCAATCTAAAAATTCCATTTTCAACATTCATTTCAATATTTTTATGAGATTGATGATTGCATCTCTTGCTTCATTGGGGATCAAGTTGTTGTCTTACTTCTCTTTAGAATGACATAGTTGTTCTAATGCTCATCAATGACTACTTCTAATCATATTTTCTTCCTCTCTATTTTGAAATTCTTGAATGATTATTTCTACCATGAACATCTAATATATCTTTTTCTTTCATCCTTAATGCTTCCTCTTCTTTATTCTTCCCTTTAAAAATCTATCATTTGTTCTCTTTTTTGTCTTTGATATTCTCTTTAATATTGCTTCCTTAAATTCAAAATAAAACCTCAATCACACCATAGCTACAAAAGAAATGAAATTTAAAAGAAATAAAAAATATTTAATATTGTTAAATTTATTATTAATTATATTTTTTTACAAAAAAGAGTATAGGCATCTCAAGATTGATAGCTCTCGACATCTTTTAAATAGATGTTATTGTTATGTACATTATCATTTGTTGCAAATAGATGATTTTTTTTTTTTATCAAAATCTTCCTTAAATGTTGGATGCAATGACACATTTGTTGTCACCATTAATAATTTCCAATTATAAGTTGTTGAATGTGGATTTCTAATTATGAGTAGTTGGTGAAACCTTTGTTGGTATTAAATTTCACCTTCTTGTCTGACTACCACTTCTAAAGTAACAACTACCTTAAATTCTTCCTATAGTAATTTTTCATGTACATTACTATTATGAGGTGGTTTGTCAGTAATAGGAGTTAGTTGTCTCAAATCTCTTACCAAAATTATTTATCTTCCTCCAAAACTAAAGTTTTATTTTTCAAGAAAATCTTGGCATAGTATTGAGTCAATATTTTGTGAAAAAAAATGTTCACTAAAAATCATTTTATCAATCAATATGTATTTAATATGTTGGATTTATTCAAAACTTGTGAGCCTTGTGTCTTCTGATTCAACAAAATATGTGAGTTGAATTCTTAGAGGTGAATGAATTGTCAATGCACCAATGCTAAAAGATGAATCTCTAGTTGGTGCTAGAAATAATATGGGACAATGTTGTGGTATTGATGCATCTTGAAGAATTTGATGAATAACATGAATTAGATATGATTTACATGTTGAACCCAAGGCAGGACCGAGAGGGCCTAGTGAATTAGTCCAAACATAAATTTAATGAAAAACATAAACAATTAATCAACAACACATGTTGAAGACATGAACACCAAGATTTTGTATGTGGAAAACCCAAACAAGGAAAAACCATGGTGAGCACCTGCCCACAAAATATATCCACTATGTATATCAGATTACAATAAAAAGAGCTCACTTCTCTGAACTTACAAACCAAGGATAATTTATCTTGGGGCAAGATACAAAAGAGGACTTGCAAAACTTGAATCCAAAAGGTGCCTATTTGAGTCCATACAATGCTTTCTTTAGCTTCCACACTGTATCTAGTTCTTTTGTCAATCTGAATCCATCCGGTTGCTCAATGTAAACTTCTTCTTCTGGATCTCCATTTAAAAATGCTAATTTGACATCCATATGATAAATTTAAAGTTTTTGTAAGCATAAAATGCAAGAAACATAAAATTAGCTTCCGTCCTTGCTACTGGAGCAAAATTTTCTTCAAAGTCTATACCTTCCACCTGAGAGTATCCTTTACATACCAGTCTTGTTTTGTTCCTTGTAACTTGTCATTGCTCATTTATCTTGTTCCTAAACACCCATTTAGTTCCTATCACATTCTTTTCAACTGGTCTAGGTACTAGTTCCCAAGTATTATTCTTTTGAATCGGATTTAGTTCTTCTTCCATAGCTTCTACCCAACCCACATCTTTACAAGCACCTTCATGTCTTCGACTATGTAATTGATAGAAAATAGTAATTGGCTTGTTCTTGAGCTTCTACAATCTTCCTTCTTGTTTGAACACCTTTTATCTTATCTCCATCTATCTAGTTTCTTGAATGATGTTTCTAAACATATTTAGTAGAAACTTTTGTTGAGCCTGCTTCTCCTTCTTCTTCATCTTCTTCCTTCTCCTTGTTATCTTTCAGATCACTTGTCTTCTCTGTGATTGCTGGAACAATCTCAACCTTTTGTGCTAGAAAACATTTACTTTCTCTCTTATCCTTGATATAGTATATATTTCCACATGTTCTAACTCCTTCTGCAACCCTTTTACTATTATTTTATTTTTTGATCACACATCTGGTGTTACTGAACAAAACTTCATAACCTTTTCTACAGATCTAACTAACACTTAAAAGACTATGTCTTAATCCTTCAACATAATAAACATCATTAATTTTATTCTTTCCATCAATAGAAACACATCCAATTCCTTAAATAGCTGCCCCATCTTCTTTGATAAATTTTACTGATCCACCATCATATTTCTTGAGATTAATAAACCTATCCTTATCATTGGTCATATGATTTGAGCATCCAAAGTCAATAATTTATGTACTCGGTTCTATCTTAGAATGCAATGCAATCTTGACTATCTTCTCTTCTTAGGGTTTCTCCAAATAATTCTCCTTTTCTTCGATTGCTAGAATCAATGATTCTTCATTCGCGTCATCATCAACTTCATCTTCAGATATATGTTACTCAATAGAACATAAGACTTTCCTCTCTCTCTCTCTCTCTCTCTCTCTCTCTCTTGTTAAAGTTGTGTCTTCTAAATTTACTTTTCTTCTCATCATCATCCGATCTCTTATAGTATTGTCAGCAAGTGCAATTAGAAGCATAATGTCCAATTCTACCACAAGAGAAACATTTTAGAGGTAACTTACCTTTATACTTTCCAGTACCTTGCTACAATCTTCTCACAAAGTTTTCTTCAACTTCATCCAAATCTCCACTGCATTTTAGATCATCATGTATTGACACATTAAATGTTGCTTCTTTCTTTTCTCTTTTCTCTTCCTCCATTTCTAAAGTTTCAAAAGTTGCTAAGGTATCTGTAAGATGATCAATAGTATACTTACTCAAATAATTGCTTTCCTATATGACACACCTTGGTGGCTTAAATGATTTAGGCAAGGTTGACAAGATATTCTGAACAACATCACATTCATTCAAATGTCCATCGAAAAATCTAATACCATCAACAAGATTAGTCACTATATGAATATAGTTCTCAACGCCTTCATCTTCAAGAATTCTCAGATACTCATACTTTTGTTTCAGATTCATCAGCATATCCTGCTTTGTCTTCGAATATCCTTCATATGCAAAACACAAATTTTTCCATACAACTTTAGCTTCTTTCAATCGTTTTACTCTCCTAAACATTGAATCACTTAAAATTATAGCTCTAGCCTTTGCAGTAGTCTCCTTTAGCTTTATCTCATCTAGAGTCTGAGGACCACCTGGAGGGGGTGTCTATCTATTCTGAATGATTTTCCATATTCTATTCTGCAATGTCTCCAAATGTGACTTCATTCTCTCTTTCCAGTATGGAAAGTTTGTACCATCAAAGATTGAAACTTTGTAATACACATCCCATGCCATAGTGGATCTACCTCAAGTGATTAAGATCACTCAAGAGGAACTTGGCTCTGATACCAATTGTTGAACCCAAGGAAAGACTGAGAGAAGGGGTGGGGGGTGAATCAGTGCAAACAAAAATATAATGCAACACATAAACAATTAATTTACAATACATATACAACACATGAACACCAAGATTTTCTATGTGAAAAATACAAATAGGGAAAAACCACAGTGAGCACATGATCATAAAATATATCCACTATGTATATCAGATTACAATGAAAATAGCTCATTTCTTTGGACTTGCAAACCAAGGCTAACTGCTCTTGGGGCAAGATACAATAGAGGACTTGCAAAACTTGAAGCTAATTTCAATAGGCAAAGATAAAAAAATGATCTGAAGAGAAGAATCTCCTGATCATGAAACTTTCCTTGAACTCTGCATCAAGTGACCAACATCAACACAAATAACTCAGACCTCAAATATCAACACTCTATCTCATACATCTGCCACAGTCTCAAAAAATCTTGCATATTATTCAAACAAAACTCTTCTTCTCTGCACCGTTCTTCCAACTTTCTCTACTCCCAACACCTCATCACTTACTTAACTCAATCACATCCATTCCTTATATACAAGATAGATCATCAAATCTTGAATTAAGTTAGCATGAACCATAATATACCTTCTAGACCAAAAACACACACATTGATCCACTCTAGGAGAAAGAGTGGACCAAAAAACATCTTCAAAAGATCAATTCACCAATCCACAATCACTGGAACATAACCAATAACATACTAACATGCTACACATCCATATAATTAATTAATAATAAAAAATATCCTTTAATTCATATAACTATAATCCAGATCTCCACATACTACATTGACCCATAACACATCAAATTACATTCCACAAAACATATCCAGACCCAAAGATAGGTCTAGCATAGAATATCACAACCTACTATGAAATATACAACTTTCAGAGAACACAAAGATATTTTCGGACCATAAAAACCAACATATTTATGATACCAAAATCATAACCAAAGAAGATAAAAACATAACAAAATGTCAACAACACTTTTTGGACTTGAACACTTCCAAAACAACCAATAGAACAACCACAACATCAACACAATAATATATCTCTGCACCATAGACATTCTGGATCAAAAACTATATGAAACGACAAGTTTGACATCAATGACAACCACAACAACACATACTTCCAGCATTACATTCCAACAATTCCTTGAACTATCATGCATAGTGACATGAAATTTTCATCTTGATAATAATGTGACATAATAATATCAAGTATTTTTTTATGCTTAGCATCTAAGGTTCTATATGATATAATTGGTTTTATATCATTTGGTATTAGTAAACCATTCTCTTTTATGGTGTTGATAAAATTTATCTTTATTTGTCTAACCTTCTCCTTGATTTTCAATACATCGTAGAGTTTGTCTATCAATATCTCTTCTACCCAACATATCTTTTTTTGTTACATCCATAAATTACCCACGGTGTAGTCTTGAGATGATCTCCAACACGTTCAATTATATTCAAATCATTACTTAAAAAATTCTCATCATTAGAAACATTATGATTTTCAATTTTATTTGAAATGCTCCTTAATTCATTCCAAATGTCTTTGATTATAGTTGTGTGACTCCAAATTTTCTATATTTGTAGTATCATTAAGTCTAATATCTATTTGTATATTATGAAATGGGTTATAGAACAATAATTATAATCAACAAAATTCAACCATTTTTTTATTACATGTAGGTATGGTAGTAAATCTTAGAAAAATTCTCATAATATCTACCACCGTCCTATTTTCCCATTTGTTATCTCTTCACTTGGGATTATAAGTCCAAGATATAGTTGCATCTTCATGTGTAATACTTTCCATTGCATTTGTTCTATCAAATTATCCCTCAATGAAATGTTTTAGGTGGATTTCATTATGATTTTCTTTATTTTTTTGTCACCATATTGAATACCTGTCTTGAAACATTTAATGTGACAAAAGCTATACCACTTTCTACCAACGAAAACTTTAATAACATATGATAAGTTTCTTGTGCTCTAATATCGTTTTCAATGAGGGTTTCTATTATAAGTCTCCTATATTCTCTTAATACCACTTCATCTATTTTTTCAATACTTGCAAGTCACTTAAACATTTTATGATATGATTCAGAATTCTTTTAGTCTTTTGGTACAAAATTTTCAATATAACTCATTACAACATCTTGAAAGAACCTATTGCTAATATACATTTTCTCTCCTTAATTGAATCATGTTATAGTTATGATTATTTACTTGATCATGATTTCTTGTAGGTTCATATATTTTTCCTCTTATAGTTGGGTCTTCAAATAATAATAATCCATCTAGATGTAATGACCATAGTGCATTGTAGCTAAAAAAAGGTAATTTTTTAGTTTATATAAATATTTTAATTCTTTCTTGGTAAAACATATTTGAATCTATGAATAGCTTATCTACAAATTACTCTTCGTCTATTTTTATAGAGGGGAGCACACTATTTACACATTGTATGCTATTCAACACAATTGTTTAACTCTTTATAATCACATTCCAAGTCTATCTAGCTTAGTTATTGTGTATTTAAAAGGTATGACTGTTGTGTAATTATTTTTAGGATCTATCATTGTTCTGATTAGATAAAGTGGGAGAGGTCCTGAACCATTACATAATAGCCATATAGTAGATGAAAGGGGTTTCATGAGGTGTGAGAAAACCTAGCATTAAGACTAGTAACCACAACAAAAAACTAAAACTAGATGAAAAATATAAACTAACATCAGACCAAAACCAACTAGAACCAAAAAACAACCCCAAGGAAACAAAAATAGATGGTCTACAGAATAGGGGTTTTAACAACCTTCCACTCATAGGTAATATCCTTCAATTTATCCTAAAAAGAGAGTCTTTTGATCTTATACTTAGCAAGAGAAATAGTAGGGGACTCAAAATTAACCTTAGCAATATTACCAGATGGCTCCAAAATAGTACCAATAGTAGCAAACTCCATGGACCTCTTCCTCTTGGAATGCATTCATTTGAGATTCTCTTGGAGGACCTACATGGAGCCGATATTTTTCTCACCATTTCCCTACTAAAAGCCAGAATCCCATCCAATTTTTTTCCCAACACCTCTTGATTACTAACCATTTCTTTTCTATCTTCCTTTGAGGTCACTTTAATGCTTAGGGCCTTAACCTCCACATCTAGATCACACCATATCATGATTCTCTCTTCTAGATCATTAGCAACAATGAAAACTCTACCATCCTTATCCTAAGAAGACCGATCTCTAGCTCCCACCTCTACCTTAGCAAGAACCTCTAGTATATTTATTTTCCTTTTTACAATGTGAAGCTGGGCCAAGAGCCATGTAATAATTTCACTCTGCTTGTTGTAGGCCATACATAATTCATTAGCTTTGTCTGTCACCTTTGCTAAACTCAAATCACTAGGGGAGGGGGAGGTGAACCAAGGGTTGGTGATGAAGGATTAGGTGTAAGTGTAGAAGCATTAGGGAGGGAGTCATCTGGGGTTCATTTAGAGTTAGTAGTCCAAGAATAAGAGGAGAGATGACCTCTTGGTAAATAGGAGCAATCACATTCTTCTCTTTTTGAGGTTGAACACGAGACTCAATATTTTTCATTTTAATAGTAAGCTAGGGATTAACATGGGTAGGTAGCAATTTGAAAGGGGGAGTAACCATAGCCGAGTTGGAAGCACCTTTACAATTAGCCTTTGGTACATTTGACAATTCAACAACCAAAGTAGGGTTTTAATGTGGGCTAGTAGGGTTCAACTGAGGGCCACTACCAGGAGATAGAGGCAAATGAAAATCACAAAGTCTATGAATTAACCCTTAGTGAAGGGGGATAACATTCTTTGACTTAGACACATCAACAAATTGATAAAGGGATGGAAAAATCTAGTAATGAAAGTTCATTTTAACACCATGTCACCTTTGCTAAACTCAGATCACTAGGGGAGGGGGAGGTGAACCAAGGGTTGGTGATGAAGGATTAGGTGTAAGTGTAGAAGCATTAGGGAGGGAGTCATCTGGGGTTCATTTAGAGTTAGTAGTCCAAGAATAAGAGGAGAGATGACCTCTTGGTAAATAGGAGCAATCACATTCTTCTCTTTTTGAGGTTGAACACGAGACTCAATATTTTTCATTTTGATAGTAAGCTAGGGATTAACATGGGTAGGTAGCAATTTGAAAGGGGGAGTAACCATAGCCGAGTTGGAAGCACCTTTACAATTAGCCTTTGGTACATTTGACAATTCAACAACCAAAGTAGGGTTTTAATGTGGGCTAGTAGGGTTCAACTGAGGGCCACTACCAGGAGATAGAGGCAAATGAAAATCACAAAGTCTATGAATTAACCCTTAGTGAAGGGGGATAACATTCTTTGACTTAGACACATCAACAAATTGATAAAGGGATGGAAAAATCTAGTAATGAAAGTTCATTTTAACACCATGTCTAAAGTGATTCAGCATTGTAAAATTTTGTGAGTGGAATCTTTTGTCCCTGTCATCAAGAATAATATATTTCATCAAGACACAAGCAACATCCCTCCATTTCCAAGAGGTCCTCTTTATCAAACCTATTCTATAGCCAAGAGATTCCCTCACCAATCTCAAAGGATCTCTTAAAATCATCTTTGTAATTTCCTTTGTGTTTTTTAAGGAACATTACACCATTCATTGAAAATCCAATACCAAATCAATGAAATATATAGTAACAATGAAAGATACCATGCATGACTTCAGTAATGGTTAAATAACTGGGTACACCATTATAAATTAGGGATGAAATGTCCTTATTAAGTAGACATCTAATTCACTAGTGAAGATCATTTATCTATTAACTTAGGGATGTGAAACTTGAAATGGGTCAACACTATGTGTGCACTAGGAGCTACTTGGACTCTGCTAATTTAGACTACCTCAATGAAATGTGCAAAAACAAGTATTGCAAAGTAAATAAAACTTAACAATATTTTAAGCATATTCTAATGATTAAAACATACTAGACAATGTTACTCAATAAAGGAGTTTCAGTAAGCAAAAATGAACTACTTTGTTTTGCCCTGGCTACAGGAACACTCACAGAATGAGATTTCTGTGGATGCAAGAACAATCAACAATTGGAACTGCAACTATGGACTGAATGAAATCTATCTAATAATTGAATAGATGGAATCCTCACCAAGTGACCCCCCTTGGACGAGTCTTCCCAAACTCCAACTAAGATACTTAGAATATCATGTTATCTACCATTTTATTTAGACAAGTGACAATATTTCCATATTGACATTCTTTATTTAGATACTAGTATTTTCAGCAAAATAAAAGATTACATATATCTATCCTCAACCCCTCTTGAGAAGAAGGGGTGATGAGTTTATAGATAATAGAACTATAACTGATCCTAACTATTTGGCCTCTCAACTCCAAATAACTAGGAGGATGGCTATTTATTAAAAACATGAAAAATGGAAAAAAAAAATTGAGTTCTAATAGGACTCTTTCTTATCACAACAAATCCAACACAAGCTTCTCCTTTATTTACTCTAGTAATGGACATCCAAAATATATGAATAATATAGAACAAGAAACTGTCTTCCAATAGAACTAGAATTTTTTATAATTTGTGTAGTACCCCTGCCCTAATCAGATTCTAATCTCGGTTTTACCTTGGTTAGTTTACCATGTTATAATGTTATAGTCAGATGTTATGATTATTGTGTGTACCTGTTAATGTGGTTTTCACATCAATTTTTATGTAAGTTTAACTGTACTCCTGATTCGTGTTATTAGTATCAGGCTAACACTTTCATTAAATATATATATGTATGCATGTGTGACTCATGGTTGCAGGAGATTGCAGGTACAATATCGCATAGGTACGAGGTTCATCTCCACCTGGATTCGCAGGTTTGAGTGTACCTCTTTGGTCCTTAGAGATTGGATTAGGTGGTCATTAGACCCTCATTTTACCCTAGTCATGCGCAAGTGAGCATCGTTAGTATTCCCTTTGGTTGGGTATGCAGGCCGTGTATTTGGTTGGCTCTCTTGGGTTGCATGTGGTAAAACTGAGTATTTAATCCTAAGTATTTAATTTGTTTAAATGTGTCTTTACACATTAGTAAATTTAAGGGACTAAATTAAATAGGACCCCTTTTTGTGTGATTAATCATTAATTAGAATTGCTTAATTCAGGTTGGTAGCAAGTTCGATTAAATGGTTAATTTTAAATGATAAATCTATTCAGTTTATGCATTTGAAAGGAAAGATTAAATTTTATTCGAAAATAGAAATATTTTATCCTTGGCATTTTGGAAATAGAAAGGTTAATTTCAATTAATTGAGAAAATCATTTTTTAAAGGAAAAGCAAGTTGTTCCATAATTGAATTGTTTGAAAAGAATGATTTTTGATTTTAATTGAAAGAAAGTATTGTAAATCCAAAAATATGAATTTTGGTCAAACTTTTTCCATTTAACCTAGGTTTGGAAAATATTTTTGGAGGATTATTTTTGGAGAGATATTTTTGGAAAATATTCTTGGAAGAGGATGATTTTGGAGAAATTTTGGGCATTTGTGGGAGGAGGAATTTCTGGAGCTTGCAGGTTGGGCTCTTCTTCCAGGATTGCATATGGAGGTAGGATTTTTATTAATCTCCTTTGTTGCCAAATAAATTTACTAATTGGTTTTGAAAGAAATGTGTTTTTTGTTGAAAAATCTTTCAGATTGGTGAATAGAGAAGAATAGCAATGAGATTTTGAATTTATCCCCCTTGAATTTGTTCCTTTGTTTTCAAATCAGTTTCTGGTTTGCTCAGATTTATTTCTAGATTGAATTTGGGTTTGGGTTTTAAATCTATGCATATTGGTTTGTGTTTTGCAAATTAGTTGGATGTATGTGTGTAAACCAATGCTATTTACCCAAATATGGAATTTGATGGAGAGATTTGCCAAATTTTCCTATTCTGGGTCTGGTTATTCTGAAAATTATAATATCTGAATACCTTGGGTATTCTGGAAAATTGTTTTAGTTTTTGTATGAGACTGTGAATTTAAAGAAAGACTGGGGTTTTCTTTTTTGAAAGTTTAGAAAAAATAAAATAAAAATAAATTTAAAATGAAATTGTTTTTGGGCGTTTTAGGTTTTGGAGGGCGGAGGAGCCGAGGCTCAACCCGTGCCCCCCTCCCCTCCACAGGCTTGCAGCCTTGGAGGTCTGCGACCACACTGGTGGCCGTAGAGCTCTATGACCACAGTGTGGCCGCAGAGGCCTACGACCCCACTGTGGCCGCAGAGACCCCGCGTCCACGTTGTGGATGCCGCGGGCCTGTGTCCACCACAATGGCCGCAGCCTCCGCGTCCACGTTGTGGATGCCGCGGGCCTGTGTCCACCACAATGGCCGCAGCCTCCGCGGTTAGGGCACAACCTCCACCTATTGTTGGTGGGAGGTGGGCCCCGCGGTTTTGCTTTTTTTTTTTAATTTAATATAAAAATAAAAAAATGCATCGCCATTTATAATTTGGTTTATTTAAAAAGTTTTAATATTATTTTATTAAAAAGTTTTAAATAGTTTTTTTATTATTAATTATTAATTAGTATATATTTTATTAATTGTGGATTAATATATATATATATATATATAAATTAATATTTAATTTGTAATTTTATTATTAAGTATTAATTAGTATATATTTTATTAATTGCGGATTAATATATATATATATATATTAATATTTAATTTGTATTTTTCTATATGTATGCAAGGAAGTATCAATTTATTTGGAAAATGATCATCGATTTTTATTTCCTTTCAAATGTATGTTTCCATTTTTGGAAAGTGTATATTTGTGTTGCAAGAGATTAGATTAGATTATTGTTTTCGACTAGTATGAAAATGATGTTTTATTTTGAAAATGAATATCATATTTTTATGTGATTAATGAATAATTGATTTTATATCATTGTGTGTTCTGCGTATATTATATTTATATTAATGTGTTCATGGTTTGAAAAATCATGAGGAAGTATTTATATTAATGTTATGATACAAAACCAACTGTAGTGAGTTAGTAAACCATGAGCGACATGTACCTAGAGAAGGTAGACAGATTCCAATCAAACTTAGATCCATTAGAAAACTAGATCGATTTTAATGTTTAAGCAATATGGAAAAAGGTTGTCCTTTCCGATCTATGCCTATGCATGTTTAATTTTATGTATTCGCATTTTCTTAAGAAATGGTAAGTCCTCGATTTTGATTTGTTGGATATTGTCGTATGTTGATTTGGGTACCTGCTTATGTCCTTGATCTCGAGTTTTGATTGTTTTCATGTGATGGTTTTGTATCCGGTCATGTCCTTTATGCGGGTGTTGAATGTTGGTTTGTGGTTGACCATAACTGGTCAGGTCTCTAGTTAGAGTACCGTCAGTCAGTGCACCTCGTATGAAGACTTGTTTGACCAAGTGGGTATTCCTACCATATCGAACTCCGTAATCTTGTCCTGGTGTATTCCCTGGTTTAGGAGTTTCGTTTGATTATGGTCTAGTGTCATATGGCAAAGTGGATTTCGAGTGGGGGCCGCGCCTAAAGTGGTTGCTGGGAAACCCATTGAAAGTGTGTCTAAATAAGTGATAACTTAATAAGCATATTAGAGAGTTTAGTTATTGTAAACACTACGAAGATAATTGTGCCTCACGCATGGGATGTGTGCTAGTACATACTTGACATGCAGTGAGAAGGCCTGAAATGGCAAACCAACAACCTTGTCTTCACAAAAGGATGTGTTGGGTCCACATGAGGCTTGGATAGGCCGAAGGTTCAGGATAGGTTGCCAAGGTAATCCCAGTAGATGGGGCCAGAACCTATGGGGGCCTGTCATGGTATCCATACCAAGTTATGTGATGACACTTGTCCCTTATTTTCGCTAGTGTGTTGCTGTGTTGTCTTTGATAGGAGCACTGTTGTGGAGTTGTCTTATTGTTTATGCCCTTGTGAGAACCCGATATTCATGTTAGACCATGGGTTGCTTATGATGGGTTGTGAAGACTTAGTTTCGCAGGTGCTCTAGTTGATCTTTATATTTCCTTCTTATTATGTTCAGTTGGATCCTTTTCCTATTCAAGGATCATTCATGTATCTTTTGGACCGATGTGGTCGTATGTATTATTGGTTTATATATACCTTGATGGTAAGATGTAAACGATGTGGACCTTATGTATTCTTCACCGTATTATTTTATCAGAGTGGTCTTGTAGTTGAGCAGACCCGAAGATGTAGCCCACTAGGGGTGAACTCTAATATCATTTCGGTGTTATGTGGTGTTTATGTTCTGCTGTTTCCTTTTTAATTTAGCATGTATGGATGGCATTATGGTTAAAATGTATAATGTGAATTAGATGAATTTAATCCTAAATGCATGTATGTAGTTATCTTATTAAATGCAGTAATTTGGATTATGAAACATGTAGGTTAGTATAATGGAAAAGTATTAATTTACTTTTAATGCAATTAGAGTATGCATGAAATTAGATGCATGACATATGTTTTAATGTAAGATTGAATGTTATGTATGGTTAAATTATAATGGATGAACTTAATCATGTTATCTATGTTTTTAACGTTAATGGATGAACTCATCATGTTATCTATAATTTTATCTTACTGAACAAATTTATCCTTGTTTAAAGTATTATCGTGTCATTAAGTTAATCAACTTATTTGGATTAATTAGCGTGAGTTGAGTTAAGTGTTGAATTAAGTAATCATGTTGGGAAACTCTTTAGGAGTTATTTTAGTCTTTTGCTATGTTATCTGAGATTATGATAACTCATTGTATCATTATATTGTGTTTAATTTTTTTTAAAAAAATTTGCACTCTTATTTGTGTATTAGCTTTATCCCTTCGGGGTTTCCTGGTGGGGCATTACAATTTGGGTACACAATTGAGGAGTTGACTGCTTCAAAGTCTACTACATAAATGCTTGATAGTGTTGAAGTGACTCCTCTCCTAGACTTGTTTTTCTTCTAAATGGTTACAACCAAAAAGGTTCAAGAGTTTTTGTCTACCTATCATTACTCAAAATGACATAATTCATGCCATTCATGCAATAATCATCATATTCATATAGAATCCATTAACGGGTTTAAATATTATAGGATTAAAATAGGTTTAAGTTCAAAAAGACTAAAAAAAAAAGGGTATAATGTCTTATGGAAATAGGGAAAGTAGTTTTATTAGCATAAAAGCTTAAATAAAAAGGAATAAAAATGAGGTTCATCATTCCCCCCTAACTTATTCTTCTACTTGTCCTCAAGAAGGAGGTAATTGGTTTTGATGCCAAGCCTATGTTCTAAAATCCCCCACATTGGTTTCACTTGTAGAATTTTCGATAGGACTCTAGTAGAAACCTTGATTCCTAGGTAATCCATCCCATCTAGGCTTTTCTACATTATGGTCACATGGCTTGTATTCTTTCCAATGTGGCATTGGAGACTAGAGAAGAAGTGGTTGAAAAATCATGCTTATCCACTTTTCCTATAGTGCTTTGCCTAAGTGTACATACTTGTTTTCCCTCCTTACTACTACATGGTATTTTTATAGAGACAGTGGCTGTCTTTGCTTTAATTCATCTAGTAGTCCATTCCATCTCTGAGCCAAGTACCCAAAAAACTATTCTTTCTGAAGAATTGGCTACATGTTCATATTCTTGATAGACATTTTCTCTAACTACCATGATTTCATTCTTCAAGATAGGGTCCTTATTCTTTTGAATCCATTCATAAAAGATAGTATTTGGATCCCTTGCCTCAGCTCATAGAGGTAATGAAATAATTTTTTTCTAATAATAAGTCTTAGATTACTCACCCCAACTATTTTCAGTATGAATATAAGACATAAGGGCTTTTAGATGAATATTTCCTATATAGATCAATAGGTTCCATTGTGAGTCATAAGGAACAACATAATTATGGAAGTAAAGTTCACAAAGAAAATTTTTAATTCTAGAAGGAGATGACTAGTATGCCAAGAGAAAATCATAAGGAGTTACAAGAGATGGATTAATGTTGGATAAAACTTTTGACAAATGATAAGAGAAACATATTTCCCTTAAATGTAATGCATAAACCCTAGGTGGCAGTTTGTACTAGAAAATTTATGGTTCATTACATTCTCCATTTATTCTTCATCCTAGAAATCTCTACTTCCTTTCTCATGAGTTCCTCCCATAGTTGCTCCTCCTTCTACCATGCTTCTTATTTCTCTTTCATACCCTATAATGAGTTCAATGCTATTGAGGCCCATGAGAATGAAGAGGCTTTATGATACCAATTGTAACTCTTGGCTCCTCTTGATGATGTTTGGTTTCTTGATCAACCACTATTGCAAGGTTTTCCAAACTACTAGCATGTGGTTCTCTGCCATCTTGTTTCTCTTGGTTTATTTATTTTTCTTATGTCTCCCACTCTTGATTGACTTCTTCTTCGATAGCATCATTTTCTCCAATCAAGAGACCTCTATCATGCACTAAAACTTAAATCTCTTATGCTGAATCTACCTCTATCAATTTATTTCCTGCAACATTATTGGAAGATGAAGGTGTTTGTAAAACTGGAGATGGCTGGTTAAACAATACTCTTTCCTCTACACTAGGTGAAGTATGCTTAGAATCAAAAGAAATTGGAACAAAAGTTTTCTTGAGGGGTATCTCTTTCTTTTTATTGGGCATTTTTCTAAGTCTATGGATTCTCCTTACAACCATAATGAGGGACTTCTTTGATTTCTTAGTGGCTACATGTTGTGCCACCTCAACTTTTCTCTTCCTACATATAGGATTCTAAACTTTATCTTTCCTTTTACCAATACATTTTCCTTCCCCACTTCTTCTCTCTTATGAATTCTTATGTTTGGGGTTATATTTGCAATATGGTTTTCTTTAAAAACAAAATTGGAACTATCAACATTTAAATTTTTTGGTTTAGAAGAAATTGTTTTGTCCTTAGCAGGGCTTGGACTTGAAGTCTCAGTTGCAAGTGCTCTCAAGGAAGTGGTACACGGGGTAAAATGTGTCCCTATCTTCCCTCTAATTTTATGTGTCAATTCTTAGTCCCGAGATCCCAAATATTATAGTCTAACCCTTCTAATTTTCAAAAACTCTTCACATGTCATGTTTGGATATCTTTCTTGCAAGGTTTTCTCAATTAACAATTGAATCAAACAATGATTGGAGATAGAATCTAACTTACCTTTATGAGTCTATTTATCCATTCTATTTAACAATTTATACAAGAAATTAGGGACATTCATTATTCTGATATGTTGGAGGTGACTCAACAACTTAAAATGTACTTAATAAACCAAGGACTGCCAACCCTCATAAGTTAGATATTTTATGATGTAGACTACTACAAAGGTCCATTTTAGCGATGAAGATAGCCTCCACGTTCCTTGATTTATCACTTCCAATGGAGGATCCCTTGGTTTCATGAATTCAACCCTTGTTGATATGGCATCATGACCCCGAGGAAATGGCTCACTAACTGTAGGTAACCCTATAACTTCAACCATCCTTTCCTCAGTGACTAAAATTTTTAAACCCTTCACTACTGCTTCATCATTTTCAAGAGTGTGAGAAAATTGCATAGCAACTTCATCATTAAAATCATGGAGATTTAGGAAGTAATCAAGCCATCCACACTCCCTAAATACTAGCTCACATTCACCATATCCTAAGATGAGCTCATGGTGAATAGGGGACCACCCATCTTCACACAACTTCCTTCTACTTTATTTTTGTCTAGAAAATTCAAATATAACCAAGCTTCTTGTTTTCTTCCTCTTTCTATGCCATTTTGTAACTTTTCTTTTGGAAAAAATTATTCTTCCCACAATACCTCACATCTTCCAAAATTTAATTATTGCAAATTATGACAACAAAAGGCAATTTTTTTGGATAGTGGAGTTAAAAATATTAGGACAACATGACAATAAAAAGGGCAAAGGAATAATTTATCTTGATGATTCACAAATTAAAATTGGCTAGACCATGCAACATGTGTTCATGTAGCATGGTTGTTTCAAAATTTATTATGCAAGATTTTCTTCAAAAATTCATGAGTGCAAAAAATAAGGGGTTGACATTTGGCAACTCCCCCCCCCCCAACTTAAGGTGAATTAGGTGTCCGCACATGTAGAAAGAGGAGTGATATCGAGAAAAATTGAAATGCTATAGAAAATATATCAATAATGTGAATGATATAATAAATATATTTAAAGTAATAATAAATAATAAGATCTTGCACGCACCTAAAAATATGTAATAATGAAAACAACAAGTTCCAAGTGAATGATACTGAAGAATATCCACTCTTTGACAACTAATGCTCATAAAAATAACTTAGAGATGGACTTGGAGTACAAAGAGGATATTTGTAGAGATGGATTTGGAGTACAAAGATGATATTAATGGAAAGAAAGGAGAATGAAAATAGAATGTATGACATAATGGAAGTGATGTAGCATGAGTGATGAAGAAGGGGGTCTCCACGCATACATATAAACTTTATTATGAATAAAGTGGGGTTGCCTTTATGACATGTGTGACGAACCATAAGGTTCACCATCTTTGGCTGTGGGAATATTGGGATCCTAGTCCTCTACAAATTGCTATAGGAGCTCTTCGTTGCTGACAGGTTTATGATAAAGATGAAAGCAATGCGCATTCACTAATAGCTGAAACTTGACTAGATCAATAGTGTAGAGTCAAACAACACTATTTGGAAAGACCTTTGCAACTTCATAATGTCCAAGTCATCATGTTTGAAGTTTTCCTTGATTGTCTATGTACTTAGAATTATACAATAAGGCCCAATCACTAGGTTTAAACTACTTCTCTTTTATATACCTGTCATGCCATTTAGTTTGTTGGTGTTGAATAAGCTTAGTATGTTGAAGGGAAAACTTCCTCATTTCATTAAAGGCATTGAGATGTATGAGACGGTCTACTTGGGCTTCTAATAAATCCATGTTAAAATCTAATATTTTCTTGAGAGTTTTATGCTTAAACTGTATAGGCATTATTGCTATCTTTCCATACACTAGTTCAAATGGGGTAAAAACTATTGTAGTCTTCCATGCTATTCTATAGGCCCACATTGCCTCTGGAAATTTGTTTGCCCAATCCTTCTTATGAAGTGCCATAATATTTGTTAAAATTGCTTCAATTTTTTGGTTTGTCACCTTTTCCTATCCATTGGCCTATGGGTGGTAAGGAGTAGATTTCCTATTCCTTATGTTATATTCATTCACCAATGCCGTATCAAGGTGGAAGTGAATTGAGCACCTTGGTTTGTCACTATCTCTCTAGGAACTTGATATCTGGTAAAAATTTCCTCATATAGGAATTTAGCCACCTTGTTATCTCTAGCATGTTTCATGGCTTTGACTTTAACCCATTTGGTTGGGTAATCAATGCATACAAGGATTTTTTTGTACCATTAGATGGTGGATCAATAGGTCTAATCAAATCGATACCCCGTTTTTCCAATGGGGTAGTAACAATTTGAGGATTTAATGGCATCTCATCACTTTTGGTGGGTCTCCCCATTTATTGGGACCTATCACATTTACTTGTGTACTTTATTGCATCCTTGTGAATACTAGGCCAATAGTACCTTGTATTGAGGATTTTCATTGTTGTTCTTTCAGCAACAAAATGGCCACCACAGGGCTCATCATGGAAGGCATGAAGAATTTCAAATGTTTCATCTTCTCTAACACATCTCCTCATCATGCATGATTTGGGTCCATATAGAATAAACATCCTGCTATCCAAGAGAACGGAAAACTCTTCTCCACTAGCTTTCTTTTTTCCTCGGGGGGAAAATGTGGAGGAATTTTACCTACAACAAGATAATTTTCTATATCTGCATGCCATGGTGTTTTGACACATAGAAAATAGATGTTCATCAGGAAATGAATCATCTATGGTAGGTTCTTGAACTTTTGTTGTCAGTCTAGATAAAAAGTCTACTGCAATATTTTCTTTGTGTGGTTTGTCAATAATTGTAATGTCAAATTCTTACATAAGGAGTAGCCATCTTGCAATTCTTCGTGTAACAAGATATTTGTTCATAAGATATCCGATGACAACATATTTTGTATGAACAAATATCTAATATCTTGTTATATACTGTCTAAATTTGTTCAAATCATAAATGACAACCAACAACTCCTTTGTTTTCTTTGTTACTGTATAATATAATTATGCTCCTTGCAAGTTCTTGCTGACATAATATATGACATTAAAAATAGCTCCTTCCTTCTATCTTAATATCGCTCCTATTGTATAATTAGAAGCATTTGTATCTATGTGAAATAAAATATCCCAGTTATGCCCTTTAAGGATATGAGCTTGTGTCAATGGAGTCTTTATGTCATGGAATGCTTTTTCACATGATGGTGTCCACTGAAATTCAACTTCTTTAGTGAGTAGAGTATATAATGAAGTAACTATCTTACTGAAATATTGAATGTGTATGTGGGAAAAATGGGTTGTTAGATTTTAAAATGTGAAAAATATGTAAAATACCAATCCACACACACACACAGGACTTCTTGATGCAAGCTATGGAGTAACGATGCGTTACTCAGCTTCCCAAGGAGGGTCCCATGGTTCTCTATCTCACAATGTCCCTCAAACCAATGTTTTGCTCTCAGATTACTGAGCAAAATGGTTTAGGGATGGCAAATATGAGAACGAGAGAGATTTTAACTGTTTTTAATACGAGATGTGTTATAAGCTAGATGAGATGCTAGAAATGCAACAAACTGAATGATAAGATGACGAGATTAGTATGAAGATTATCCTAGCATACTATACTTACTCTATGATGGAACTAAAATGATAAATAAACTACTTTAGCATGCATATTCATGATTAATTCTGATCTAAAAGAAGCTAAATGAAGAGCATATATAAAATGAAAGCTTGAAACAATTTGAGCATAAGTGTGATGCTTCAAATTTGAAAGATGATTGTTAAGAATGGAGGAATGAGAGCTCTATTTATAGCACAAACAGGGCAATGGATGGTCAGGATTGAAAGGTTTAATCAAGGGCCAAGTTTGAAAGTTGGGGATCCATGTGCACAATTTGCACCAATGAAATGATGACAAGTGTCAACATAGGATTGGGTTGAAAGAAGAGGTTGGAGGCATTAAAGGCCTGAGGAGACCTCATGGTTATCTAAAGGCTAAGGGTCAAGTCTAAGTTAGGTTTACCCACTGAATTAGGATCTAATCCAAGGATAAACCTTTGTGCAAATGATTAAGAGATAATCATGGTCAAAGCATTAATAACCTGATGAGACCCTTGGGTTGGATAGAGGTTGAGTCAAAACAAATATTTTAACCATGTGGGAGGGTTTGAAATAACCATTAATGGTTATTGGAGACTTTGTGGATTAAGTGGTTGAAGGTTGGAAGCCTTCAATGGTTTTCAAAGACTTTAAGGTTTTTGGTGGTTGAAGGTTGAAAACCTTCAATGGTTATCCAAGACTTTGGGCCATTTGAGAAGTGACCTCCCTTTGCTTAGGGATGTGACAAAGTTTAGAGGGGGTTTAGGTTAATTAGAATTGGTTAGAAGATTCTAGAAGGGATTAGGAAGGGGTTTGGGATTTTGCAAGTGGATGGGGGATAATAGGATTTAATTGAATTATTTGATTTTCATTCAATTTGGTTGTAATTAAATAAATTTGATTTATTCAATTTAGGATAACTATTTAATTAAATTTGAATTTAATTAAAAATGGCTAGGGGGATTTAATTGAATAAAATGATTTATTCATTAAATGGTATAGTGAATTTTATTTAAATAAACTGAGTAATTTATTTAATAAAATAGAAGAATGTGGATAATTTAATTAAATTGGATTTAATCAAAATAGAAAAATGAACATAAAATATTCATTTAGGAATGTGGTCATTTTTATACGTCTACATTTTGCCCCTCTTTGAAGTGACGTGTGTGCACATGTTAATTCAAAGAAAATGATGTGTTTTTGTGTTTTTATGATCAAATGCAATTTTTGTTGTGTCGCTTTTTTGATTTGCCAATCGTGCCCCAGATTTGATGTGATGCCCCAGATTCGATATTTGATGTGATGCCCCCTCGGGAGATGAATCAATTTTATTTATTTTTGGTTGGAAAATTTTTGATTTAAATTGATGACGTTCGTATGATGTGTAGGATTTCATGTGTGTAGGAAGTGCGTAAATTGATTCATCTCCCGAAAAATTAAAAATGTTTTAGTATAGGGGAGACCGCGACCATATTACAGGCCCAGTTAGGTAACCCTAATTTCATTTTTCTCCTATAAAAAGGGAAAAGGGTTTGATTTGAATTCATTTGTGCTTGTTGACTTTGAAAAGAAGAGAATTTGCTCTGGAGAGAAAATGCCGATTCCTTACCACAGACACCGTTTCGAGCGCGTTCGGAGATATCGGAGACCTGCAGCGCATGGACCACCAGTAAGTCAACCCTTTTGACCCTTTTTTGATTTTTGATTTTGTCGATTTTAGGTGTTTTTTGAATTTTTAAGTTCGGGCGTTGCGGTTTAGCACGTCTAAGGTAAACAGTAGCGCATACGCAATGCGATCTAGCGCATCGGGGTCAAATTTAGGGGTCGCGTCCGAAAATATTTGGTAGCACATAGGATTTTTAGGTTAGCGCGTCTACGGAAAACAGCGCATGTAAAGCCAATGTTAGCGCGTAAGGGAAACAGGATAGCGCATCACTTTGACCTAGCGCATAGGACGCATAGAAGTTCGCAGGAAGCCGGAGGGTTAGCGCGTGATCATAACCTAGCGCATAGGGTTTAACAGGTAGCGCTTAGGAAGATTAGATTAGCGCGCAGAGTGTTTCTAGCGCATAGAATGGAAAGGCGAGCGCCTAGGGAGGATAGATTAGCGCGTAGACAGAGTCTAGCGCATAGGTTAGTTTAGGTAGCGCAGTGGAGGAAAATAATAGCGCATAGACATAGTCTAGCGCATAGGGCAAATAGATTAGCGCTTAGGAAAGGCAGCGTAGCGCATGGATGGAATCTAGCGCATAAGACAAATAGGTTAGCGCGTAGGACAAACAGCCTAGCGCGTGGGTCTTTTTTTAGCGCATTTCATGTCTGTTTTAGCGCATCCAGGAAAAATTTGTGTTGTGGTCGATCTAAAATGTGGTGTTTTTGCGTGTCTGTCGTGTTTTTGATGCATGTATCCAATATGAGCATTTGTATAACTTGTTTTGATGTGAATGTTTCCAAGTTATGTATAGATATCAAGCTATTTGTGGGGATCAGAACATGATTTATTTGTGTTATCTGTTTTAAGTTCAAAATGCATATGAAAGCCTGAGTTGTTTTACAAGCCGATATGGGTTGGAAACTTGAGTTGTTTTACAAGTTTTGATATGGGTGGGAAACTTGAGTTGTTTTACAAGTTTGTGATTGTGGTACTTGAGTTGTTTTACAAGTTTTGATATGGTTTTTGAGAACTTGAGTTGTTTTACAAGTTGATATGAAATGATAGGTTTTTGAACTTGATGTAGATGAGCAAATTTGTGGCATGTTGTTGATGTAAGTTTTATTTTGATATCTTGTTGTTGAAGTGGAATCTGATATTGGATATGTTTTGTTTGTTGACAGGAGCGATTGGGGATCGTGCAGTCGAGGGAGAGATTCCCGAGACCATGGACACTGATACCACGTCTGTCACAGGCAGACCTGGACATTATTGAGAGGTGTGGATTGACCTCACTTTTAGACATGCCTCGGTTTACTGTGAACCGGGGACTCTTGACAGCACTGGCAGAGAGGTGGCATAGTGACATGAACACCTTCCATTTTGCTACTGGGGAGATGACCGTGACACCAGAGGACTGCTATCGTATCCTGCGTATTCCTGTGGTAGGGGCTATATTGCCCTATGAGCAGACAGAGGAGGGTGGCACAGAGGCACTGCACCGGATTTTTCATGATGAGAGCGTCTGTGGGTATGAGATCCCGTGGCAGGAGTTCCTGGATCTGGATTATGCACCGCTGCCATCTGTATTGGCAGGATTTATTGGAGGATTCCTTTGTCCTGATTGCAGGTCAAAGGGATTTTCAGTGGGATGGGGGCTGGTTCTGGAGCAGATGGTCACACAGGGCCGAAGATTTGCATGGGGGTCAGCGATGCTGGCCCACCTTTACAGGAGCCTGCACGAGGTAGTATACCTCGGTTATAGCAGTTTATCAGCAGGGGTGACACTCTTACAGGTATGGTGCTGGGAGCACATTCCAGCAGCGAGGCCACTGGCAGACAGGGATAGGCCCGTGGGGGCAGCTTATGCATATGGTTATAGAGGCCTAGTTGTCCAGCATAAGCTGGGCAAACTAGAGCACTGGAGGAGGGTTTTGGATGACATAGATACGGTCACCTGGAGACCGTACACAGGCTGCGAGGTATGGGCCGAGGATGGTATGGAGATGCCTTTTGTGTTCATGACGAGGTATCTGATCGGGAGGACTCCATTCGTCATTGAGCGATTTTTGGTTACCCGAGTTTTGAGGTAGTTTGGGAGACAGCAGGGGATTCCCCAGGGGACGTGCCTATATGCACGGCGGCAGCAGGATGTGGCCGATTGGGGGCCGACTATTGACAGTGCCGTTGCGATTGAGGAGTTTACTGGTTTGGCTGGGCAGATCTGGGACTATGCCCCAGAGATACAGGATGCTGGTATGACTGACGAGTTTGCTCGTTTATTTGCTGCTCGGGCTGTTGCTAGGATCTCAGATCCAGAGGAGATGAGACCGGTTTTTGATTCGGATGGAGAGGAGGGAGACGGGGGAGATGAGGGGAATGATGGGGATGATGGGGGTGATGGAGGGAGGAGGAGAGGGAGAGGTGTGCAGAGGGCGGTACGACAGGGCCGGATTGAGAGAGGGAGGGGAGGATTGGCCATTGGAGCCGGGAGAGAGGGCAGAGTCACAGAGGTACTAGCGGCAGTAGGAGGAGAGGAGGAGGTGGGGAGGCCAGTACAGAGGAGGAGGATAGATATTCTTCCACCTCCCATACCCAGGACAGGCCGAGTGGGGGGAGTGGCGCCAGCACAGGTACCGCTACGGGTTCGAGTGCCGGGACACATAGAGGACGCCCAGATCCGGACTCTTCAGATCACTGTGCAGCAGCTGCAGGCACAGATTTTGACTTATCAGAGGCAGATCTCTCAGTTGATCACTGAGAGAGATACCGAGATGGAGCGGCGGGGGCGAGCAGAGGAGGCCTTGGCGACCGTACAGAGAGCTGCGACGGGTGGTCCCTTGAGAGACACCCTGAGAGAGCTGACACGGAGTGTGCAGGAGGCTGCATATTACAGGCGGCATTATGAGGAGGTGGTACCTAGAGAGCGGCGTGTAGAGAGCTTTGCGCAGTTGAGATCGAGTCGATCTCGAACTGCCGGGACACGATCGGAGAGCCGTGGTGTGACAGGGCCAGTGGGACAGGACCCTCCTGCCGATCCGGGTGCGAGTGTCTCAGGAGCCAGACAGGATCCTCCTAGAGATCCAGGAGCAGGTGCCTCAGGGGCCAGACCATCTCCATCAGGGGATAGTCATACTTGAGAGACATGGTCTCTATTATATTTTGAGCAGTGTATTCTTTGTACCGGACACAGTTTCGACACATTCTGTAGATGTTGATCATTTTTTGAGAGATATATATATAGAGCACCATTTTTGACCTATGTGATGTGTTTATGGATGTATGTTTTATGTGTCCTTCTTCCTTGTTATATGATGATGTAATGCTTATATACATGATATAATGTATGATATATATGTATGTTTTTGTGTGTTTATGAGATGTATCTTGAAAATGAGATGTATGATGTTAATATGCGGCTTTATGTAAGATGATGTGTAATGATGTAATAATGATAGAAGAGATAATAACGATATGCAACTTATGATAAAATGAGATGCAACTAATTGTAAAATGATATGCAACTAATTATGTTTGGATCATCTCTCATTCTGTATTTGCCATCCGATATAACCATTCATTTGCTTTCTTTGTAAATATCATCATTGAGCATTGATTTGTTTAGGATATGTTGAAAATTTATACAAGCATAATGGTATAATTGAACCATAATGACCTGAGTAAAATTTACATGATTTTTAATTTTGCAAGATAGCACAAGCGTCAAGGTATAATTGAACCAGGACGACTTGAGTGCGTATTGCGTAAACAGACAAGAGTAGATCATTTATAATGTGTGAAATGGGATCAAGCCTTCAGTGATATGGATCACGTCTCGAGGCAAATATTCACACAATACAAGTGATCGCCTCCCAAACAGAAGACTAAGAAAATGTTGGAAGTTTCTCATGATCTCTGGCTGTGAAGCTTTTGATGAGATAAGGAAAAGACTCCAATTTAAAAAGTTCAAAATGCAAAATAATCAAGACTTTAATGCGATAATGCAACATTGAGTACTTCAGAAAATCATCCATCCTTAAGTTTCTGGTGTATTGTTCGTGTTTGGTTGTTGTGATGTAGTGTAGTTGTGTTTGTTGGATGTCATATGTCTAAGTTTTGCAATAGTTGGCATGTCTTGAATGTTTGCAAGTTTTTGAATAGTCTAATGTCCCTAGATGAGTGTTTCTGCTGGATATGAGTATGTACAGTGATTTCCAAGCCATGGTAAAATGTGGTAGATGAATAACCCAGGATAGTGACTACGCTAAGTATGTCCTGGATAGATATATGCTAAGTGTCGGGCGATGGCCGAGAGTGTTTTGATGGATAAAATGGCATGGATATAGAGAAAGGAGCCGACCTTTCACAAAGGCGCCTGTTTACCAGGTTTTCACCATTTGTTTTTATTGTACTTTGTATCTTAACTTATTCTGGAGTTTTGTATTTTTTTATTTTTTATTTTTTATTTTTTATTTTTTTTTGGTTTGTTTTTGTCGTTTTCCGTGCACTAGGCTACTTTAAGTATAGTACTTCTTTAGATGAATGCTATTAGTTGGATCATCAAGCACATCTCCTTCAGAATTTGTTAGCTGATAAGCACCTGATCCATAGACTGAAATGATGACATAAGGACCCAACCAGTTAGGTTCAAATTTCCCTTTCTTTTCTCTATCTTGCTGGTTTCTTGGATTTTCTTTTAAGACTAGATCACCAACCTTGAAGTTACGAGGAATGACCTTATGATTGTAGCTCCGGCACATGCGTTGCTGATATGCTTTGAGATGAGTATAAGCATGTTGGCGTCTTTCATCTAATAGTTCCAATTCTTGCAGTCGATTGACCCGATACTCTTCATCTGGAATCAAACCTTTCAAAGAGACTCTAAGAGATGGAATTTCTACCTCCAAGGGTAAAATAGCCTCTGATCCATATACCAAGGAATATGGTGTTGCCCCTGTAGGTGTGTGGATGCTAGTCCTGTAGGCCCAAAGAGCTGGATTGAGTTGTATATGCCAATCTTTGCCTGCATCATTCACTATTTTCTTAAGGATTTTTAGGATCGTTTTGTTAGATGCTTCTGCCTGACCATTTCCTTGTGGATAGTAGGGTGTAGAAAATCGATGCTGGATTTTGAATTTTTCACATAGTTCCTGCACATCTTGGTTTTTGAAAGGTCGTCCATTATCTGTGACAATTGAACTTGGAATACCATATCTGCAGATCAGATAATTTAAGATAAAAGAAGCAATTTGTTTCCCAGTTACTGTGGTCATGGGAACTGCTTCAATCCATTTGGTAAAGTATTCTGTGGCAGTTATAATGAACTTGTATCCATTTGAAGATGAAGGATGTATTTTGCCTACCAGATCTAATCCCCACTGACAAAAGGGCCAGGATGTGGTAAATGGTTGCAGTTCCTGTGCTGGTGCATGTATCAGATTGCCATGGATTTGGCATTTAGGACATTTTTTGGCGAAATGATATGAGTCTTTTTCCATGGTAGGCCAGTAGTATCCCATTCGTAGAAGCTTTTTAGCAAGAGTAGTGCCACTCGAATGTGTACCACAAATACCTTCGTGAAGCTCGTGTAAAGCTGAATCAGAATCATTACGATCAAGACAACGAAGAAGAGTACCATCTAGACCCCGACGATATAAGGTATCAGCGGTAAGGGTGTAACGGGCAGCTTGTCGGATAAAGTTACGTTTTTGGTTGCGGGATTGGTCAATGGGTAATATATTATGCTTGAGGTAGTCATATATTGGTCCATATAACGGAGAATCTGAACCGGTTAAGGCATATATAACATGAGATTCAGAATGGTCATAGGCGGGAGAGAACAGTTGCTCTACCAGGAACTCATAACGACTCTGTTGTTCTAGAATTTGTAGTAATGAAGCGATCGTAGCCATTGCATCGGCTGCTTTGTTATTTAACCTTGGTATTTGCTCAAAAGTGATGTGCACAAAATACTATTTGAAATCATCCACCATCCGTTTGTAGGGTAGTAGCTTATCATCCTTTGTCTGATAGTTGTTGTTGATTTGATTGATGACCAATTGTGAGTCTCCATAGACTTTTAATTCTGTGATCTTCCATTCAACGGCCATTTTGATGCCTATGACCAATGCTTCATATTCAGCCATATTATTTGTACATGGAAACATAAGCCTGTATGATCTTGGCATAGTGTGTCCTTCAGGGGTGATGAATAGAATGCCGGCCCCTGAACCATGTTGGGTATAGGATCCATCAAAGTATAGGATCCATTGTTTGGAGGAAAGAGCAAAAACGTCCCTGTCTGGAAATTCAATGTCCATGATTTGTTTTCCTGGTAGCGGTGCTTCAGCCAGCTGATCTGCAATTGCTTGTCCCTTGATGGCGCGTCTTTTTGTGTAGTGGATGTCAAACTCACTGAGAATCATAACCCATTTAGCCAATCGGCCTGTGAGAGCTGCCTTGCTGAGTAAATATTTGAGAGGATCAATTTTGGCTACTAGCTTGATAGTGTGTGCTAGCATATAATGTCGGAACTTTTGAGATGCAAAAACAACTGTTAGGCAAGCCTTTTCAATGAATGTATAATTGAGCTCATATCCATTCAATGTTCTACTGATATAATATATGGCGCGTTCCTTTCCTTGTTGATCTTCTTGTGCCAATAATGCCCCCAGTGAAACATCTGTCGTTGATATATACAATATAAGAGGCTTTCCTGTAATTGGTGGTACTAGAACTGGTGGATTCATCAGGTACTGTTTAATTTGGTAAAAGGATTCTGCACATTTAGTCTCCCATTTGAATGGCACATTTTTGTGTAACAAGTGGTTAAATGGCAGACTTTTATCTGCTAGTTGAGCGATGAATCGTCTGATTGATTGAAGTCATCCTTGGAGAGATCGAAGTTGACTGATATTATTCGGTGGTGGCATATCCATGATGGCTTGTACCTTTGCTGGATCCACTTCAATACCTTTAGCTGAGACGATGTAACCTAGTAACTTGCCTGATGTAACCCCGAAGACACACTTTTTAGGGTTGAGTCGGACTTTGAATTTCTGCAATCGATCAAAGATCTTTGTTAGGATGCCAAGATGTTCAGCTCTGGTGAAAGATTTGGCTAGTAAATCATCCACATAGTCTTCCATAAATGTGTGCATCATATCATGGAATATGGTTGTCATTGCTCTTTGGTAAGTGGCTCCGGCATTCTTTAAGCCAAAAGGCATTACATTCCAACAGTATGTGCCCCAAGGACAGGTGAATGCTGTTTTGTCTTGATCTTCAGGAGCTATTTTGATTTGATTATAGCCTGAGAAACCGTCCATTAATGAGAGCATTGCATGGCCTACTGTGAGATCTACAATTATATCAATATCTACAATTATATCAATACTTGGTAGAGGAAAGTCATCCTTTGGGCAAGCTTTATTGACATCTCTGAAGTCGGTGCATATTCTGATACTACCATCTGGTTTTGAGACTGGAACAATGTTAGAAATCCATTCTGCATAGTCAATAGGTCAGATGAATCCGACATCTAATAATTTCTTTAATTCCGTTTTGACCATGAGTGCTATCTGTGGATTCATCTTTCGTAGTTTCTGCTTGACTGGCTTGACCCCTGCAGAGATGGACAAGTGATGCATGATTAGGTGTGGATCCACTCCAGGCATATCAGCATATGACCAGGCAAAGTTAATTTGCTGTCCTTTAAAGAAGATGATGAATGCCAATCTTTCCTCTTCGGTCAGAGATTCTGCAAGGTGAATGTTTCTGACTGCTTCAGTGGTACCAATGTTGATTGATTGAGTGGGCTCAATCAATATGGGTGATCGTTCATGAAAATGTTCAGGAAGAGTGTCAAGTCTCCCATCATTAGGTGCCTTAAAAAGGTTTTCACCCTCAGATGCGTCCTTTATTTTTACTTTTTTGGGATCCATTGCTGCCATTGACTGGTTGTCAGCATTAGATTCATTATTTGATTCATTTTTGCGACTGAGAGACTTGGCACTCCCTGAAGAACAGATGTCGTTATGCGGTTCACTGGTAGAGCCTGTTTCGGGATTTACGGTACATAGGTAGTGGATAATAGATTCATCATCTGGAAAAATTGGGATATCATGAGTCTCAGGTTCAGTCCAGTCGATGAGATCAGGGAAGACAAGTGGTAAGGAATCATAGGGTGGGTCAAGTTCAGCTACTGTAAGTGTTAGAATAGAGTTATCATCGTGATGGGTCTTGTTTTTAAAGAAATTTAGGGTTTCATCGAGGTCTTCGATGGTATCATCTTCTACATAGACTTGTTCGTAATATTGCTGTTCGCTTTCCTGAACGTCATAGATATGTTGTGGTCCAAATTCAAGAGGTCTATCTTCTGCGTTATGTTCTTCTTGAGAAATGGATATGAAATCAGTATCATCGGGGATATTTGTAGTAGCGTCGGAGCAGGTACCCCATTCATATTCATTTGAATCGGTCTCATAGGCATCATCCAAAATTCTATCTGTGTTGTAGACAGGTATGTTGTATGGCGAAAATAAATCCTTGATGATAGATACTATTTTGACATTTTGTGTGGATTCTGTATCTGATCCATCTTCTACATTCTGGATTTGTTCATATATTGTGCTTCCTCGGGGAGGAATGATGGGTGCTTGTGATGATAGGATTGGTTCTTGAGCCACTGGTGTGTGAATATGAGCCACTGCTGTAGATATGGCCTTCTTATGATTCAGAAGCTTTCCCTGATGTATCTTCTGATCTTGACGTTCTCTTGCCTTACAGATTGTTTCTGCTGATTCAAAGAGAGCTTCCTGCCATGATTCTTCCTTGTATTTCTTCTTTTCTTTCCATTGAGGTTTTGTATTTGTATTTGGCGGCCTTTTTAATAGGAAAGTGAATGTAGAACCTAATCCTGCTTTTTTTCTACTCGGTTGTGAAGGAAGATCTATAGGTTCAGTGACTCCTTGGCGTTTCCCAATAGGTCCTTTACCGCCATATCCCATTTGTTTCATGATCAGGTAGCCTTTTCCATACAAGTGTGTTGGTAGAACAATGTCTAGAGCCACCGCTCTATTAGCTTCTTCTTCATCTTTGTATAGCCAGTTAAGAACATCTTTATCTTCTGATTCATGTGCTAGAGTCCCCAATTGGATGAAGGTACCATTAAATTTAGTTATGGGCTGAGTTGCCTGATGTATTGATAGAGTAGGTAAACCATGTGATCTAGGTGATGTTGGCAATGTGGTTAAACATAAAGGCTCCATAGAGTATTCGCCCATGCCTTGGTCTTTGATTTGCATTTTCTGTTTGAAATCTCCCCATAAGGAGTTGGATTTTGCTATTGGTGGATCAGGTGTCGAAGACTGTTGCTTTTCTCTGTTATAAGGAACCAAACTGTCTTGGGCTGCCCCCATTGTATTGCAATGTTGAAATGGATTGTGATCAACTGATATGGAGATTTCCTGTCCATCATAAGGAAATTTGACACATTGGTGGTATGTAGAAGGTACTGCTTGCATTTCATGTATCCAGGGTCGGCCTAGTAAGATATTATAAGTGAGATCAATATCTAAAACTTGACATATAGTATCCTTTTGCACTGGGCCTACCTGAATAGGTAATATCACTGTTCCTTTAGAGGACCGTTCCTCATCATCATATGCTTTTATGGTGATCTTTTTACAAGGATCAATAGATTCTTCTGAGAAACCTAGTGCACGGATAAGCTTTAAAGTACGTATATTAAGTCCGGCTCCTCCATCTATTAAGACTCTTTTGACACGGTGTTTGCAAACAATGACTTCAATATGTAGAGGAGTATTATGCGGATGACTCAATGAAGTATTATCATGCTCTGAGAAAGTGAGGTTATGAGACTCTGTCATGTGGGCCACCATAGCTTGGAATTTGTCTGTATCCAGATTTTGAGGTACATTTGTTTCTAAGAGCGCTTGCTCCAATATGTCTTTGTGTCTTGGAGATAGCTTTAACAATTCCAGGATAGATATCTGAGCCGGAGTTTTTCACAGTTGAGTAACTAAGTCGTATTGGATCTTGGGTGTGGTGGTTGGAGGGGCAGTATGCCCCTTTAAGACATATTTCTGGGTCCGGGTTGTTACATTGACAGATTCATGATCACGTTTATCTCGAATGGTTATAACATTGACTTGATGGTCTTCAGCTGATATGTGATTGATTGTGTTGTTGTAGATGTGATTAATACGAGCTCCGCGGGTATCGTTTGAAGTTGATGCTCCATCTTTATAATTTGGTAAAGGATCTTTGAAGGCTTCGTGATCATTATTTGTTTTGAGACCATCCACTGTTAAGTCCCCTCGATCAATCATGTCTTGGATTATGTGTTTCAATCGCATGCACTCGTTTGTTCTATGACCTTTGTTTCGATGAAAATCACAATAATGGGAATCATTCCACCAAGGTGGTTTGATCGGGGGTTCATAATTGTTGATTGGAGGTAAAGAAAGAACCTTGTTTGCTAACAGCTCTCTGAATGCGGACTCTAATGATTGGCCCAATGGTGTGAAAATACGCTTATGGAAATTGTTGGTGTTGTTGCGTGAATTGTTGTTAGGCCCTGGATTCAGATTTTTGTTTTGATTATCATTGGCATTGTTGGTGTTGAGTTGTCCTTGAGTATTGTTGGGTGTATTGGGAGTAGCATTTTTAGGATTTTTCGTATTCTGAGTATTTCCTGATAAAGCAAGCACTGGCTGTTTAGATTTAGGATCATAGGATTCATTGTTGCCGTCGTTTTTGTTTCGAGTCCAAAATCGAGTTTTGTCTAGATTGGTATTGTTTTGGTTATTGTAGTTTGATGAGTTCGTTCCTTCTTTGTAGAATTTGAGTGTTCCCTTTTTGACACAAGCTTCCTCTACTTGGATGCCATTTTCAATTAACTTGTCAAAAGATGGGATGCATTGAAGTTTGAGTCTGTAACTCATTTCCCCATTCAAGTTATCAATGAAGATTTCCATTTTCTCTTTTTTAGGAATATCGCGAGGATATCTTGATACCATGCGTCGCCAACGTTGAAGGAATAACATGAATGTTTCATTGTTCTTTTGTTTGGTGTTGCAGATATCTAACATGGTTATGACATGTTGGATGTTGTAAGAATAATGGGTGATGAACTTGTTGACTAATTCGTCAAATGATCTAACAGGTGGTGTAATCTTGGATAACCATTCCATTGTTTGTCCTCCCAGGCTTCTTGGGAATAACCTCATCAGATACGTGTCATTATGAGCAAATTCAAGACTCATAGTACAAAATTCTCGAACATGATCTCGAGGATCACCTTTCCCATCATATTTATCAAATTTAGGAATGTCTGAGTTTGGAGGAAAAGGTATCATGTTTAAGCTTCTGTCAAATGGATAAGGACAGATTTCGTTTATAGAATATCGCATTGTTGTCCCTTGTTGCATATCATGCATTTGTCTTTGCAACATTTGCATCTGTTGAGTAAAAGCAACCAAAGGCCTATTATCTTGCCGAGGGAAAAGTTCTTCCCTTGGATTTGTTCTCATTTGAAAAGGTGTAGCAAATGGTATGTGTTGTTCGGGGGTTTCGAACATAGGTACTCGCATTTCTGGTATATGTTGTTCAGGTATGCGAGTCTCTTCTTCCCTTTGTTGTTCTTGATATGTGTATTGTTGAGATCCTGTTTGAAAGACATTTGCGTCGAAATCTTTAGGAATTTTGACACCTTTGCTTGTAAGCATAAGCAGATATTTTTCTTTGTCATTTTCCATGAGTTTTTCAATGAGTTTTTGGAATGAAGGATTTTCTTGGCATTCCTGAAGAATTGCGTCAGTAATTTCAGGATCTTCTGAAGATGGAATTTCAAAAGGATTTGATAACCTGCGATTCATACTTGATTCCGCGGGTGTCTCGCTTTGTTTGTTTCGTTGAGAACGAGTGACAGGCATTTCAATAGAAACTTTCAGTGATGAAAGGAACAAAGTCCTCGTTGATGTTTTGCTCTGGCGTTGGTGGTTCTGGTCTAGGTGTGTTATATGTGATGCACTCGTCGGGCAGGAATGCTGGATTGATTTTTCCTCCGCGGTTTATCTTTTGATTAAAAGCAGACTTTTGACAGTATGCTCTTGTTTTCAGGGGTTCTTTGTCAAATTCGCTGGATTTGTTTTGGATATAGCATTTGACGTGATAAAGAAATACCCGATGGGATTTGAAGAGTTGACGATTGATGTATAAAAATTTATTTCTCTTGACGAATTTGGAAAAGCTTGGTTGCTGTTTCTTTAACGTGATGTTGCGATAGAGGTTCTTCTTTCTCAGAATAAGGCGATTAGTCATGCATGAGTGATCAATGATTTCCTTTGATTGATTTGGACTCAGTTGATTCTTGTTTTGAAAATTTCAAATTTTACTTTATCAGAATGAAGGTTTAGCTATTCCTTCACGATAAAGTATGTCAAATGATATGGATAAGAGTTTCCTAATCTGGAAACTGAATTTGACAATTTGGAAAATTTCTAGACAAGTGTTTTTGAGGTGAGATCCGTAGGATATTTAAAGGATTGAATTGACACTGATGATGACAAGTTTCCGGATTATGATAGAAAAGACGTCCTCTAATGCTTGATTCGTTTTCAGATTTGGACAACCTTGTTTGACGCAAATTTGACTTGAAAAATAGTTTTATGGCTTGTTTCTATCACTCTGGTTTGATGAAAAACGTGTTTTGATGAAAAACTGTGTTTGAAATATTTTTGAGATTTTTCAAAATTTTTGGTTTTTCCAACTCTCTGTTTTTCTCCCTTTTCTCACGCACTAAAACAGTTGTTCGATGCGCTAGTAAATTCTCTCAATGCGCTAAAACTATTTATCCACGCGCTACTCTGCCCTTGGTTACGCGCTAAACAATTGATTCTGGAAAATTTTGTGTGGTTGACTGTGAAATATGTACGCGCTAAACTGTATTTTCCACGCGCTACCTGGTTTGGTTAATGCGCTAAAACAGAGATTCCACGCGCTAAGCTGCTCGTTACACGCGCTAAAACAGACTTTTTTTGAAATTTGTCGTGAAGTTTTTCCGAGAATTACGCGCTAGACTGTGACCTTGAAGCGCTAACTGGTTTATCTAATGCGCTAAAACAGAGTTTCAACGCGCTAAAATGTTTGTTATACGCGCTAAAACAGACTTTTTTTGAAATTTGTCGTGAAGTTTTTCCGAGAATTACGCACTAGACTGTGACCTTGAAGCGCTAACTGGTTTATCTAATGCGCTAAAACAGAGTTTCAACGCGCTAAAATGTTTGTTATACGCGCTAAAACAGATTTTTTTGAATTTTGTTGTGAAGTTTTCAGAAAATTGACGCCCTACACTGTGATTTTAACGCGCTAACTGGTTTGGTTGATGCGCTAAAGAAGAAATCCTACGTGCTAAGATTCTCGTTACACGCGCTAAAACATTTTGGTCTCTGTTTTACTTTCAGTTGAAACGCTACTATTTTTGTTGGACGCGCTATTTTGTTCTTCAGATGCGCTAAAGTAACTGTTTGACGCGCTAATATGTTGTTCTCACGCGCTAAACTGCCTTGATTTTTCCTCTTGGTGCTTTTGTGATGTTTTTGATTTTTGTTGAGAGAATTATCAAGTAGGATGGATGATTTTCTAAAATACAAAATGTAAACACGACATACAAAGTACAATCATTTTACCTAATCTAACATAAAGTGTATGTTCTGTCGAGGATGTTTTCGAATCCCCAATGTTTTAACAGGTTGGATACAAGATAAACACTTCAGAAAGACTCTTTATTCAAGGGTCATAAGCAACATCATAGCTCACTAGTCTCGATACTCCGTCAGCTCAAACAGCCATGTCACCCCCTAGAGGGCGCCCGTTTTTTTGCCTTTTGCCAGAAGTTAACTCAAAGTGAATTGCTTCACAGTTGAGTAGTTATCTTGGGAGATATATGGTGAGTAATCTTGTGGGCGGATTCTTCCCCACCCTTGCACTATGATGTTACAAATGTTTGGATACTGACTCAGCTCGAAGTTTCTAATGCTAAGGTTCTTAATCAGGCTTCCTGTTCGGCCGTCAGTGATAAACTCCCTCAGGAGGCTTCCCAACCTTTAGAACAAAGGCTTTACGTATCTCAAGGATACTGGGGGAAGGCTAATCGCTGCGCGCAACCGTTGAAAAGGACTTTCGTCACTTTCCACATTTGATTATAGTGGGTTGGAATTCTTGGCGTCAAAGCCGTTCCCCACTTAGGTCGTTCCCTTCACACCGGCCATAAACGGCTTCAAGAGTTGAGTGCAACTCCTCGGGAAGGCAGGCCTGCTAAAGGATTTATTGCTTGAATAAAAAAAAGCATAAGAGTGGTTTGGCTTTTTGGTCACCCAGTTAAGGGGAGAGCATATACCTTCCACTTTCGATACACAACAGATAAGTTGTTCTTTTTAGCCTTCAAGACAATGGTTTGCTAACCTCTATTTGGAGATGTTGCTCCAATCAGCATGGTGTTCTTTTTAATCCTTTATAGCAATGATTATTTAATCTATGGAAAATAGATCGTCAACAAAGCAAATTTCGATATTCGAGGTCAACAAAAAGAAAAACGTTTTGCTTGTAAAACAAAATCTCCTCGCTTTTCTTGCAAGAAATTTGTTAAAAATCCTGCAAAAGAAATCGGTTAGTTTGTTTCGGGGGACTTCCACAAGTCTAAAATTATTTATTCGGTTACACAATCTTTTTTGTTGGTTTTGTTGTTGATGCGCTACAGAACAAACTGTACGCGCTACAATATTCGGTGGATGCGCTACTGTTCCGTTTGCATGCGCTATTCTGTTTCCCGGAAGCGCTACTATGTGGCTTTGATGCGCTAATTTATGGTCTGGTTTTTTTAGCGGCCTGTTTTTCGGGGATTTTGGAATTTAATGCGCTAACTGTCCGTTTGGATGCGCTGGAAGATTTAGTATAAGCGCTTGTATATTGGGCCGATGCGCTAATCTGTCAGGTAGAAGCGCTGATCCGTGTTTCGGTTTTTCTCGAAAAATGGTGAATTTATATGCGCTAACTGTCCGCTGAGACGCGCTAGTATATGCAGGTGAAGCGCTAAATATGGGGGTCTATGCGCTAGTCTGTCATGTAGAAGCGCTAATCTGTGTTCCGCCGGCGTCGACACCTACAGGAAAAATTGTTAAATAGTATTATGCGCTAAGGAACAGGTTTAACGCGCTAAGACAGAAAGCCCACGCGTTAAACAGTAGGCTAGAAGCGCTAAACTGTTCGGCGAATGCGCTAACATATGTCTTTGATGCGCTAATTCTAGTTTCCCGCGTACCTGCAAAACTCTTCAAATTCAAAAAACGATAGGTTATTGGGGTGCGTGCCCCACGGTGGGCGCCACAAATGTATGTGGGAAAAATGGGTTGTTAGATTTTAAAATGTGAAAAATATGTAAAATACCAATCCACACACACACACAGGACTTCTTGATGCAAGCTATGGAGTAACGATGCGTTACTCAGCTTCCCAAGGAGGGTCCCATGGTTCTCTATCTCACAATGTCCCTCAAACCAATGTTTTGCTCTCAGATTACTGAGCAAAATGGTTTAGGGATGGCAAATATGAGAACGAGAGAGATTTTAACTGTTTTTAATACGAGATGTGTTATAAGCTAGATGAGATGCTAGAAATGCAACAAACTGAATGATAAGATGACCAGGGGAGATACCCACTGGTTGTTTGAGATAATATTATAAACTCTGCATTCAATAATTTTTGTAATTTATCCTTTACTATTTCTCTAACTCAAATTTTACCCTTCTTTGGGGTTTCCTAATAGGTCTTCTATATTCTTTAATATATATTCTATGTGTGCAGAGTTTTGGATCTAGCCCCTTCATGCCAGTGTAATCTCATGTAAAAGGCTATTTGTGAGTTTGTAATAGAGTTGTCAAAGAATCTTGTTGTGCTATAGGAAATTTGATGTAGATATTCAAGCATTTTCAATTTATATTTGTTTGATTATATTAGTCTTAGAAGGCATATCAATACAGGGCATCTTAATTTCATGTGGCAACAATGTATGCAACAATTGTGCAGTTGCAAGAAATGTAGATGCATTAGATGCTAGGAGGAGTGGATGCAAAGGGCATGCTGAACAAGATGAATACTTATTATATTGTTGATCTAATTTATAATCATTTAGCATAACCTAGGATAACACATCATCTTCATCTTGAAGTTGCATAATAGGTCCTCGGTCTATTATCATAAGTTTCTTTAAGGAGTTATCTTCTTCCTCCTTGTCTCCCACATTTGGCCAAATGGGCTGATTTGTTTCACCGTTAGGTTGAGATGGAGGATATAGTATAAGTTTATTCGTACTATCTCCATTGGAGATTTTCATATCTCATAATCTACATCCTATATAAGCATCTACTGTAGCTAACCAAGATCTTCCTAAAATGATGGGATATCCTCCTAGGGTGGATTTAGGAGAGAGGATCATGAAATTAGTAGGATATTCCCAGGAGTCTAAAGTGACAGCTATATCCTCAATAACCCCTTTTGGTTTGACTCTATAACTATTAGCTAACTGAAGAACTGTGGGGATGGGTCTTAGATTTTCAATACTAAAAGGTGTTGAATAACTTCTTTTGTCATAACATTTATGATTGCACCTAAATCTATTAATGCATTTTTCACTAATATGCCATTGATGGTGATGGCTACCATTGGGCTTCCTAGATCAAAATATTTAGGGACAATAGTTCTACCTAACATTATATCTGCTATTTACCCCATTACATGAATAGTCTACGGGTCTTTCTTCTTCCTACCGGATTTCTTCAAGCACAATTCCCTTATTATTTTTCCACATTTGGTTATATCCTTAATAGCTTTAAATAAGAGAATATTGACACACACATGTTTTAACTAATTTAGGAAATCAAAGGCTGGTTCTGTTTCTTTTTGTTTCTAGCCTTTGTGGATATGGGGGTACTGGATCAATAGGTTGAGTTGGCTCAGGTTGACTTGTTTGAATATATTGGCTACTTGACTATAGGTTAGCACTTGTAGTATCTTCTTCCTCAATTGAAAGTTCTGTAATAATAAAGGAAGTAGGTTCCTATAGGGTCTTGCCTAAGTAAAGATGTATGTCACTTATGTCCACAACATAGGTAAGATATTGGATATCATTTTAAGAATATGCCTTTTGTTGTGGCTTGTTATTTGGATTTGGTGTAGGTTGTTCTAATAACTGAGTAGGCCTAGGTGAATTTATATTGGAATTGGTAGGTGGTATGATGGCTAGATGGTGGTTGTGGCTATAGGTAACCCATGGATTGGTTAGACCATTGTTGACCTCCTCTCCATTGGGGTTGTTGTTGCCAATTTTGAGCAGGTGGCTACCATTGAGGCAAGGAATTAGGGTATTGGTAAGTTGGGTAGATTCCTTGCTGATTATTCCATAATGGTGGTGGCCCATAATTTACCCAATTTGTAGAAGTAGAAGATTTCCGTTGATTATTATTTGGAAATTTGTTTGCATATAGAACATTAAAAGATAGAGGATCCTGAAGCATACCTTGTCTCTGGGTCCATGACCTTCTTTGAGTTATATAGAAAATCCAGGGCCATCATCATCCTCCACTGGTCTAAATTTTGGTTGCAATGGCTTGCTATCCATACTAGCAATCTTCCTGCATTTGCAATCTTTCTTTTTCTTTCTACAATATCAATAATATTATGCCAACTTAGTGCTATCCTCATCATGCTTCTACTTGGCTTGAAGAGTATCTAACTATGTGGCCATGTTATTAATGATGTCTTTCTTGAATTCCTTCAACAAATTACTCAATTCCATCCTTGAAACCCTTGAACTATATTTATTTGATGAAAGCCTATATCCTTTGTTCTTCTTCATGGAAGCTCTAGAGTAATTCTAACAAATCTTCTGAATGTCATCACAAGTGGCTTGAGTAATGTCTCCCTCTCCTATCAAGTCCAAATCCTTCATACATTCTTCATTGATTCTTCTTAGGAAGACCGGTTTCTATGAATCTTCACTTAATTGGTTATGTTTTGACTTTTTCAAGCTAAAGAGAAATATTTCAACATAATCTTCTAAGGACTCATCCTCCTTCTAATGCATCCTAAAGATGTCATCCCCTCTCATATCACCCCCTTTACAATAATTCTTCTATTTAAGAATTTTTTTTTTTCCTTCGTAGTATCCCAATCAATTATATAATATTCTCTTAGGGCCATAAACTAGCAAATAGATGAATCTTTTAAAGTATATGGAAATAGTTTGAGCCTATGTGCATCCATTGTAAAATCATAGATTCTACACAACACATCAAACTCAAAGAGGAAGGTATCTAGATCTTCTGTTATAAGGCCACAGAAATATGGAAGAGTTGATGGGGGGATATTTTTCAAATTAGAATTAGCTCTTTGAGGAACTATAGGAAATTTGAATGTCAAGTTAGGTGGAGGTAGAGGATTTCCACCACCACCACCATGTTTTCTTGCCATGTTCTTTTGATAAAATATTAGTGCAACAAAAGGATTTTGATCTAATGGGTCAATTAGTGGAGGAAATTCTTAGAGGGGTTATTATCTAGTTTAGAAAAAAGGTGTGCAAAAGGATTTATTTATTGCTCAAAAGGATCAATATTCTAGTCCACAACTAGATGTTCCTCAACATGGTCTTCATTTGAAAGAAATCTCCCAAGAGCATCTCTTCTCCTATGCATATAGGTATATTTCAATTATCATTCAACCTACACAACTAGTAATGGTGTGATTCTAGTTAAACTACTCCTAAATCTTAAAAAAGAAAAAAAATCTTGATTATGACAAAATATAGTAAGAATCCTATGATCCCAGTAAGCTCTTAGTTTGACACCATCCTAGACAATGATGTCAAAAATGTAAGACTTCAACAATAGTTGAATAACTAGGTATGACAATAGAACTTAGGGATAAAACATCCTTACTAAGTAGCCATCTAATTCTCTACTAAAGCTCATTTATCTATCAACCCAGGGACATGAAACTTGAAATGGGTTAGCACTATGTGTGCACTAGGAGCTACTTGGATTCTGCTAATTTAGACTACCTCAATGAAATGCACAAAAAAAAGTATTGCAAAGTAAATACAACTTAATAATATTTTAAGAATATTCTAATGATTGAAACATAATGAAAAATGTTACTCAATAAAAGAGTTTTAGTAAGTAGAAAGGAACTATTGAGTTCTACCTTGGCTATAGGAATAGTCACAAAATGGGATTTCTATGGTTGTAGGAATAGTCAACAACTAGAATTGAACTATGAACTAAAAAAAATCTATCTAATAACTAAATAGATGGAATAATCACCAAGTGCCCCCCTTGGGTGAGTCTTCCCAAACTCCAAATAAACTAAGATACTAAAAATATCATGTTTTCCACCATTTTATTTAGATAAATGACAATATTTGCAGATAAACATTCTTTATTTAGAAACTAGTATTTTTCAGTAGAATAAGATTACATACATATATAGTACCCATTCTTATTACTTGTATGGAAACAAAAAGATTGAGTTCTAATATTACTCATTCTTATTACAACAAATCCAACACAATCTTTTCCTTTATTTACTCTAGCAGTAGACATCCAAAAAAAATGCATAATATACAACAAGCAACTGTCATCCAATAGAACTAGGAGTCTCCATAATTTGGGCGCATAGTTGAGGAGTTGACTGTTTCAAAGTCTGCTACATAAATGCCTTATAGTGACGAAGTAACTCCTCTCGCTAAACTCAATTTTCTTCTTAATGGCCGTATCCACAAAGGTTAACATGCAAGAATGCTTGTCTACCTATCATTACTTAAAATAACATCATTCATGCGATTCATGCAATCATTAACATATTCATATAGTATCCATTAATAGGTTTGAATATCGTAGGATTATAATAGGTTTACATTTAAAACAGACTCAAAACATAAGGTAGAATGTATTATAGAAATAGGTGAAATAGTCTTATCAGCATAAAAACTTAAATAAAAAGGACTAAAAATGGGGATCATCACACCCTCCCAATACAAACCCTACCCTCATGCTAAGAATGGCTAAATTGAATAGAGAGAGGGGTCAAAACCTTTCATATCCTTAATGTAGTGAGTAAAACTACGCCTCTCCATCACAAACCAAAAAACCTCATCTTTTTTAAAGGAATTCCTATTAACATGATCAATTAGGATTAAATCTGGCCCATGGTAGGCTAGAGATAAAAAAAAATAAGTAACTTGAAAGCATTTAGAAAAGGATAATTTGAGCCTAAAAGAAGAAAAGGACAAACAATAGTGAGGTTTAAAATAGTAGTTCTATTCCAAAATTAATAAGATATTTCCCCAACATGCAATGATGACAATAAGTGATTGAAAACAACATAATTAGTATGATAGTCCTCAAATATTTAAACTACATTTGTGCTTAGGTCATCCTATATCTTTCATGGGCCAACTAAGGGATGCTTCACCATTAAGCATGATGATTACATTTTTGGAGTCCCCTTCAATAACAACTTTCTAAAATCCTTTGTCCTTAGCAAGAGATATGTTGTAGAAATTCGTCACCACCTTAGCAAAGTTGGAGGTTTGGACTCCAAGATTGGCCACGTAGGCAAACACCAAATTTCCTATTATTTACCCTAATGATGCCACCGATACTATCCTGACTAGGGTTACCTTTGGAAAATCCATAAAAAATTAATTTATTCAACTAGTGTCAGGGAGGGACCATTTAATAGTGTTTCAAAGGCCAATAGGTAGGGGACAAAGAGAGAAAGTGACTCAATTATTTTCTAGTTTTAATCTATATTGAACTCAAGAATAGAAAGAGAATGTTTATGTTTGAACACAAAGAAACATTTGATTTTTTCCTTAGTATAAAGTTTAATGTTGGAGAAAAAAATAGCTTCACATTGAATCTTCCTATCCCCAAATATTCTATTATTGTGCTCTTTCCATGTACTCCATCATGTATGAAGGAAGGCCTACCACCATAACTCAATAATTAAATGTTGAGAACCCATAGAGGACTGGCAAGACAAGATAAACTTAGGATCTTTATTCCAAATCCAAGACATAGAAAAGAGATTCATAGTATTTTATTTTTTGTTCTATGAGTACTAGTAGTAGAACATGATGTGGCTAATACTTTCTTCAACCTCTTCACATAATACACATCTATTCATAAGCTGGATCCCTCTTTTCTGAAGGTTATCATTAATGAGAATATTTTTTGTGACAAGTCATCCACCAAAAGAAATAACTTTTGAGATAGCTTTAGACTTCCAAATATTCATCCGCTTAAACTAAGAAGGAAAAGGAGGAGTCAGGAGATTGTATCCTGACTTGACTGAATAGTTCCCATCCTTATAAGAGGGCCAAACTAGAATATCTTAAGACTCAGTTCTATAGAATCTTAGATTATTCAAAATCATGAGAAATTACTCAACAACCATATGAATTGGTTGATTGAACTACAGAGGGTCAATCCTCCAAAAAGGAGGAGAAGAAGATGTGTCCAAGTAATCCTTCACTAAGGCACCAAGTCTCTTGATTAATTCCTTTTTAATAGCCAAACAAATGAAATTCCAATAGAGTAAGAGAGGCCCAAGGATCTTTCCAAAATAACCATTTCTACCATTACAAATATGATAGAAATTTCCCTTTCTGGAAATAGATTTATTTTTTATGAGATTGTTCCATATGTGGGACCACGGGGCAGGGGATCATTCGAAAGGAAAGCCCTACCATACCTTCTTTGTAGATTTTTGATTTTCATCACTCTTGACCAATTAGCAAACTCTGAAATAAGCCTCCATATAACTTTAGAAAGGAGAGCCACATTTAAAGAATCCGAGTCTTTGATGTTAGGGCCTCTAACCTCTTTGTTAGTGTAAACCTTCTCCCAATCTATAATTGAAATATAAATTTTTGATTGAAGAAATGACAAGAGGAATCTTCTTTGAATTTGATCAAGTTTGTTCACCCAAGAAGCCAACATATGAAATAGAGAAAGGACATAAAAAAATGTGCTTTCAAGACAAGCCATAAGCAATTAAAGTTTTCCTACATTACTCAAGAGGGCTCCTTTCCAACCATTCATTTTTTTTTTGGACTTTCCAGTAAACAAGACCAAATCAAGTTATCAACTTTCTGAAATGTAAGAGGAAATCCTAGGTATGGCAAAGGTAGATTAGAAATCTAGTATTTTGAAATGCAGACAATCCGAGTTTGGGGAGAGGGAAGAGAATTCATAAAATATAGAGCACGTTTTTGGAAATCGATCTTTTGACCTGACACCAAAGCATAATTAGTAAGAAGAGAAACCTAACCCCTAGCCTCCACCAATGAACTAGTGCAAATAAGAAGATTATTGTCCTCAAATTATTGGTGGGAGAGAACTTGGGTGGATGAGGAAGGTCTTACACCGCTCAAAAGACTCCAATTGACATAGTAATCAATATTCCTACTAAGAACATCCACCATCAGAGTAAAGAAGTAAGGGGAAAGGGGATCTCCTTGTCTAATACCTCCAAATATCAATGAAAATCCATGTGGAGCACCATTCACCAAGACTAAAAACATAGGGGAGTGAAAGAACACCTTAATCATTATCGAAAACACTACAAAATCCAAATTTGTAAAGGACCTTAGAGAGGAAGGGCCATAGCATCATGTCAAAGGATTTAGATATATCAATTTTAAGGAACATGCTTTCTCTCTTACTATTTTCCATGTAATGAAGAATTTCATACATAACTAGAACAACATTGCAGATCTATCTACTCGAGACAAACCCCTTTTGGTGAACATGAACCATCTTCTCAAGAAAGGGTTTAATTCTATTGACTACTAATTTAGCAAAGATTTTGTATATGGTGTTATAAAGGCTAATTGGTCTAAAATTCACCATTTTTTAGCACCACTCTTTTTTAAGGACCAAGATAATGTAGGTGGTGTTCTCTTCTTCAAGAATATTGATAAAAGATTAGAATTCCATGGCAACAAGACCGATATCGAGACCCACAATCTCCCAAAATTTTAGAAAAAATGGGGGGAATCCATCAGGAGCAGGAGATTTGAAAGGGGCAAGAGATAAGACAACATTCTTCACTTTGTCATCAAAGAATTGGAGTTCCAAGGCCTCTAAATCACAAGGGGAAAATTAATTAAGAATAAGCTAGAGAAGACTACCTAAAATCTCAATAATAAAAGGATCATCCATAGGGGGTGGGTTGAGAACAAATTTAAAATAGTTAACAACCTCCTTATGAATATCCTCAACCTAAGTGAAGGTGGAGCCATCCAAACCACTCATATCACTAATTCTATTCCTTTTATTGTGTTTGAGGCAAGCTAGTGAAATTTTTTTGTATTCCCATCCCCTTATTTAGACCATTGAATTTTGAACTTTTGTTTCCATAAATAGCCCCTCCTTTATCAAAATATTATGAAGACAAAAAACTCCTCTCTTTTTTAACCTTCTTAGGGGAAGCACCAAACCTTTCCATCTCCATTTGAATAGCCAGGATATAATCTTTTAACTCTTTCTTTTGGTAAAATATATTACCGAATGAAGATTTGCTCCATTTCCTAATATTTCATTTTAACACTTTCAACTTATGAACAACCTTGAACATATCCATTCCATAAATTGTAAACCCCTACCAATGAGTCACGAGGTCCTTATAATTAGGTTGATAGGTCCACATTAATTCAAATATGAATGGGAACATCACCCACAATTTATTTTGGATTCACTAAAGAAAAATAGGGAAATGATTCAAAACCAAAGCAAACAAGGGAGGATAGATATTCCCAATTAATGAGATTCATGTATTCTTATTATTACTCAAAATAACACCATTAAATAACACCATTCATGTAATCATTAACATATTCATATAGAATCCATTAACAGGTTTGAATATCATAGGATTATAACAAGTTTAAGTTCAAAACAAACTCAAAACTTAAGGTATAATGTCTTATGGAAATAAGGAAAGCAATCTTATTAGCATAAAATATTAAATAAAACGGACTAAAAATGGGGCTCATAACACCCCCCAAATACAAACTCTAACCTCATGCTAAGAATGGGAAAATTGATTAGAGAGGGGTCAAAGCCTTTCATATCCTTAATGTAGGAAGTAAAATTACCTCTCCATCTATAGTACCCCTCCATGATTTTATTTAGATACTTATTGATTTGACTTGTTAGACTATGTTTGACTCATTATGTGTGATTTATTTCGTTGGTGTGTGTGTATGGATACATTCATGTGATCCATGTTATTGGACTATTTTATGATGCTTATATGTTTCAAGACATGCTTGCTGCTATGCTTTGATTTGGATTCTATATCGGCGATTCATTATGATGCTTTGTGATACGTTAATCTATGATCAAATGTTATTTAGATTTTATAATATTTATGCTTATGAAATTTGTGTGTAGAATTGATCTTTATTGCATTGTTTTCTTGGGGTTAGGGTGAAAGAAATAATTTTGTATCTCATTCATAAGGTCCATATGATGTCACAATTTCCTTTCACTAGATGGGATTACACATATATATGTTTGTATACAACACTTTTGTGTAAACTGTAAGTACTAGACATCAAATCCACCTAGTCCCATAGGTCTGAGAATGTCTTTAAGTCCTAATGGTGGTGCAGGAGATAGTACAAGGCCCAAAATGTACATAACTGTAGTCGTTGTCCTAAACTAGGAAAAATTATCTATTCTTTATTTTATCTTGTCAGATGTGTCATCTAGACAATATTTGATCACCTTCAGAGACATTAAATTTCCATAGTCCATGTTTAATTTTTTGATGGAAGAAAATCTCACATAGTGTAATTGAGAAACAACACAAGAAATATGATCAACTTGTTGTCAATGTTAAGTCTTGTTTTGATATCGATATTATTTTATGATTTATTTGAGTATGTGGGATTTTATGTTATTTTAATGAATGATATTAATTGTAATGAGAGTGTTTTGATTAAGTAAAAGTAGGTTTTTGAAAGGAACCTGCACCTTTTACAAAGCAGGAGATATCATAAGAACTAGAAAGATCCGTGCCTGATCACTTCAAATACTAAAACAAATCCCTACCAAAGAAAAAGGGATCACAACACACATTACATAACAATACATAAAAAACCAGAAATAGACAGCTTTCGGAAAGCAAAATGACAACAAAAAGACAGAAACTGAGACCACTGCCGAGACAGAGACAAAGACAACTAGATACTTTTCATAATATCCTCAGCATGGACAACCATCTGCTTCATGTTGTTCGCCGAAGTCTTTAATTGTAATGAGAGTGTTATAAATTAATTAATAATTAATTATTATTTATTGTTGATTTAATTATATTTTTGAATTAATAAATATATTCCTATTATTTAGATAATATTTATTATAATTAATTATTATGCATGGGATATTTTTAGTGTGGAAACTATCTTGGAGTTGAAATTATATTTTATTTTATTTTTAGTGGAACAAATTGTTCTATCTTAGTGGAATCAGTTGTCCCAATTTTATGGATAATTATATTTTTAGTTGGAATTAATTACTTATTTTTTTGTTCTTTTCTTGGTTGTTAAGTGGGAGTTAACTATTTTTAGGGGACTTTTAATTGATGGTTTAATATTTAATTATTATTGTTTAATTCTTTTTGTGGGGATTTTAATTTTGGAATTAATTTAATAATATTATTTTAATGCTATTTTAATAATTTTTTAATTAGGGTTTTTGAGTGCATGGATTTTGTGAGCTCTATTTATTAGATAATTGATTTTTATTTTTTCTTTATGGGAATTATTTGACGTTACTTTATGAAGTTTTTCGAAAGAATTGTGGTTGTAATTTTGTGAAGAATTTTCAAAGGAGATTTTTGTGTTGTGGGATTGGAGAAATATTTGTAGCTTTGATTGAAGATTGTTTTCTTAGTTTATTCTTGAAACATGGTTTGGTTTATTTGAGATTTCTTGATGATATTATTGTTGTTGATTGGAGAAAGATTCGTGGTTCAAAATTTGTTTACAAATCTTCTCTCTCTTCTTTACCTTTCTTCATATGTTTCCAAGTAGGTCCCTATTTCCTAGTTTTAATTTCATTTTAATTTTCAATATTGGTTAAAATGGATTATTAGGGGGATATGGGAATATTTTATTGATTGAATTTACTATTTGAAATTATTTATTTAGTTTATGTTATGAAAGATTGTATTTTTGCAAACTTAGGTGTAGGGATTGAGCTTTTTAATCATTTGTTTTTTCTATTAATTATTGATTGAAATTATTGTATGACTCCTTGTGCTTGATTTATAAGTGTTTTAAGAAGGTTATCAGACCCTTATCAAATGGGTTTTGATTATATTTTTTCTTTGGAGTCTTTTTGTTACCCATTTTTAGTGTTAAGGCTTCTTGTTCTGACGAGTAGTCTTTGTCATGTATGCGCAGGAGTAGAGTGTATATGCACAAAAATATGAATCATATACACAACAAGATGATTCACATACGAAAAAAGATAATTTAGATGCACAATAGAACTGAATGGATGTGTAAAATCACCATTTTTGGGTTTTGAGTGAGTTGTAAGTTTTTGTTTTATTTCCAGTCAGTTCCAAAGACTTGTACAAGCCTAGTAATCTATTGTTAATTTTATTTTGCATTTTTAAGTCCTTATTATATTGGATTGGTTTTTATTTGTCCATTCTCATGCTTGGTTGTGGAAAGATTTAGAGTATTATGCTTTAGTTTTAGTTTTAGGACTTAACCCTTGTTGATGGGGTCTTGCATGGAAAGTCCTATTTTAGTTATGTAAACTGAGCTTGATATTGGATTCATGTTGGTTCATTTTATGTTAGAATGAATTCTATTTTAACCTTATGTGTTAGGATAGCTAGGTGCATTAAGGAGGAGTGACTCTTTATGTTGGCTGGGGCCTTAAGTGGGTGCTAGGGTAACCCATAGGAGAGTAGATTTATAAGTGATAACATTAATAATAAAATTTTGGGTTGGGTTTCACACACTAATAAGATAATGCTTTGTTCCCTACTCATGACCCCATGTGCTCATATAGATAGAGGATGAGATTGGGAAGGCATGTTTGTCTGAAGAGACGTTGGAGATGGCGTGTTGTGCAATACCTTGTCTTCATGAAACTTGATTGCACAATACCACATGAGTTATCCATGGGGTCCGAGGTCCAGAGTTAGGAGAGGGTCAGAATTACCTTGGTATCCTATTGCATTATTCATTTTATATGCAAGCCTCTAGGAGTCTTTTGATTGTTTTGGAAGTTTGTTTGGAGTATTTTGTTAGTTCTTGAAAGTTTTGATTGTTATCTTTTTATTGGATGTTTTTGGGTGTTCTTTTGGTTGTTACCCTTACTTATTTGTGTTGAGCAGTGGTATCTTATGTATCTTGGTTTTGGTTTGTGTTCAGTTATTTTATCCCTAGCCTTCTTGTTTGTTGTTTGGGGCCTTGTATCTATCTCCCACATGGGGGGTAGGCTTCCAAGTTCCACATGGTCGGGTGGTAGTGTTTTACTATCCATTGGGGTTTTTCTTCAAAGTTTCTTGTTTGTGTGCACTTAGATGGATCTTACCTTGTGCACCAATGATTCTATATTCAGATGTATATTATTTTACCTTTGTAATGTAATTATTATGCATCTTGCATAAGCAATGTAAGAGAATATGTAATTGCATAATGGTATACTTGTATTCATATTTGAAAGTATATTTGTAAATAAATTTTCCAAGTGGAAAGGATTGTATTAGGACTATTGTAATAGATGATTTTGTATTAATGGATATCTTGTAAGTGATTTAATACATATGAATTATATGTTTGTTCTTATTCTTTATGAAGGTTATCATATGGATCTTTCATTGGGTGCTTTAAAATGAACTTAGCATAGACCTTTATATGAAGAATTATATGATTTACGAATGATAGTTAGTGTTTCTTAGTAGCAACATTAGGGAACCCTTAGAGTTTTGTTATAAGAAAGTTTTTCACTTAAGGTTGTTGTAATCCATGAATGTTATATAATGCATTTACTTGGTGTTATTGAGTTAAAATATGTTTGTTATATTATGTTTCCTTTTAAAAAAAATTCTTTGTATTTGGGATAATAGTTGTTAATACTTTGGGGTTCCTTGGCGGGGCATTACACCATCACAAACCAAATAACCTAATATTTTTTAAAGGAATTTTTATTAATAGTCTCAATAAGGATTAAATCTCCCCCCATGATAGGCTAGGGCTGAAAAAACCTAGGTAACTCAAAAGTAATTAGAAAAGGATAATTTGAGCCTAAAAGTATAAAAGGACAAACAATAGTGAAGTTTAGAATAGTATTCCTATTTCATAAATTAATAGGACATTTCCCCATCGTGAAATGATGAAAATAAGATTGAAAAGGCCATAATTAGTATGGAAGTCCTCAAACATTTAGACTACATTTGTTCTTAGATCATCCTGAATTACGACATGAACATCATCTAGTATATCGTGCAACTTAGTCGACATTTGCAAAGAGTTGGTGTAGGGACCCAAATTAGATAGCCTATCAAACAATTTTTTCCCCTCCCCAAGGTTGTGGGGAAGTATAACCTATTCGATGGTGGATAGAAAGTGGCAACATTTAAAGATTAGATCTTTCATGGGATAGCCATGGGATGCTTCACCATGAAGCATCATGATTAAATTTTTGGAGTCCCCTTAAATAATGACTTTCTAAAACCCTTTGTCCTTAGCAAGAGATATGTTGTAGAAATTTTTTTGCCACATTAGAAAAGTTGGAGGTTCGAAATCCAAGATTGGTTATGTAGGAAAGCACCAAATTGCCTTTTGCTGAACCTCATGATGCCACATGTACGACTTGGGTTACCTTTGGAAAAGCCATCAAAATTTAATTTTATCCAGCTAGTGTCAGGGAGGGACCATTTAATAGTGTTTCTAAGAACAATAGGTAGGGGAGAAAGAGAGAAAATGACTCAATTATTTTCTAGTTTTTATCTATATTCAACTCAAGAGTATAAAGTGAATGTTTATGCTTGAACATAGAGAAACTTTTGATTTTTTCCTTATTATAACTGATGATTGAGAAAAAAAATCTTTTCATTGAATCTTCCTATCCTTGAATATTCTATTATTCTGCTCTTTCTATATACTCCATCATGTAAGAAGGAAGGCCTATCACTATAACTCAATAATTTAAGGATGAACACTCAGAGGGGACTAGCAAGTTGAGATCAACTTAGGATCTTTATGCCAAATCTAAGACATAGAAAAGACATTCAAAATCTTTTGTTTTATGTTCTACAAGTACTAGTAGTGGAACATAATGTGGCTAATACTTTCTTCAATTTATTCACATAATACACAATCTATTCATAACTTAAATGCCTCATTTTTGAAGGTTATCAACAACGATAATTTTTTTGTGACATGCCATCCACCAAAAGAAACAAACTTTCAGGATATTTTTAAAACTTCAAATCTTCATCCACTTAAATTGGGAAGGCCAAAGCGGAGTTATGATATTGTATCATAACTTGACTAAATAGTTCCCATTCTTAGAAGAGGGCCAAACAAGAATATGTTTGAACTTAGTTGTATAAAATCTTAGATTATTCAAAATCATGAGAAGTTCCTCAACAACCATATGATTTGGTAGATTGAACCATAGAGGATAAATCCTCTAGGAAGGACGAGAGGAAAACTTGTCGTAGTAATCCTTTAGTAAGACAACAAGTCTCTTGATTAATTACCTTTTAATGGCCAAACAAATTAACTTATCATAGAATAAGAGGCCCAAGGATCTTTCCAAAATCAAACATTTCTACCATTACAAATGAGCTAGAAAGCTCCCTTTTGGAAAATAGATTTATTTTTGATGAATCTAACTTTAGAAAGGAGAGCCACATTTAAATAATGAGTCTCTGATGTTAGGACCTCCTACCTCTTGTTAGAATCAGGGATAACTAAGAGGGGGGGTGAATTAGTGATCTACTAGAAATCAAATCCAAAAACTTATTCTTTATCCACCGGTTAATAATGCATAATAGATAAGAACATAAACATGTAGTAAATAAACCATAGATCCACAACGCTAGAATTTTTATGTGGAAACTTGGAAAGGGAAAAACCATGGTGGGGATGGAACCTAAAATATTCATATACTATCACCAGGAGTACATAAATATTACATAGATGGGGAATGCACTTGCATTCAGGCTCACTGCTAAAATATAATTGCCTAAAAGGCTGCAACCCTCAAGGAAGTCTCACTGACTTACAATTTGATAACAATGAGGAAATACAATGAAATAAACTCTCAAGTAGCATTTGATAATGCAGGAATGAGTTTCAGTTAAGCACTGAATCTCTGATTGTACATGCTCTACTAAATACTTTGTTTCTATCTTAGTCAGCTACTAGATTGTCTGTGAACCAAGTGCGTACGTGAAATAGTGCTCAATCACACCAAAACTGATCACAACAATACTAATACACCAAAATTCAATTGCCAATTTGATCTTATATATCCGGTCTTAACACAAAAGAAATCTCCTTCAAGTCGGCTTCAAGAAGTGTAACGTGTAGCTCCAAGTCAGCTTCAATCTTGAAAAAAACATAGCACTGGACCAAAAGATTATAATCACACGCTTCCTAAGGATCTTACCAGTCACCAAGAACATGGTATCAACCAACAACATCACCACAATTATCAGAAATCATTCCAAACCAAAATAATAATAAGCTGCCCGATTCTACCGATTAACTCTAGCTTCCCGATACGATGAGTCACGATCACTAGATCGAATCACCAGGAAGATTTATCATCAATGACAACCCTAGACCATAAATCAAACATCGAAAGTCACCGAATGAGTGTCAATTGCCAACAATATCCCCCTTTGGTATTGATGGCAACACCTGTAAAAAATGTCTAAGTGCTGAAACCTTTCAAACTTGTACACTGGATCAAGAATGAAAGAATTCTAAGTCTCTTCCTGAGATCAACAATTCAAAAATCTGCATCATTGAACTGTACACTCCATACATACAATTAGATTGTACATTTTTCACCTCATCTCTCCCCCTTTGACAATAATGCCAAAGATGGGGTGTGCATCAAAATTGCCTATACATATAAACACATTCATTGGATGATCAAATATATACATGCTTCAGGACATCTGCATATGCCATCTTAAGGAACCCAAGATATGTGTTCCATCCTGCTCATAACTTCTCCAAAATTGAAACAAAACCATTCAAAACATAAGCATGAAACTCTATAGATGCAGCCTCAGTAGGAGTCTCCCGAGACATGTTTTGAATCTAGTCCATCTTATGATACACTAAGGTGTCCAATCGGGGACCAATTAGGTTATAGAGTTCACCTGTTCGCCTAATCATTCTCTCCTCCTCCTTCTCAAAATTTTTGACCTGCTCCATAATAGTCAAAATTTGGCCTTCAATATTGCTAGTCAGGTTAGTTGTAGGATCATAAGCTTGAGAAATCTAAGCTAAGTGTCCTCTACAATTATCTATCTACTTGTCTATCTCAGTAGTAAAATTGCTCAAAATTAGACAAGACTTATAAAATTTTTCACCTTTTTCTAAGGCCTCATCAATTAATTTTAATTCCTTATCTAGCTGGGCCTTATCATTACTAATCATTTGTAAAAATGTTTGAACTTTGGCATCTTTAAATTTCTCCATAGCCTGCCTAGTTGATGCCTTGGTCAATGAATCAAACGTAGTGGATATATGATCTATTAAGTTCTAAATCTTACCGGATGAACTAGTGTTTGCATCAAGTTGCAGTTTCGGTACCACCTGTTCCAAAACTTTAACTGATTTTTCAATAAATCTCTTCTCTTCAGATTTTGACTGTACTAACTCTTGACTGGCTTGTGCTTGGAGAGCAACAACATCAATCATCCTCTCTGCCAGAGACATCTGATTGAAGGGTTTGTCAAAATTGATATTAAACTACAAAAAAATCCCCTGGCTTTGAATTTTAGCTATTTTAATTGCCACAAGGATCGAAGTCTCTATTTTCTTACCCTTTCCTTTATCTAGTTTTTCTTGCTCTTCCTATACCTTTTTCTCATCTTTGACCTATCTAGAATTGCCTTCTTTAGGTGCCTCCTATGCACCAGTGTCATCACTTGGTGCACCAACCTCTTCCTCAATTGATTTAACATTCACCTCAATAGGCTCGACTTCAGTAGAATCCAAAATTTGTTTCTCTACAACATCCCGAGTGTCCTCCTCTTTTTTTAGATTATTTTCTAGAGGATTTTCTGATTGAGTGGCTTCATCTTGTGAGACAGTTTCTACAAGCCATTTCTTAGTAAGAAATTTCTTCCAGATTGCATTGGTTTCTCTCCTTATTTCTCCAACTCGGCCAATCATCAGGCTATTGACTCTGTGCTTGCTCCTGAATTCCTTTTTATTCACTAACAAAATTAATCTATCAATTTCCTCAATAGTGATACCAGTGCATTGATTAACCAGTTCACTCTCCTTTATTTCTCTATCCATTTGGCTAGCAAATTTTCTCCTAGAATCAATTAGACTATACAAATCTTTTGGAAGATATTTTTCTAACTCAATCGATGTTTTACTAAATACATCCATGTACAAAATTATAGCTTCCTCAATCTACCTCTTATCCTTAGTATGCATATTCTTATAATATACATAAATTTTCTTTAAGTTTCCATCTTTAATAATTTCATCAATTAATTCTTGAATAGATAGTGGAGGAATAATATGATACTCTATTTTGGAGGTATTCATCTTACGGGATTTTATAGCCCCATCCAAGTCTGATTTTGTCTTGTTTCCTCGCTTGGGCTTGCTTGCTAGTACAGGATCAAATCTTTCTTTATTCTCCTTCTTTTCTTTCTTCTCAGCACTAGATTGGGGTTTCTAGATCACTCTAGAAAACTCTCCTTTCTTCAAAGCCTTTGGAATGTCTGCATCTTACTTAGTTTTAGATTGCACTGGAGAGACTACCACATACTCTCTTTGGGGTTTTTGTTTCTTCCTCAGAACACCTTTACCCTTTACAGATGAATCGGAGGATTCTGCTTCAGCAGGAGGTGTCTTCATTGTAGTGGGAAACGACCCTGTCACCTTTACTTTAAATGGAGTAGGTGCAGTCTTTTGTTTCTTCACTTTTTCAACTGCATCCCTAGCAACTCTAGCAGCTCTAACTTTCTCCCGAGGGTGCCTTCTTCAACAAGAATGTTCTCTACTATCTTTGCAACTTTCCTTTTTCTAGCTAGTTCGGTGAACTTGGTGTGCAATTCCATGGATTTCTCCTAGCAAGTTCCAAACCTTTCTTCTTTGGTGTCTACCAGAGCGTTTAGCAAGTATTGTGCATAGGCATCCAAAGTGGGTTCATCAACCTCATAGCCCATAGGCATTAGCCATACTATCCGGGGTTGAACTGCTTCCATAAGACAATCATCTTTCTTCATCATAAAGTAGATTGTCGCCTCATGTTTCTTCACAATTTCCTTGGGGATTTTGACTCTCCATTTCATTTTGTCCTAAAAAGTCTTGAAGAATTCTCACAAAGTAACATTTTGATTGTCTCTGTTACCCAACCTGACAAGCCCCTGTTTTATTTGTTGGGCCACCGGTCTATCAAAAGCCCATTGTACTTACCAGTTTCAAGGATTTGATTGATTAAGTAAAGTGCCAGACAGATAATGAAGGAACTAAATTTGAAGACATGCTTTTTTATCTTGCTTCATTTTCTTCAAATTTATCATCAGCTCCTCCAACAGAACACTACACAGGTCATAATGAACATCTTCTTTGACCACTTGATAGGCTATATGTATGACAGTGTTAGATACAAAGTTTAGTCAATTAGACTGGTATACTTTGTAGCCAATTACCATTGCAACAAACTTATCATCGTCTTCCATGATTGTGCTAATTTTTATTGAATGCCCATCAAACTCTGCACCGATTAATTTGTTGACTATAGGGTTTGTAACTTTGCATAACCCTGGCTTGTCACCAATTTGATTAAAATAGGTTACTGCCCTAATGGCATCTAAAGTAATCTTATAAGGTTGGTCTAGCCATATAAATTTAGTATGGATCCTACTCAATACATACCTCACCCATTCATTTTCATCAAATGATGGAAAGTTCACAAACTGAGTAAAACCCTTTCTTTTTAGTTGCACAAATTCCGGCTTGGGGTTGCCAATCTCATACATGATTCTCTCAGGATAAAGATCCAAAATATCCTCAGTGCCAGTTTCCTCAATCTCATAGTGAATGTAGGCTCGTACATCATCAACGTACAAAAATTCGTGTAGAATGAAAGAGAAAGATCCAACTGGGTTAACTTCCATAGATTTGTAGGGATGCTTCTTGAACATGAGACATGTCCTATCCTTGACTTCAACAACTAATGGAGTAGTAATGGAAGACGAGGATGCCATTTTAAATTTTTAGAGAAATGAACTCATAAATGCTCTTTGGAAAATACCTAAACTAACTGACGGATGCCCAAGATCACTCATCGGAACACTTTTATCTCTCTGATCGCCTAAAATCCCTGATCACCTTTGTTCTTTAGCTCGAAAACACTATTTGCAAAGTGACGAATGACTCTTGCATTTTCCCTTTTAACTTTGCAAACCCTAATTTCACTTTGAAATAAATGCATGTTAGATATCCAATCAAATGTCGTGTTTCTCCATCGGATCCCAATATCTGCCATCTAAATACATGATATATACTGAGATTTGATTCCTATCATCTATAATCCATCAACTATAGATCTCAACAAGGGGTACTGCAAGATTTACATTAGTTTGCCTCCCCCTAAGGATAGAAGCCCTAGTTACCGAATAAAGGTTCTGAACAAGATTCAGGTACAAATCCACCATCTTTCTTAGATCCATCCTTCTTTACCCACATCTTCTTATGCTGATCTTTGATCTCATCAACCTTTGCCTTTCCCTTTTCATATGATTTGTTCTTATCTACCAGAGCACTATTTTTTCTTTTGCAGTACTTTGCAATGTGACAGGTTTTGTTTCATGCCTTGTAAACAACATTATTCTGCATAGGTCTCAAGCTCATCTAGTTTGGTCTTGTCCTGCACTGATTAGAGATATGTCCAAAAATTTCACAAGCATATCATCTCTTGTTTTTAAAGTTATTCATTACTTCTCTACACATGTTTGACTTGTGTCCAAAATTATTGTATATGAAACACTGACCAGTAAAGGTAGTAACATTATTCATTTTGTTCATGATATTGATACTGTTCATCATTCTATTATTCATCCTACTTCTATTTTGACTTGCCATATGACCAAAATTATTGCAAGTAAAACATCTACCATTAAATTTATGAGTATTAGGTTGTATTACTAGAGGATTCTTTCTCTTCTTTTGATCAAGTTTTGCATTTCCTTGTCCAGATCCAAAGGATTCACCTTTCTCAAATCCTAGGCCTCACATATCCTTTCCATGTCTCTGACTTTGCAACATCTCATCAAGCCTTGCTGATCTGGCTTTGAATTTGTCTTTGTATTCATTTGTAGTAGGAAGTTCATCCCTTAGGGTAGCAATCTGTCTTTCAAGTTCTTGACCATTATTCCTTGATTGTGTCAACTCAAGCTTCAACTGATCATTCTCATAGGTAAGCCTGAAGCATTCATCAACTCTTTCCTTCAATGATTATACCAGATTCTCTTCATTCTTCTTCTAGTCCTCAATCTCCTTAGTCAACCTCATCATAATGGATTTCATCTCATTCTTCAAAGTAGAATTCTCTCTCTCAAAAGTGTTAACTTCATCAAATTTGTCCTGAAATTCCATGATTTGATCCTCTTTTCTCTATAGACACTTGCTTGATACTTCAACTCACTAATGAACTCATCAGCAATATTCAAGTTCTTCTTCAAGCTATAGATCTGATTTCTAGCTGTATCAAGATCCTCAAGTGGCACATTGAGTTGTCTCTGAAAAATCAGAATCTATTGAATCAATCTCCCATATTTTCCTCAAGTGATTAAGATTCCTCAGAGGAACTAGGCTCTAATACCAAATTTTGGAATCAGGGATCACTGAGAGGGAGGGGGGGTGAATCAGTGATCTACCAAAAATCAAATCCAAAAAATTATTCTTTATCCACTGGTTAATAATCCATAACAGAAAAGAATATAAACATGCAGTAAATAAACCACATATCCACAACACCAGAATTTTTACGTGGAAACTCAGAAAGGGAAAAAACATGGTGGGGTTGGAACCCACAATATACATATACTATGGCCAGGAGTACATAAATATCATAGATGGGGAATGCACTTGCATTCAGGCTCACTCCCTAGAGCTCACTGCTCAAATATAGTTGCCTGGAAGGCTACAACCCTCAGGGAAGTGTCGCTGACTTAAAATTTTATTACAATGAGGAAATACAATGAAATCAACTCTCAAGTAGCATCTAATAATGCAAGAATGAGTTCCGATTAAGCACTAAATCTTTGACTGTACTCGCTCTGTTAAATACTCTATTTCTATCTTAGTCAGCTACCGAATTGTCTGTGAACCAAGTGTGCACATGAAACTGTGTTCAATCACACCAAAACTGATCACAACAATTATAATACATTGAAAATTAATCACCAATTCAATCTTATTTATCCAGTCTTAACAGAAAAGAAATCTCCTTCATTTCGGCTTCAAGAAGGGTAATGTGTAGCTCCAAGACGGCTTCAATCTTGAACAAAACATAGCATTGGACTAAAATATTATAATCACATACTTCCTAAGGATCTTCCCATTCACCAAGAACATGAGATCAACCACCAAAGTCACTGCAATTATCAAAAATCATTCCGGACCAAAATAATACTAAGATGCCTTGTTCTACCGATTAACTACCTACCGGTTATCTCCAGCTTTCAGATATGATGAGTCACAATCACTTGATTGAATCATTAGGAAGAGTTTCCATCAATGAAAACCCTATACTATAAATCAAACATCAAAAGTCACAAGATGAGTGTTAATTGCCAACACCTCTTTGCTAGTGCAAACCTTCTCCCAATCCCTAAGTGAAATAGGAATTTTCTATTGAAGAATTGACAATAGGAATCTTCTTTGGATCTGATAAAGTTTGTTCACCAAAGAAGATAACATATGAAACAAATAAATGAGATAAACAAAGGTGCATTAAAGAGAGGCCTTAAGCAATTGGAGTTTTCCCACAATACTCAGGAGGGCTCCTTTCCAACCAGTCATAATTTTTTGGATTTTTTCTAGTAAAGAAAACTAAATAAAGTTATCAACTTTCTCAAATGTTAAGGGCATTTCTAGATATGATGAAGGTAGATTAGAAATCTAGCATTTTTAAATGTAGGCAATCCAAGTTTGGAGAGAGGAAAGAACAATCATAAAATACAAAGCACTTTTTTACAAATCAATCTTCTGACTTGACACCAAAGCATAATTAGTAAGAAGAGAAAACCAACCCCTAGCCTCCACCAAGGAAGTAGTGTCAATAAGAAGAGTATTTTCCACAAATTGCTAGTGGGAGACAACCTGGGTGGATTAGGAAGGTATTATACCCCTCAAATGAAATTAATTGATGTAGTAATCAATATTCCTACCAAGAACATCCACTATCAGAATAAACAAGCAATGGGAAAGGGGATTTCCCTATCTAATCCCTCTAGATATATGGAAAAAACCTTGTGGAGCATAATCAATCAAGACTAAAAATATAGGGGAGTGAAATCACACTTTAATAATCATAAAAAACACCACAAAATCCAAATTTGCAAAGGACCTTAGAGAGGAAGGGCCATGACACCATATCAGAGGCTTTAGATATATCAATTTCAAGGAGCTTTCTTTCTCTCTTACTATTTTACATGTAATTAAGAGTTTCATACACAACTAGAAAAACATTGGAGATCTATCTACTCGCAACAAATCCATTTTGGTGAACATGAACCATCTTCTCAAGGAAGGGTTTAATTCTATTGACTAGTAATTTAGCAAAGATTTTGTATATGGTTTTATAGAGGCTAATAGGTCTAAAATTAACCATTTTCTTAGAACCACTATTTTTATGGATTAGGAGAATATAGGTGTTGTTCACTTCTTTAAAAAGATTGGCAAAAGCTTGAAATTCCATGGAAACAAAATGATATCAAGACCCACAATCTCATAGAATTTTTGAAAAAAATGGGAGGAACCCACCAAGAGAAGAATATTTGAAAGGGCCAAGAGATATGACAATATTCTTTTTCTTCATCATCAAATAATTTGATTTCCAAGGCCTCAAGAGCATAGAGGGAGAAGAAGCTAGGAATAACTTGGAGAAGACTGCTTGAAATCTCAATAATAAAAGGATCATCCATAGGAGGTGGGTTGACAAAAAATTTAAAGTATTTAACAACTTCCTTATGAATATCATCAACCTAAGTGAAGGTGGAGCCATCCAAATTGATCAAATCACTAATTCTATTCCTTATATTGTTTTTTAGGTAGGCTAGTGAAAAGCTTTTGTATTCCTATCCCCTTCTTTAAACCATCGAATTTAGGACTTGTGTTTCCATAAATAGCTCCTCCTTTATCAATATATTATGAAGACATTAAAATTATCTATTTTTAAACCTTCTTAGGAGAAGTACCAAACCTTTCCATCTCCATTTGAATATCTAGGATTTAGTCTTTTAAATCTTTCTATTGGTAAAATATATTACCAAAGAAAAAATTGCTCCATTCCATAAGATTTTATTTTAACACTTTAAACTTATGAAAAACCCTAAACATAGCCATTCCCTAAACTTTAAACCCCTACCAATGAGCTTTGAGGTCCTTAAAATTAGGGTTATGGGTCCATATTAATTTAAATATGAAAGGGAACATCACCCGAGGTCTATGTTGGATTCATCGAAGAAAAATAGGGAAATGATTCAAACCAAAGTGAAGAAGGAAAGAAATATGTTCCTTATCAATGAGATAATTGTCTACCTATAATTAATAAAAACAACCTAATTCATGTCATTCATGCAATCATTAACATATTCATATATCATCCATTAATAGGTCCGAATATCATAAGATTATAATAGGTTTAAGTTCAAAACAAAATCAAAGCATACAATATAATGTATTATAGAAATAGGGAAAGTAGACTTATCAACATAAAAACTTAAATAAAAAGGACTAAAAATGATACTTATCACACCCCCTAAATACAAACCCTACCCTCATGCCAATAACGAGCAAATTGATTAGACATAGGGGTCAAAGCCTTTCATATCCTCAATGTAGGAAGTAAAACTACCCCTTCATCACAAACCAAAGAAAACCATCTATTTCTAAAGGAATTTCTATTTACAGGATCAATTAGGATTAAATCTCCCCCCATGGTAGGCTAGGGATAAAAAAAATACGTAACTTGAAAGCAATTTAAAAAAAAGGATAATTTGAGCCCAAAAGCAGAAAACTACAAACAATAGTGAAGTTTAAAGTAGTAGTCCTATCCATAAGTTAATAGGATATTTCCCTATCATGCAATGATGACAATAAGTGATTTAAAATTCCATATTTAGTATGGAATTTCTCAAATACTTAAACTACATTTGTGCTTAGGTCATCCCAAATCACTACACAAACATCATCTAGTAGATCTTGGAAGGTAGTCCATATTTTCAAAGAGCTGGTGTAGGGACCCAAGCTAGCCAGCCTATTAGCCAACTTGTTCCTCACCCTAGGGTTGTGGGAAAGTCTAACCTATTCAATGGAGGATATAAATGGAAATATTTAAAAATTAGATCTTTAATGGGCCACCTAGGAGATGTTTCAACCATGAATCATCATGATTACATTTTTGGAGTCCCCTTCAATATGACTTCCTAAAAGCCTTTGTCCTTAGAAAGAGATATGCTGTAGAAATTCGTCGCCACCTTAGCAAATTTGGAGGTCTAGACTCAAATATTGGCCATGTAGGAAACCATCAAATTTCATTTTATTTACCCTAATGATGCCACTTGTACCTGCCTGACTTGGGTTAGCTTTGGAAAATCCATCAAAATTTAACTTCATCCAGCTACTGTCAGGGAGGGACCATTTAATAGAGTTTCTAAGACCAATAGGTAGGGGACAAAGAGGGAAAGTGACTTAATTATTTTTAAGTTTTTATCTATATTCAACTCAAGATTAGAAAGAGAAAGTGTATGTATGAACATAGAAAACCATTTGATTTTTTCCTTAGTCTGACTAATTATGGAGAAAAAAAGGCTTCCATTGAATCTTCCTATCCCTTAATATTATATTATTGTGATCTTTCCATATACTCCATCACTTATGAAGGGATGCATACCACCGTAATTCAACAATTTAGGGGTGAGCACTCAGAGGGGACTAGCAAGTCAAGATCAACTTAGGATCTTTATACCAAATCCAAAGCATAGAAAAAAGATTCATAATCTTCTATTTTATGTTCAATGGGTACTAGTAGTCGAACATAATGTGGCTAATAATTTCTTTAACCTCTTCATATAATACATATCTTTTCACAAGCCAAATCCCTCTCTTCTAAAGGTTATAAAAAATGAGAATGTTATTGTGACAAGCCATCGACCAAAAGAAACAAACTTTTAGCATAGATTTATACCTCCAAATCTTCATCCACTTATGGTGAGAAGACCAAGGAGTCGTCAAGATATTTTATCATGACTTGACTGAATAGTTCCCATCCTTAGAAGAGGGCCAAACTAGAAGATATTCAAAGTTCTATAAAATTCTAGATTATTCAAAATCTTGAGAAGTTCCTCAACAACTATACAAATTGGTAGATTTAACCATAGAGGGTCAATCGTCTAGGAAGGAGGAGAAGAATGATAACTCAATGATAAACAGAATAGTACCAAACTGGTACTGAGATGGGAGGGGGGGTGAATCAGTATAGGAAAAAGCACACTCTCAAACTGGTTTGTCAGCAGAGACTATGCATTGACAGACAAACAGTAACACCGGTCCTTAAACAGAGTACAACCAGCAAAACCCAGAATAACTAAGACAAGCATAAACTGGTTGACACCTATCTTCTCATATACTCTAACACTTCATTTCCATTTCACCATTATGCATGAAAAAGTAATCTACCATCAATGATATACATATAAGCAACTAGATCAACATGATTCACCGCTTGATAGAAAACAACAAAGCATCACATGAAGAAGACATCACACATGAAACACATATTTTTCATGTGGAAACCCAACTGGGAAAAACCATGGTGGGGATGAATACCCACAAGCTTTTTTTTGAACTCTTTAGAAGTTTGCTCTGTTAGGAGCCTTGTCCAATTAAAGACTGATACAATAGGTTCTGTTAGGAACTGATCCTGCTAGGGATCACCTGGTTAAGGGATGGCTAGAATACTCGGTTAAGGGTTAAACCCTATTAGAGGATTTCAAGAACTCAATGGTTTTGAGTCACCCTGTTAAAGGATTTATAGCAAGCCGGTTAAAGTTACCCTGTTAAGGGATTTCTCAACTGTTGAAGTAGTTAGAAATCAACAGGTATTACAATTATTTGGTAACAACACTCAATGCCAATGCAGACTTGCTTAAGCTCCTCTTCACCTTCTACACTTACACTCTACAGGAATCACTTCTCTCCTTTGGTTTGGCAAGAATCACGTATCTCTTCTCTTGGATACACACACAACTTTTACCAACAACCTCAGAAAGACTCACAACATTGACCTTATAGGAAAATAGATAGGTCGGTAGCATAAACCCTAAACCCTAAACCTGTTAGGTTAAGGAATTCAAATGGTTCAATCTTGACCATTCAACACACTGCATTAAATGCAACAGTCTTGATCCAATCTCAAGACATTCTCCATCGTCCATTTTCCATTGATTTCATGGCGGTTGATAACCCATCACACATTATCACCATTTACAGACTTCACACATTCCCAACGTAGATAGGAACAATCTCCTTCATGCAAGATCCTTCACGCACACAAGGCTTATGTGGCAACATGATTTTTTCTTCATTACCATGCTAACTCATCACACAAAGTCATCGGTTGAGCCACACAGGCTTGAAGCACTTCAACTGGAAACCATGAAGTTGAGACTACCAATCGGTAGTCATACAACACTTCCATGTGCCGGTTCCCATAACCATATGTCGGTTCACCTTGAACAAACACACCGCTTCACTTTGGCACAAATGTCAGTTCACAATGTTATACTGGTTCTCTTCTCTTCATCATATTGACATCAATGACAACACATAATGTCATTATGTCCTCATATCGGTTCACATAATGCCAACAATCTCCCCCTTTGGCATTGATGGCAATATACAAAGATATCTTTCCGCTTCACATCTTGTCCCCCAATTTCTGCAGATATCTTCCCAGCTTCACATCTTCTCCCCCTTTGACAACAATCCCAAAGTGGAGGCACAAGCTTCCTTGTTCCATTATGCTACTCCCCCTGAGGAGTAGCATCCTTCAACACATCAATCCTGAAGAAAAATTTGACTATGCACTACCTGATTGATGTGGAGCATATACCTTTACTTTGCCTCTTGAAGGGGCAACACCCCTAATTCACCTCTTAAGTACATAAATGTAGCCTTTGGGAGAGGTTTGGTGAATATGTCTACTAACTGCTCCTGACTGGAAACATGTTCCAGTGCAATCTCTTTGTTCTGAACCTTTTCCCTCAAGAAATGATACTTAAGCTCAAAGTGCTTGGTTCTAGAATGTAAAACCAGATTCTTGGAGATGTTAATTGCACTATTATTGTCTCAAAATATACTTACCGGTTCAGATACAGGAACTTTGAATCCATTTAATACATGCTTCATCCAAATTGTGTGAGTGCAGTTCATGAAACCTGTAACATACTCTGCTTCCACTGTAGACTGAGAGATACAATTCCGCTTCTTACTCATCCATGAGACCAGTCTACCACCGAGAAAGAATGTACCACCTGTTGTGCTTTTCTAGTCATCTATACTGCGTGCCCAATCAGCATCTGTGTATACTTTCAAGTTGAAATCCTTGCTATATGGATACCACAATCCATAGTCAACAGTTCCCTTCAGATACTTAAGAATCCACTTGACTGCAACCAAGTGGGATTCTCTTGGGCTTTTTTGGAATCTTGCAGTAATGCCAACTGCATGTGCAATATCCAGTCTGCTATGCACTACATAATGAAACTTAACAATCATTGATCGATATTCCTTCTCATCAACCAATGCTGAGTCATCTTCTTTGGATAGTTTACAACCGGCCACCATTGGAGTACCAACCGGTTTGCTATCTTCCATGCCAAAGGTCTTCAACACCTCTTTGACATACTTGGACTGAGTGATAAAGATTCCATCTTTCATCTACTGGATCTGCAATCCAATGAAGAATTTAATCTCCCCTATGAGTGACATTTCAAACTCTTTCTTCATCTCATCTACAAACTCATGATTCATCTTGTCATCTCCACCAAAGATAATGTCATCAACAAATACCTCACAGATCAGGATCTGATCTCCTTCAGACTTCAAGTAGATATTGCTATCTTCACTTGTTCTCTCAAATCCAATCTTCACAAGATGGCAATGCAGACCTTCATACCATGCTCTAGGTGCCTGCTTTAGACCATATAAGGCTTTATGTAGCCTACATACCATGTCACTATCTTCAGATAGGGAAAACCCATCTGGTTGCTCAATATACACCTCCTCTTCAAGTACACCATTTAGGAATGCAGATTTTACATCCATTTGATATACTTTGAAACCTTTAAAAGATGCATATGCAAGAAGCATACGAACTCCTTCCAATCTGGCTATAGGAGCAAAGGTTTCTCCATAGTCTTCTCCTTCTTCTTGATCATATCCTTTGCACACCAATCTGGCTTTGTTCCTAATCACTATGCCATCCTCATTCAGCTTATTTCTGAAAACCCATTTGGTACCAATGACATTTTTATGCTCCAGTCTGGGTACCAAAGACCATGTACCATTTTTCTCTATCTGGTCAAATTCCTCTTCCATTGCCTTGATCCAGTCTTCATCTTTATGTGCCTCTTTGAATGATTTTGGCTCAAATTTAGAGATCATACATGAGTTTTCTCTAACCTTTCTTCTTGTAAGGATTCCTGCATCCTTATCTCCTATGCTCTACTTAGGATCACAATTCAGCTTGACATACCAAGGAATGGTCTTGATGGATTCCTCTTGCTTTTCTTCGTCATCCTCATCTCTATCAGTATCAGCATCTACATCTGTCGATGTAGGAATACTGTTACTGGTACTTGGTTGAATGACAACCAGTTCCTAGAAGATTGCAACCGGTTCATTTACTGCTTGCTCACTGCCAATTTCCTCAGTTTTCTCAGAGGTTTCATCAACTCTTACATTGATGCTTTCCATAATTCTCTGAGACCTATTGTTGAAACACTTGAGAGCTTTGTTCTTGGTGAAATATCCTAGGAATATTCCCTCATCACATTTTGCATCAAATTTGCTCTGGTGTTCACTCCTCTTGATGTAACATTTGCTACCAAACACTATAAAGTAGCTAACTACAGGTGTCTTATTGGTCAAATACTCATAAGGAGTTTTATCCTTACCTTTCTTGATGAGTACCCGGTTCATTGTGTAGACTGTAGTGCTCACCGCTTCTCTCCAAATGGTGTGAGCTACCTTTCCTTGAATCAACATGGTTCTAGCTGCTTCAACCATAGTTTGGTTATTCCTCTCTGCTAGGCCATTTTGCTGTGGAGTCTAGGGGGCAGACAGTTGTCTCTTGATGCCATGTTCTTCACAGTACTTGTTGAATTCACCAGAAGTGAATTCCCCTCCTTTATCAGTTCTCAGGCACTTGATCTTTTTACCGCTTTCCTTCTCAACTAATGCTCTGAAAACTTTGAACTTTACAAAGGCTTAAGACTTGTCTTTCAAGAATGTGACCCACATCATTCTTGAGTAGTCATCAGTGAGAATCATGAAGTACCTATCACCTTGCACACTTCTAATTTTCATAGGACCACACAAATCAATATGCACAAGATCAAGCAGGTTGTCAGCAGTGAAAGATTTACCTTTAAAGGTTGAGGAAGACATTTTGCCCAATTGACACTCTCTACACAAGGTGTTATCCGGTTTGCTTAGCACCGGCAACCCTCTAGCTGCCTTGATCTTACTAGCCTTCACAATGTTATCAAAGTTTACATGGCAGAGTCTCCTATGCCATATCTAGCTATCATCAAATTTAGCCATAAGACATGTACTTATATTTGCATTTAGCTAAAATAGGTTACCTTTGGTCTACATGCCAATGGCCACCAATTCACCATTCTTTCCTTTTATTCTACACACTCCATTCTTGAATTCTAGAGTGAGACCACTGTCATTCAGCTGGGCAACACTCAGAAGGTTGTGTCTAAGACCATCAACCCAATACACATTGTCAGCACTACTCTTTCCATTCAGAGAGATGGACCCTCTACCTTTGACCATGCATGGTGCATCATTGCCAAAGTGAACCACACGACCATCACACTCTTCGAAGGATAGAAAGTTACTCCGGTCACCAGTCATATGGTGAGAACAACCACTATCAATGATCCACTCATTGGAATTATCAAACTGGGAGACAAGAGCCTTCTTGTCTGACACATCTTCCTTGACAACAACAAACACAATATTTTCATTTTCTTCATCCTCTAATTCCTCATCTGTGGCACCTTCATCAACTGCCACAAAACTGTTTCTCCGGTTTCCTCCTTTGAATTTCTTGAACCTTTTCGGTTTGTCCTTGTTGTTTCCATTTGGACAATTTACAACAATATGTCCTATCCGATTACAAGAAAAGCATTTCAAAGGTAGCTTACCTTTGTATTTGCTGGTTCCTTTAGGAAGTTTCCCGGCAAGGAGAGCTTTAAATGCCATCAGAATCTCCTCATCATCCATTTCTCTGCTCTGTCTTGGGTCACCACTAGTGCTAGCTTCTTTTCCTTTTCTGGATGGTACAACAGAAGCTTTAAAAGCTGATTCAGTCTTTTGAACACTGCCATCAAAACTATTTAGCTCATAGGATGTCAACTTTGCAATGATGGAGTCTAGGGATACCTTAGTCTTATCTATTGATCTCAGCTCCTGAATAGAAGCAACCCTTATTGTATAGACTGACAATAGGGATCTTAGGACTTTGCTTACCACATTGGAATCTTCCATTTTACCGCCTACACTCTTGATATCACCAACAATGGTTTTGATTCTTATTCCATACTGTTGAATGGTCTCACCTTCAACCATTTGCATGTCTTCAAACTTTCCTCTAAGGCTTTCTTCCTTAGCCTGTTCTACATGCTCATCACTACCATAGATATTTTCAAAAGTATCCCATACTTGTTTGGGATTTACCTTATCTTGGACATCAATAAACTCAATGTCAGATAAACTACTAATTAGGGCTTCCATGACTTGCCCATTCTCCTGGATCTCTCTCTTTTGGTCATCAGTGAGAGTACCGGTAGGGGCAACATAGGCATTCTCAACATAGCTCCAGTGTTGAGCACCCATGCTTCTGATGTATATCTTCATTCTGTCTTTCCAAATACTAAAATTTTCCCTGTTAAACTTTGGACCTTCCCTCTTCATCATTAGACTGGGATCTTTACCTCAAGCGGTTAAGCTTATAACATAGAGGACCTGGAGGATGCTCTGATACCAATTGATAACTCAATGATAAACAAAATATTACCAAACCGGTACTGAGAGGGGGGGGGAGTGAATCAGTATATGCAAAAGCACACTCTTAAACTGGTTTGTCAGCAGACATTGTGCATTGATAGACAAACAGTAACACCGGTCCTTAAATAGAGTACAACCGGCAAAACCCAGAATAACTGAGACATGCATAAACCGGTTGACACCTATCTTCTCATATACTCTAACACTTCATTTCCATTTCACGCTTATGCATGAACAAGTAATCTACCATCAAAGATATACATATAAGCAACTAGATCAACATGATTCACCGCTTGTCAGAAAACAACAAAGCATCACATGAAGAAGACATCACACATGACAAACATATTTTTCACGTGGAAACCCAACTAGGAAAAACCACGGTGGGGATGAATACCCACAAGCTTGTTTTTGAACTCTTTAGAAGTCCTCTCCTTTAGGATCCTTGTCCGGTTAAAGACTGAAAAAATAGGTTCTGTTAGGAACCGATCCTGTTAGGGATCACCTGGTTAAGGAATGGCTAGAATACCTGGTTAAGGGTTAAACCCTATTAAAGGTTACCTTGTTAGAGGATTTCAAGAACTCAATGGTTTTGAGTCACCCTGTTAAAGGATTTACAACAAGCCGGTTAAAGCTACCCTGTTAAGGGATTTCTCAACTGTTGAAGTGGTTAGAGATCAATAGGTATTACAATGATCTGGTAACAACACTCAATGCCAATGCAGATCTGCTTAAGCTCCTCTTCACCTTCTGCACTTACACTCTGCAGGTATCACTTCTCTCCTTTGGTCTGACAAGAATCACGTATCTCTTCTCTTGGATATACACACACAACTTTTGCCAACAACCTCAGAAAGAATCACAACATTGACCTTATAGGAAAATAGATAGGTCGGTAGCATAAACCCTAAACCCTAAACTTGTTAGGTTAAGGAATTCAAATGGTTCAATCCTAACCGTTGAACACACTACATTAAATGCAACAATCTTGATCCAATCTTGAGACATTCTCGATCGTCCATTTTCCACCGATTTCATGGCGGTTGATAACCCATCACACGTTATCACCGTTTACAGACTTTGCACATTCCCGAGGTAGATAGGAACAATCTTCTTCATGCAAGATCCTTCATGCGCACAAGGCTTACCTGGAAACATGATTTGTTCTTCGTTACCATGCTAACTCATCACACAAAGTCACCGGTTGAGCCACACAGGCTTGAAGCACTTCAACCGGAAACCTTGAAGTTGAGACTACCAACCGGTAGTCATACAACGCTTCCATGTGCCGGTTCCCTTAACCATATGCTGGTTCACCTTGAAAAAACACACAACTTCACTTTGGCACAAATACCAGTTCACAGTGTTATACTGGTTCTCTTCTCTTCATCATATTGACATCAATGACAACACATAATGTCATTATGTCCTCATATCGGTTCACATAATGCCAACAAAGAAGATGTGTCTTAGTAATCCTTCACTAAGACAACAAGTCTCTTGATTAATTCCCTTTTAATAGCCAAATAGATGAAATTCTAATAGAATAAGTGAGGTCCAAGTATCTTTCAAAAATCAAACATTTCTACCATTACAAATATGCTAGAAGTTTCCCTTTTGGAAAATAGATCTATTTTTTCGGACATTCTTCCATATGTGTATACCATAGGGTAGGGGATCATCCAAAAGGAAATCTCTACTAAACCTTCCCTATAGATATTTGGTTTTCATAAATCTTGACCAATTATAAAACTTTGAAATAATCCTCCATCTAAGTTTAGAAAGGAGAGCAACATTTAAAGAATGAGAGTCTTTGATGTTAGGACCTCCAACTTCTTTGCTAGTGCAAACCTTCTCCCAATCCATAAGTAAAATAGGATTTTTCTACTAAATAACTCAAAAAGATGAATCTTATTTGAATATGATCAAGTTTTTTCACCCAATAAGCCAACATATGAAATATAAAAAATGGAGATAAACAAAGGTGCTTTGAAGATAATCCTTAATAAATTGGAGTTTGCCCGCATTATTGAGGAGGGATCCCTTCCAACCAACCATATTTTTTGGATTCTTTCTAGTAGAGAAGACTAAATAAATTTATCAACTTTCTCAAATGTTAGGGGAATTCCTAGGTATGATGAAGGTCAATTAAAAATATAGCATTTTAAAATGTAGGCAATCCAAGTTTGGAGAGAGGGAAGAACATTCATAATCCAAAGCACTTTTTTGCAAGTCGATCTTTTGACCTGATGCCAAAGCATAATCAGTAAGAAGAGAAACCCAACCCCTAGCCTCTACTGAGGAAGAAATGCCAAGAAGAAGAGTATTATCCATAAATTGTTGATGGGAGACCACCTGGGTGGATGAGGAAGGTTTTATACCCCTCAAAAGGTACTGATTGTCATAGTAATCAATATTCTTACCAAGAAAATGCACCATCAGAATAAAGAAGTAAGGGGAAAGGGGATCTTTCTATCTAATCCCTCCAGATATCAAGAAAAAAACTCATGGAGAACTAATAACTAAGACTGAAAAACATTGGGGAGTGAAAGAATACCTTAATCATCATAAAAAACACCACAAAATACAAATTTTCAAGGGACCTTAGAGAGGAAGGGCCATGGCACCATGTCAAAGGCTTTAGATATATCAATTTTAAGGAGCACCCTTTCTCTGTTACTATTTTCCATGGAATGAAGAGTTTCATACACAACTAGAACAACATCGGAGATCTATCTACCTAGGACAAATCCCTTTTGGTGAACATGAACCATCTTCTCGAGAAAGGGTTTAATTCTATTGACTAAAAATTTTGCAAATATGTTGTAAATGATGTTATAGAGGCTAATGGGTCTAAAATCCACCATTTTGTTAGCACCACTCTTTTTAGGGACTAGGACAATATAGGTGTTATTCACTTCTTTAAAAAGATTTATAAAAGCTTGGAATTCCAACGAAACAAGAATGATATCAAGACCCACAATCTCACACAAGTTTTTAAAAAAATGGGGGGAACCCAACATGACTAGGATATTTGAAAGGGACAAGAGAGAAGACAACATTATTCACTTCATCATTAAATAATTTGAGTTCCAAGGCTTCCATATTACAGGGGGAGAAGAAGTTAGGAATAACTTGGAGGAGAGTTCCTGAAATATCAACAATAAAAGGATCATCCATATGGGGTGGTTTGATAACAAATTTAAATTAGTTAATAACCTCCTTATGAATATCCTCGACCTAAGTGAATGTGGATCCATTCAAACTGACCAGATCATTAATTCTCCCTTTTATCGTGTTTGAGTTAGGTTGGTGAAATTTTTTTGTATTCCTATCCCCTTCTTTAAACCATTGAATTTTGGACTTTTGTTTCCATAAATAGCTCCTCCTTTATCAAAATATTTTGAAGACAACAAACTCCTCTCTTTTTTAATCTTCTTAGAGGAAGGACCAAACCTTTCCAACTCCATTTGAATAGCCATGATCTAATCTTTGAACTCTTTCTTCTGGTAAAATATATTACCAAACAAAGATTTTCTCCATTTCCCAAGATTTCATTTTAAGACTTTGTGGGTGCATGTAAAATTCATCTTATTCAAAACAAGTAATCAATTAGAAGCAAAAGGGAAATCATGAATCCATTCTAATCAAAGAATTTAACAAACTAACAATGAAATGATACAGCCAAGCAAAATAGGAATTATAAATGAAATCAATAAAAACTCCCTATTTCGTGACTGCGTAGAACTTCCATTGCTCTTCTCCTCTTCGTGGTATGATAGCTCTCAGATATTGCACTGGTAACCTGTAAGTGACACAAAGATTCAGAGTTTGTGATTGTTGAAAATGGAGATTGGATGCTTAATTTATAGATTTTTGGAGAAGATTGATTGAAAGGTGGAATAGATTGATCAAGTGGTGTGAACTCAGGTGAGCTCAAATGAAAATTGATAGTTGAACTGCTGATTGTAGAAGTGAAACTCAATAGATTGAATAGATTAATTGAGTTAACTGATTGAGGGAAGAAAAATAATTATTGGAGGAAATAAAGAAGATGACACAAAGAGCTTAATTTAGAAAATGCTAACTAAAAGATGAAAATAGAAGTTGAAGAGATAAATGATTTAATTAATTAATTTAGCATGTGCTTGCATTTAGATTTAGATTTTTAATTTAATCTTTGCATGAGATTTTAATTCAAATATTGAATTTATTAATTCAATTTAGTATTTGAATATATTTAGAACTTGACTTTGATTTTCAATTTGGTTTTTGAAATCATGCACATGTAATTGAATTTGGAAGAAATTATAAGAATATGAAATTAAATGAAATTAGAATTTGGGGATTTGGAAATGGAAGAATTAATTAGTTAATTAAATAATTTAAAGAAACTATTTAATTATGTAGAAATGGAATTTAATTAAATAATAAATATTATTTAAATTAAAGGAATTAAATCATAATTAATTAAATAATAAATATTTAATTAATATTTAGAAGAGGGTTGAATGATTAGTTGATCAGAGATATAAATTGAATAATTATTAATTTAATTAAATAATAAAGATTATTTAAATTGGGGAATTAATCAGAATTAATTAAATAATAAATATTTAATTAATATTTTAGGAAATGATTAAAATAATTAAATGATGATAGAATTGGAAAATAGAATAATTAATAAGATGATGAGGAAATATGAAATTAGAAGAAATAGATTAATTAAATTAATTAAATAAATTAAATAATAAAGATTATTTAATCAATTAGAGGAATAATTAGTACATGATCAATGAGACATTTTTAGGTGTCTACATTTGCCCCTCTTTGAGACAATGTCAAAATGGCGTTGTTTCAAAGAAAACAAAAAATTCTGCCCCAGTATGCCCCAGTGATACTTAGGGTGTAATGCTCCCTCGAGAGATTGTTTGTGCATTAAAGATATGAATGATCTCTCGAAAAAAAGAAGAATGTGAGATGAAAGATAGAAGAATGTTAGCGGATTAGAGATAGAGATAGGTGATGTGAAGATGATATTGAGATAGAATATGAGAGAATAGATTGATGAAAGAAATAGAATAATGAATTAGAAGAAATTGAAGATGATTGATATGAGATGATAGATTGAAAATGATTTAGAAAGAGATGATGAGAAAAGAATCAGCAAACTAGCAAAAGCAAATGAGATGAAATGAGAATGAAATTGAATGAGTCACGAACCTGTGTCATTTATCTTATTGCATCAATATATATTCATCACTAAGCCTTATTATTGAACAATGAGGCTTTAGCGCATTAGGGTATAAGGAACCAAGATGCAAAGATATCTCATTGAAGAAACAAACATGTAGCAGACAAGGAGTGAACCCTCCATTCTGGGAATTGTGTTAGGGGTCGAGGTAGGTGTGGCAATTTCACCTTGATGTGAAGGCTCTTATCACAGACACCCACTAGAGCAATTTCCCTAGAATTTCATCGGTTCACACCACAAACAACAAACAAAGAAAATGATAATGCCCATCATAGCTCCTCTAGTCACTTGTGGACATCCTTGAGTAGCATAGGAACAATATCTGTCGCCAAATGATAAAAAGATAAAGACTGACTCGGACAAAATTCAGTAGCTATACTGACCTTGTGCCTTCGTTCTCAGTTGTTTGATGTGATGGTTGATAATGTCTGATCTCAAAAAGTTGTGGACCCTGTTTAAGACTGACCTGTCTAATTTCGAGTGTATCCTCTTCTATTTAAGACAAGATAATGATCACTTTGATATGGATATGATACGATTGATAAGACAGTTTGATCAGTTGGTTGCAGATGTTTGACTGGATAGTCGTATCCTTTGTTAACTTTGTGTGAAATGTTTGCTAGATATCTGCTAGGGTATTTGTTTCTCACAAGACATTTTATTGCAAGTTTTTCTGATTGATTGATTTTCAATTTTTAGTTCTTTTCCAAGAGCTTTTGCGATGTTTTTGGATTATGTAGATCGATATTTGAATGTTTTTGGTTGATTTTTTCAGGATTGTATTTGAATGTTTGTGAATGATTTTTTCAAGATTGTATTTGAATGTTTTTGGTATTTTTAGCTTTTTCAATGTTTTTGGATTTTGTGGTTTTTCACTGTTTTTGGATATTTTTGAAGGACATTATATGATTTTTTCAGGACTTTATACGATTTTTTGGATTTTTTCAAGGCTTTATCTAATTTTTAGGATTTTTTTAGTTGTGCCCCTAGTGTGCAGACCTATATGACATAATGATCTATAGAATGTATGTGGAGACAAATGAATTTTTGACATGACCTATGTGAATGCAATATGCAAGATGAAGATGCATTTCCTATTCAAACAAGGTTGACTGTGTTTGTTTTTGCATTTGTGATACACCAATTGAAATGGAGGTGCAAAACCTTTCATAGATAAGCAGTCAATTGATTTCTAAGGTCCCTGGGATCATTCACCTCAACACACTTAGTGACTAGGATTTACAAATGGAGACACGGAAAATTTCCCCATTAGTTCTTGAAACTTTGATCTTCTTTTGCCCATGTGTGTGCAGATGAGTTAATTCTTGCTCTTGTGTTCACTAAAGATCCTTAGCATCCTATATGACTAGCTACATGCTTTTTCTAACTTCAAAAGAATCCCGAATAGAGCCTCACTGCTAGCAAACCTTGAGAGCTCCGACGAGGTTATAGACTGTAATTTCTCAAATATTACTCCATTGCTAGGAGGTGTCCATAGCCCTGATGGAGTTACTTGCATGTTCCCATAGTCAAGCTTTTTTATCACATTTGTATACATGATATTTCAGTTATATATCATTGCTCTATTTGCCTTTAGATGGATATTTGGCATAGCTCTTTTTCTCTATTTTCTTTTCTTGCCTTGACTTGTAAGTAATGAAACCTTCTTGGGTGTGACAATTATAGTGGCGTTGAAGTAGAATTTTAGATTTTTCACTTAGTCATATGATCAACTAGGTGTCTAGAATGAATTCAAAGTCTTCTAAATGTGTGAGATATAGCAATTGATAGATTGTGGGTTAACAAGTCTCAAATAGTGAAATCATTACCCAACCATATGTAAAGCGTCATCACAGGGTAATGTTGAGAATGAATGACTTTAGAACCTCAAAGACTTCATGTCTGAATATCTAAGAAAGGAAATGACCCTTATTTTCCTTAGATGCAAACGAATGATAAACTCAAACAGTTGCCTTGTTTTATTGATGCTTCTATATGAAAATGTGGAAAGTTTAAGAATGCAATGCATTTTAAAAAGAAACTATAGGTGATGCAGTGTTTTAAATGATATGATATGCAATGCAGAAAGTAAAACCTAAACTACACAACCCTTAGGTATAATATCTCTTAAGGTGCATGTTGTTCATAGGGTCAGAGAGTGGATCTCCCTCCATGGTAGCCAGATTATATGCTCCATTGCCTATGACCCTTGTTATAATGAAAGGAACTAGCCAGTTAGGTTCAAATTTCTCTGGCCTTTCTCATTCCGCTAGGTTCCTTTGATTCTCTTTAAGTACTTGATCTCCCACTTGAAAATTTCTTGGGTAGACCCATTTATTATAACTTCATCTCAGTTTGATTTGATATCCTTGTAGATGGTTAAACATTGTTTGTCTTTTTTCATCAAGGGTTTTGAGTTCTTGTAACCTTGCTACCCTGTAGTCTTCCTCTAATATGATGTTCTGTAAGGAGACTCTTAGAGATGATATTTCTATTTCAATGAGGAGTATTGCTTCTGTACCATAGACCAAGGAATATGGTGTTGCTCCTGTAGGTGTGTGTACTCCTATTCTTGTAAGCCCAGAGAGTGGGATTTAATTGGAGATGCCAGTCCCATTCTGTGTCAGTGACTACTTTCTTAAGAATTTTCAATATCATTTTATTTGTAGCCTCTACTTGTCCATTACTTTTTGGATAATATGGTGTGGCAAATCTCTGTTGTATGTGAAATTTGTCACACAATTCTTTCGCTTCCTGGTTTTTAAATGGATGCCCGTTATCTGTAACAAAGCACATTGGAACTCCGTATCTACATATAATGTAGTTGAGCATGAATTTTTCTATCTGCTTTCCAATAATGTATGTTAAAGGAATTGCCTCAACCCATTTGGTAAAGTATTTAGTGGCTGTCAAGATAAACTTGTGCCCTTTGGAAGAAGTAGGGTTGATTTTACCCACTAGATCTAATCCCCATTGTGAAAATGGCCATGGTGATGTGATGGGTTGAAAATCTTGTGCTGGTGCATGAATAAGGTCTCCATGCATTTGGCATTGTTTACACTTCTGTACATACTTGTAAGCATCCTTTTCCATGGTTGGCCAGTAATACCCTGTTCTCAACAATTTCTTTGACAATGGCAGACTGCTTTGGTGAGCCCCACAGATGCCATCATGGACTTCTTTTAAAGAAAGGCATGCTTCACTCTCATCCAAACATTGGAGAAGAGTTCCATAAAAACCCTTTCTATACAAAGTATCAACTATAATGGTGTATCTAGATGCCCGACGAATAAAGGTTTTCTTTTGATTTCTGGATAGATCCAGTGACATGTATTAAGTATGTAAATATATGTATATTTCATTGCACCAAGGTGATTCTGGACCCACAATTGCACATACATATTCTGATAGGGGAGTCTCATATGCAGGTAGCATCAACTGTTCTATGATGAACTCAAACTGATTTTCCTTAGCAGGCATATTCAGAAGAGATCCTATAGTTGCCATTGCATCTGCTACCTTGTTTTGTATTCTTGGTATTTGTTCGAAGGTAATTTTGCTGAAGTGTTCCTTGTAATCTTCGACCAACTTCTTATAAGGCATGAGTTTGTCATCCTTCGTGTTGTAATCATCATTGACCTATTTTACAATCAACTGTGAATCACCATAGACTTATAACTCTTGTATTTTCCATTGTATAGCTGTACAAATCCCTATGAGGAGAGCTTCATATTCAGCCATATTGTTGGTACATGGGAAAATGATCCTAAATGACTTAGGTATAACATCCCCTTGAGGAGTAATGAAGAGAATGCCTGCTCCAGATCCGTGACTTGTATATGACCCATCAAATTATAACTTCCACACTACTGAGGCAGTTAATGTAAACACAGATTCATCTGGAAAGTCTATCAGCAACGAATGACTATCCTGTATAGGAGCCTCAACTAATTGATCAGCTATGGATTGTGCTTTTATGGCTTTTCTGTCTATGTATTCTATATCAAAATCGCTCAAGATCATAACCCACTTAGCCAATCGCTCGGTCAATGTTGCTCTGCTCAATAGGTACTTGAGTGGGTCAAAGCGTGCAATGAGTTGCACCTTATGACTCAACACGTAATGTCTAAGCTTTTGGGATGGAAAGATTATTGCTAAGCATGCTCACTCTATGGGGGTATAATTAAGTTCATAACTGATCAGAGTCCTACTTATATAATAAATGGCTCTTTCTTTTCCATTTTTGTCATTCTGTGCCAATAGAGCTCCTAGAGTTGAGTTCGTTGTTGATATGTATAACAATAGAGGTTGTCCTAGAATAGGAGATATTAACACTGGTGTGCACAAAAGATAATCTTTTAGAGCTTGGAAAGCTTCCTGGCATTGTTCTGTCCATTTAAAAGTAGCTCCTTTCTTGAGTAAATGTTGGAATGGGTGACACTTATCTACCAACTGTGCTATGAATCTCCTAATGGATTGCAGTCTTCCTTAATCCTCTGAGTTGTTTAAGTATTGATGGAGGTTGCATATCAATGATTTCCTTGACCTTGGCAGGGTCTATTTCAATTCCTCTGCTTGATAATATAAACCCTAACAATTTACCTGCTGTTACACCAAACACACATTTCTACAGGTTTAATTTGACATTATACTGTTCCAACCAATCAAATATCTATGTAAGAACTGCAAGGTGACTTTCCCTGGTTTGTGATTTAGCTAGTATGTCATCCACGTAATCTTCCATTATGTTATGGATCACGTCATGAAACAAAGTTGTCATGGCTCTTTGATATGTTGCTCCGACGTTTTTGAGACCAAATGGCATCACATTCCAATAGTATGTTCCCCATGGGCATGTAAAGGCCATTTTATGTTGATCTTCTGGTGCAATTTTAATCTGGTTGTATCTTGAAAAACCATCCATTAAGGATAGCATCTCATTTCTAGTTGTTAGGTCAACTATCATGTCGATATTGGGTAGCGGGAAGTCATCCTTAGGACAAACTTTATTTAGATCTCAAAAATCAGTATAGATTCTTATGCTTCCCGTGGGCTTAGTCATAGGTAACAGGTTGGATATCCATTCCGCATAGTCAATAAGTCTAATAAAACCCAAATCCAACAACTTTTGTAGTTCTATTTCAACTAGTAATGCGATACTTGGATGCATTTTTCTCAATTTTTGCTTGTAAGGTTTAACTCCTGGTATCAATGGTAAGTGATGCAACACTAATTCAGAGTCTAAGCTCAGCATGTCTGAATAGGACCAAGAAAATTTGATAGGTCGTTGCTTGAAAAAATGAATGAATCTGTCTTTTTCTTCTTTGCTCAATGATTTTGCTAGATGGATGTTATGTACAACCTCCCCTTCTACTATGTTTACTTCTTCTATTTCCTCTGTAAGTAATGCTGAACTTTCTCTTTCCATAGGAAGATTACCCAAGTCACTTTTGTCATTATGGGTAGTTTGATCCTTATCTTCTATTGGAGAAGTACTTTCTTCTCCAAAGTATGTCATTCTATTTAGGTTTATATAAAACCCTGCTTTATGATCACCTTGCGGAAATCCCTCTCTGACTCCTTGAAATTCTGAAATTGCTTCGTCATTTTCAAACCAATTCAGCGTTGGTCTTACTTCTTGCCCCCAATCAATCAAGTGTGAATGTACTAGGGGTAAATCATTACTCCTTTATTTAGTAGACTCTGATAACATGAGGACTTGATTGTTTGACTGACTTTGAGTATCTTCATCTTGTATGAGCCTTACTTGATTCCTTAAATTTACACTTTTTGATGGGCTAGAATCATGGAGTGATAAGAATTTGTAGTCATGAGAGTCTGTCTCAATTTCAACATATGTTTCATTATATGAGCTATCATCACTTATTTCTTCTTGTTCCCGTGCCTGATTCTGTTGTAGATTGTCCGGTCTTCATTGGACATTAGTTACCCTTCTTAAGCCTGGAATAAGCCTTTGCAATCTTTCTTCATCTGTTTCATTAGGTTGGGCCTGAGTTGCTTCTTGTGGTAGAAGTAGTGACAATAACCATGGGTGGGATTCAGGTGGTGGGGGTAATCCTGCATCTGTTGCCACACTAGCCTATACTGTTGTGTCAATAACTGCATCATTTTGTAACTCAGTCATAGGTTCTTGCAAGAGTTGTCTCATGTCTTTCCCATCTGATTCTACGCGTGGTGATGTAGGTACCTGATTACTTGTTTGAGATGAATATGGAAGTGCTTGTGTGGACAAATTCCTTAGTGATATGTAATCTGATGGTTTTCTTAGTATATCAAGAGTACGCTGTCTTGCCTTGGTGATATGTTGTACATGCTTGTATCCCAATCCTTGATTTCTTGGATTATCATTGGGAACAATAGGTTCTAGTATTCCTTGTTTCTGTAACCCAAGGCTTGTGGTACCATCATATCCATGTCTTTGGAGTATTTTGAATCCATTGTCATACTAATCTGTGTGTATTCTGGGTATTGCCATATGATCTTCTTCTCTATATATCCAATGGTTAACATCTTCGTTCAATGATTCTTCTTGTAAGTCACCCCATCTAATGAAAGAGCATGAATCTGTGTACTTGACAATTTCTTTTCCTTTGTCTCGCTTTTGCACTGTAGTGTGAGGTTTCCCAAAGGACTTAGGAGAAAGAGACAATTGTTTCCCACTTAAAGTATTTGCAATAGAGTACTCTCCACAACCCATATCCTTTATTTGTAAGGAGGATGTTGTAGGCATATCTTTTTTTTGTTTCTGTAATCTTTAATGTTTTCAGCTGCGTAGTGAGAGGTGCGGCCTGATTGATAGGTACCTGATTATCAACATTGTCTTTTAGATAATTGCAATGTTGGAATGGATTTGGATCACCCTTTATGGTGATTTCAATTCCATTGTATGGGAATTTGACACACTGATGAAATATGGATGGTACTGCTTGCATGGTGTGGATCCATGGGTGGCCCACTAACATGTTATATCCCAGCTCTTTGTCCAAGACTTGAAAAGTGACCTGTGTCGTTATTGGTCCTATTTGTACAGGTAATGTTACAATGCCTTTAGATGGACGTTCTTCATCATCGTAGGCCTTGATATTTATCCTTTTGGAAGAATCAATGTGAAGTTCTAAATATCCTAGTGCTTTGACCATCTTTAAAGTACCAATGTTGAGACCGGCTCCCCCATCTATGAGTAATCTTCTGATTCTTTTCTTATGAATGTAAGCTTCCAGATGTAGTGGGTCATTATGAAGCAATTTATCACTAGGAATCTAGTTCTATGAATGCAATACGTGTGCCTTGTGTCAGATTTCCTACCATAGACTGGAAGGCATGTTCATCTATATCTCTGTCCACTACTGAATCTTGAAGTGCTTTGTCCAATATAGCTCTATGATTGGGTGAAATATGCAATAGTTTGAATAATGATATTTGTGCCAGAGTTTTCTTAAGTTGCTCAACTACATTGTAAGTCCCTACTACTGGTGGTCTATTTTGTGGCATCCCTTGTAAAGTTACCTTTGATCTACGAGTAACCACTACACAGTCTCTATCTCTGGGAGTAATTGTGGTTGTAGCAATTGTATCATTTGTATCATAGGTTGTTTTATCAAGATTTATGTTAAATCCCTCTTCATAGTCTTTATGTGTATGTTTGCCATCCATAATATGTTCCATGAGTTCATCTTCAAACCAACCTAAGTGAGATGGTTGATCATGTCCCCAGTCTCTGAGACAAAGATTTGTATCATCATCGTACTTTGGTGCTTCAGATATCATGCAAATTTGGTTATCATCTCTATGAGTGTCTTGATATTGGTCCTCTTGATAAGGTGTTTCTTGTGAATCATTTTTTGTTGTATCTCCGGAGCTAATGGCATGAATAGTGTAGTCGTATGAGACCTTTGTGTAGTTAGCCATATTGTCTTGGGTACCCGATGTGGTAGCTTTTCCCTTGTCATGCTTAACAAAATGATCCTTAAAAATTGTATGATTTGTGTTTGCTGAGGTCTTATCGGTATCAATTGTGATGTCCCCTTGGTCTATCATATCTTGGACCAAGTTTTTCAATTTGTAGCAACTTGCCATTTTGTGACCTTTAGTCCTATGATAATCGCATAAATGATTGTCATTCCACCATATGGATTTGAAAGGACCTGGTTCATATACTCTTACTTCAGATAAAGTGATCATGTTTGTCTGTATTAACTTTTTGAGCGCTGACTCAATAGGTTCTCCTAAAGGTGTGTAATTTCTTCTTGGAATGTTTACCCTGGGGTATCTTGTGTTCGTGTTTTTCGTAGCATTTACATTTGATGATTTTGTGTTATTCCATGTATGTGGATTTGTTGACTGAGTCATTCCCAAAGATAAAACAAGTTGAGTTCTGTTTATCGTTCTGGTGTCTACAATACCATCATTGGTCACATTTTTATTTTTCGACCAAAACTTAGATTTGTCATTGTTGTTGGTGTTGCCATACTTAATAAGACTTTGTTCTACTAATCCCTTCTCACATTTGAGAGATTTTTCTGTGATTTTTTTGAATGTGGTTAAACATTGCATTTGTATTGGATATTTAATCTTAGGAATCAAATTTTCTATAAACATATCCACTTGCTCTATTTCTGGGATAATTGTCTAGAACCTCCTATAGAGAGCCCTCCATCGTTGTATGAAGGATGTAAATGTTTCATTCTCATATTGTTTAGCGGCACATAAGTCCATCAAAGTAACCAGGGTGTCAATGTTGTGCGAGAAGTTTGCAATAAATTGTTCAGCTAATTCTCCCCATGATGTGATAGTTGGTGGTAAATGTGAAAACCATTATAAAGCTGGACCTCCCAGACTTTTAGGAAATAGTCTCATTAGATAAGTATCTTCTGAGGCAACCTCTATACATGCTGTAAAATATTCTCTGACATGATCTCTAGGATCACCTTTCCCTCGATATCTATCAAATTTGGGTGTTTCAAAATGTTGTGGGAAAGATGGCATGTATAATGTGTGATCGAATGGATAAGGACATAAGTCCTGCATTGTGTAGCTCTTTTTATCATTACCAGTTTGCATGGTCGTCATTTGTTGTTGCAAATTATGTATTTGTTGTGTCAGAATATCTGTTTGTGTCAAAGGTATACCTTGTGTTTGTATATGTCCCACAAAAGGATTTATGGTTGCATAACTAGGAGGTTGTTGGAAGGTACCAAGATTATAACCTTGTGTATTGTGCGTTCCACTAGGTACTACAAAATAGGTGATATGCAAACCCATGTTTGGTTGAGTTGTACTTGTTGTATTGGCAAGACCTAGATTTTCATTTTGATAACTATATGTGGATCCCATGGAATAGGAAACTGGAGGTTGGGATGCACTTGTTGCCCATGTTTGAATAAGTGGTGAGATATTTGATATTATTGGTATGCTCTGTGATGGTATACTATCATTGATTGCTGGGGATGACACACTTGTTTGAAAGTTCACATTTGTGTTGACATTTGTTTGGATAGGTATGTTTTGAGGAAAAATGGAGGTCATTGCTTGTATTTGTGTCAAGGGTGGTGTTTGACTGTTATCTTGACCTAAAGTTTTTCCTGGTGGTAAAATCTTTGTGACATCAAAATCCTTAGGTAGTTTTTCCCCATTTTGTATTAACAGCGAAAGATACTTGTCCCTATCACTATGTATATGTGCATCTAGGATCATGAGAACATGTGGGTCTTGCTGTGCGGACTCAATTTCTTCCTTTGTCAAATGCAATTGTAATTCGTTTATGGTGGACATTGTCTGTGTACCTGAGTTTTGACCTATTGACATGTCCATGTTCCAAGTAGGGTTTATAGACTGTGTGTTGTTCGTGTCCATTATTCCTTTCGCTTTCTGTGACCTTGTGACGGGCATCTAAAATTGCATATATGAGGGTGGTTCTATGCAAGACGATGGCCTAACACTAGACTGTAGACGTAAATATGAGGTATGCAAGACTATACTAGACTCTATTGAGGATTTTGATGTGAGACCTTTTTAGTATTTCTAGATTTCTCTAATGCAAGTCTTTCCATTTGTTGATGAAGTTGTTCAGCCTCAATCTCTCTATTAATTATACGGGAAATCCTAGACTCAATGTTTATCTCGTGTATGGCTCCTATATATTGAGGTGCAATTCTTCTTAAATCCCAAGCTAAGTTAGCTAGACCATCAATGATTTCTCGTTGACCGCCGTTTGGAACTAGGTTAGGTTGCTTGAAGGGGAGGAAACCATCACTTGGGAGACCCATGAAGGTACATGCTATGAACCTATAACTGACAATGGAATTAAATTTATATGAGGTCTAGATGAAGATGTATATGATAATGTAGGACTATGCAACTAATATGGATGATAATGCAAAAAGACTTAGGATGATAATGAGGACGTATGTGGGACCATGCAAAAGATGTAGGATGATAATGAGGATGTAAGTGGGACTATACAAAAGACATAGGATGATAATGAGGACATGATTGAGACTATGCAAAAGACTATGTAAGGGACTACCTATGGTCACAAGTATGTAAGGACTTTTGAGAATTAGTTTCAAAATAGAATTTGTTTTTGGTAACTTCATGTGTAGGACAATGTTTTGTAGTTTTCCAAATCTAAGAACAGTTGCTGGTAGGTATGTATAGCCGACTTACTCAATTTTTATACAATCTTGGAAAATTCAGAGATACATGGGATAGGGCCTGAAATAACCCAAAGGACTGACTCAATACTGGTCTATCACAACGATACATAAAAAAGAATGGAATACAATCTTAGGCTGGATAGTGGACACCATTCAGTGAGGCCCTCGCAACAAAATACCAAAACAAGATGGACAAATAGAGAGTCTGGTAGCACTGGCTCCACTCCACGACACACATTTCTTAGGCATGCCAGACTCTCTTACCCCGAAGATCTGAGGATCTTATCACTGAGGGATTTCTGTCTCATAATGTAAGGTACATGAGGGGTATCTATGGGGTACGATCTGCACTCCTGGAACCACTGAATGTAGGATTTTTGGCAACTAAATTGGTTCTTAGTATTAGGTTTCGAGGGGTCCCAATCCAATGATGGATTCTCAGAGCAAGCCACTTAAGACTTTAGTTGAGCTTATCGGTGTAGGGAAGGCCCCCACATACCTCGAATTCACTCAACACTCTAGCCGCCTGACCAATATATTTATATAGCGGCTTAAAAAAATTGCTCGAGAGTACGCTGGGAGAGATGATATCCCCAACGCATCCCAATTCGAAGTACCTTTGTGGGGTGATGAAATCCCCAGTCAAAGATACCCCTCACTACGTAGAATGAAAGAAAATTTGGATGTCATTGTCACCTTCCTTCTTTCTCCCAAGAGCTCGATGGCGGGTAGAAAGTCAGTTAGTGCAAAAGTAGGTCCACCCCAGACACAATAAAAAGTTCCTTTCCTTAAAAAAATGAAAAAATGATTTAATCTAATGCAGCTTGATTCACGCTCATTTTATAGCCCAAATATAGGTGTTAGATACGCATGTGCATGCCAATTTTAAGCACCAAATCCAAGTATGAAGGCATACATGTCCATTTTAACCATTTGTTGATTTTTAAGCACCAAAAAACCAAGTGTGAGATACACACATGTCCATTTTAGCCCATGTTTATTTTAAACACCAACAACAAAGTGTGAGATTATCCATGCATGGCCTTTTTAGCCCATGTTTATTTTAAACACCAACAACGAAGTGTGAGATTATCCATGCATGTCTTTTTTAACTGTTGTTGATTTTAAGCACTAAAAATTGAAGTGTGAGATGTGCATGCAAAATTAGTAATCTAATCCTCCCTGTGAATCTGCCACAGGCTGTAAACAAAAGATTAGTAGTAAAATTAAACCAACAGAAAACATAAACTCAAAACTTGACAGAGGCGATTGCGTAATACTACCTAAGCGAATGCGTGATACTTATAGAATGAATGTGTAAAATTGACAGACCAAATGTGTAAATTTGATAGACCAAATGCATAAATCTGATAGACCGAATGCATGACTATATTTGGTTGATTGCGTAGCACTAACAGGTCGATTGCGTGACAAAATGTAGACAACCAAAAAATTAAAAACTAAAAAAAAATAAGAAAACTAAACCCAATCAGGAACCTATGAAACCAATTGTGAAGCCCTAGCCAAATCCCTCATCATCCATTCAATATTGATTAGATCATATTTAACTATATAAGAAAGAACTTGGCTATTATATCTATCTAAGGCCAGTTGTTTTTCCAAATCCTATATCAATTTTTATGCCTGGAGAACCTTTTGATAGCGTTTGGCTTCTCTCCTTTGTTGTTTTGTCCTTCTTGCACCTGAAATCCTGAACTATACTTTTCTTACCATAAACTATATTAATCAAATCATAAAATAAAAGCAAGTTGATCCCAGAGTAACTAAATTTAAGATATAATTAAATAGAACAGATAACAGACAGAAGAAAAATTTAAACAACAAAGCTTCCTGCGAATGCGTGATCCAGAAAGGGCAATTGCGCGATTGTGACAGGGCGATTGTGTGACCCTGTCAGAATGAATGTGTGACCCTGAAGGGTCAAATGCATGATTCTGTCTATTTGATTGCGTGATGATGTAAGCTCGATTGCATGATGGAAATATCTTTTCTTGAAATTTGTGCAACCTACAAAAAAATGAAAAATCCGCACAATCTGCAAAAATCACACAGAACACAGAAAAGGTTAAATTGCTGTTAGTTCATGTCGGGTTCACCAAAATGGGCGCATGTAAAATTCATCTTATTCAAAACAAGTAATCAATTAGAAGCAAAAGAGAAATCACAAATCCCTTCTAATCAAAGAATTTAACAAACTAACAATGAAATTTTACAACCAAGCAAAATAGGAATTATAAATGAAATCAATAAAAACTCCCTATTTTGTGACTGCGTAGAACTTCCATTGTTCTTCTCCTCTTCATGGTATGATGGCTCTCAGATATTGCGTTGGTAACCTGCAAGTGACACAAAGATTCAAAGTTCGTGATTGTTGAAAATGGAGATTGGATGCTTAATTTATAGATTTTTGGAGAAGATTGATTGAAAGGTGGAACATATTGATCAAGAGGTGTGAACTCAGGTGAGCTCAAATGAAAATTGATAGTTGAACTGCTGATTGTAGGAGTGAAACTCAATAGATTGAATAGATTAATTGAGTTAACTGATTGAGAAAAAGCTGATTGAGGGAAGAAAAAGAATGATTGGAGGAAATAAAGAAAATGACACAGAGAGCTTAATTTAGAAAAAGCTAACTGAAAGATAGAAATATAAGTTGAAGAGATAAATGATCTAATTAATTAATTGATTGAATTAATTAATTTAGCATGTGCTTGCATTTAGATTTAGATTTTTAATTTAATCTTTGCATGAGATTTTAATTCAAATATTGAATTTATTAATTCAATTTAGTATTTGAATATATTTAGAACTTGACTTTGATTTTCAATTTGGTTTTTGAAATCATGCACATGTAATTGAATTTGGAAGAAATTAGAAGAATATGAAATTAGAATTTGGGGATTTGGAAATGGAAGAATTAATTAGTTAATTAAATAATTTAAAGAAACTGTTTAATTATGTAGGAATGGAATTTAATTAAATAATAAATATTATTTAAATTAAAGGAATTAAATCATAATTAATTAAATAATAAATATTTAATTAATATTTAGAAGAGGGATGAATGATTAGTTGATCAGAGATAGAAATTGAATAATTAGTAATTTATTTTAATAATAAAGATTATTTAAATTGGGAAAATAATCATAATTAATTAAATAATAAATATTTAATTAATATTTTAGGAAATGATTAGAATGATTAAATGACGATAGAATAGGAAAATAGAATAATTAATAAGATGATGAGGAAATATGAAATTAGAAGAAATAGATTAATTAAATTAATTAAATAATAACGATTATTTAATCAATTGGAGGAATATTTAGTACATGATCAATGAGACATTTTTAGGTGTCTACACTTTGAACTTATGAACAATCTTGAACATATCCATTCCCTAAACTTTAAACCCCTACAATGAGCCACGAGGTCCTTACAATCAGGGTGATGGGTCCAGATTAAATTCAAATATGAAGGGTAACATCACTTGAGGTCTATCTCGTATTCATCAAAGAAAAATAGGGAAATGATTCAAATGAAAGCGAACAAGGGAGGTAAAATATTCCTAATCAATGAGATTCTAGGAGAAAGAGAGAATACATCGACCAAGGTAGACTTGGATTGGGCCATCTCCTAATAACATATTAGACCATGTGAAGCATCTACCCTCCTAATCCATGTCAATCAGTTTACCCCAAGACAAAAAGAAATAGAGGTCTTGCATACTATAAAAAAAATTAGGGACACCGTCCAACTTCTTAAGGTGCTAGAGGGGAGTATTGAAATCACCTAATGAAATCTAATTATTAGGCACACAAATCAAGGAGGTAAGACTATAAATCAAGGAGGTAAGATCAAGGAGTTCTAAAAAATTAGCACATAAATCAAGGAGGTAAGACCATAATTCCCTTCTTCAAACCAAATTATTAGGTTCATAGATATTATTTAAGAGAAACCAATCAGAGTTACCAACCACATCAAAGACGAAGATATCGAATTTTTTTATCCTAATAACTTAGAACACCTTAAAGTTATGGGGTTTACACATTATAGCTGATCCTCCTAAAGAATCATCTACATTAACAACCATGGAATAAACAAAAAGATAGATAAATTTACTCACCTTGAGAAAGAGTTCAACTCATTTCTTGAAGAAGCAGGATGTCATGTTTAAATTCTGCCACTATATTTTTGACTAAAATTTGATTGTGGGAACCATTTAGTCCCCTGATATTCTAATTGAGGATGATAATTTCTTAGATTTTTGGGAGCAAAGATGGTTCAGATTACTTTGGCTGCCATTAGCCACATCTCTAGCTACAGATGTCTATAATTTTTCTCTAGCATATTTTTTGCCAATTTTAGAATCTTTTTCCACATCTACCATTTTTTGAGTTCTCTTAATGAAGGGATTCCTAATTGTAGAGGAACTAGTAGAAAGAAGAAGGAAATTGTACTAGTACCAAGGAAAGAACCACAAGAGGAATATACTCAAAATTCTTGTCAACCTTTTCCATAGACTCCAAAGGGGGGATCAAAGAGGGAAAAGAAAAAGCATCAACAATAGATAAATCAACTTGTAGAATAGGAAAAGAAGATTCAACCCCTTGGATGCATTTCATGACCTCAAAGGGAACTAGAGTCCTTTGTTGAGACTAGATTAACCACAAGAGTCTAATCATGGTCATCAATCTCTAATGAAGTCAAATGAAGAGTATGAGTGTGAATTGAAACCTCTAGAAAATATAAAAAATGAGACTCTAGAAAATCCTTCATTTGGGGTGAAGTAACCAAATCAATCACACCATTTTAAGGAGATAGAGTGAACTACTTCTCCTCTACCACATCCTCCAACAAAGGGGGAGCAACTAATTCCACATACATATAATCAGAGCCAACAACCACAATAATTGAAATAAAATCCATAAGGCTCTTCCCTTTGGGATGTAGAAGCAGACTAGTCTTTTGATGACTACCTCTTGAAAAATTATCACATAGGTGACTAGTAGAGGCGTAGAGTTGGAAAAAAGGAGTCAAGTTCTCAAAATCATAAGGTTGGATCCACGTAACCAAACGAGATTTCAACGTAATCAACTGAGGTAAATTTATTCCAAGCACAACACACACATAAAAGTGGCAAAAGACCATCCTAGCTCTATGCTTAGTGACAAAGTAAAGAGGAAGGAACTAATTGAAGGAGTTGGCAATGATGAATACTAAGAAGGGGGGGGGGGTGAATTAGTATACGAATAAATACTAAACTCAAACACTTTATAAATCTTGCAGCAAACCGGTATAACAGTTTAACTAACAAATCGGTTAACACAAATGCAAACCAAATAACAAGTAAGGCATTCACCCACAGAAGGACAATCACCATAACACAAGAGATTTTGATGTGGAAACCCAAATGGGAAAAACCATGGTGAGATGAAACTCACAAGTAACTATCTACAAAATAGTAACTAGACCGATTAAGGTCATACATTGTTCTTTACCAGAACAGATCCTGTTAGGAATCTCAATCTCTGTTAGAAGATAAGTTTGATTAAAGACTACCTTGTGAGAGGATTTCAAATCCATAGATGTGAATCACCTTGTTAGAGGATTTAAAAAGGCTTTTCTGGGCCTACCCGGTTAAGGGTTTCTGACTTGTCAAAGATGTTAGTAATCAACAAGTGAATGATCTAGCAAATGGCACAGTTTGCTTGATTAGATCCATGGTAGCTCATTGCTAATGCATTTCAGCATTACTTCAGTCTTCAGTAAATCCACACTCTGTTACAACACACAGACTTGATCTTCTCTGTTAAGATTTCACATACAAGAACTCATCAACCACCAAAAACCCTAACAACTACACACGCTAAAACCCTAGACATGATGTCCTTAAAAGGAATATGATTTCATGTCGGTCCAATAGGATTACATTGCAAGCTCCTAGGTTCATTTTATCTAGACACATTTGGTAACATGACATAAAATCACCGTCAAAGTGTTAGTGGATGGTAACTCATCACAAAAAATATACCGGTTGGTAACTCATCACAGAGTATTACCGGTTTATACAAGTTTACCGATTACCGGTTGGTAACTCAGAGTAATACCGGTTTAACTATTAGATAGATTACCGGTTTGACAAAAATGAAGACTGGGAAAATGATAATTTCTACTTTTAGTTCCTTTGCTCTGTTCCTCTTGAGAGCCTTGAATCACTTGAGGTCTTCATGCCACTTGAGATCTTCATGCCGCTTGAGATCGGTAAACACTTTCTACAAAATACCGATAGTCTAAAGACTACAACATAATACCGATTTGGAACAAATACTGGTTGAGTATAATTCATACATTCAAAAAGTGATCTCATAGCAAGTGTGTGTCCATCAATGACAATCACAACATAATCATAAAAAATGCCAACAATCTCCCCCTTTGGCATTGATGGCAACACTTAGGAAATTTTTTTGACATCTAAGTGTTTTACAAAAAAAAATGCCATAATCAAAATTACTCCCCCTAAGTATATACACTATCCCTTTGTAGAAAATACAATGTATACTACTTCCTTATAGAGATAAACATGAGAGTATACATAGCATGCATCAAAATTTTAAATACCAGAATACTTCTCCCCCTTTGCCAACAATGACAAAATACAGCTGAATAACCCCTATTTCTATTAGCTGAATAAATGTTTATGACAATAAAGAGTGAAACTTGTCAAAAACATATTTAAAGTCCTGCATAAATGGCTTCATGGATAAGGACCATGACTCAAGTAATGAGGTAGCAACCTCACTCTCTGTTTGCATCTGGGATACCTGTACCTCCATTGCGTCCAAGGCTCTCATCTCTTGAGTAACCGTCAAGGCATCCGGATTGAGGTAGCACTTCTAAAGTATTTGCAGTCTTGGTAGTAGAACCAGTTGTAGTTCCTGCAAATCCCTGGTCAAGTTGCTGATCTCCAAATCAATTCTTGCAGCCTGAAGTTGAAACCAGTGAACGGTTTTCCCATAAGTGGTAAAGGAATCATATGGCATCTTGAAGGTGCTTATGAATGTCTACAAATCAGTTTGCAATTTTTCTTTTTGAGAAAGCACATCATCACATAATAGATGGGCTTGACATATCTTACTGAGTAGTAATTTCCCCTCATCCATTGCATCTCTAATGTCCTTCTGTGCCTTTTGCAGATCAGACCAGAGCTCATGTAACTTTTTCACCAAGGCAGTGTTCAAAGCCTTTTGGTGCTCATTTTTGGCATTCACTTCAGCAACCTCTTCCAGGCTTTGTACCTAGTCCTCCACAACTGTGCATAAGAGTTTCAGTTGGGCTAGAGAGGAATCGGTACTAGGGAGGTTGGTACCGGGTATCAAACCAGTAAGAGTGTCCACTGAGCTTGGATCACGTCTTGCTCCTTCTTCCTCCTTATCACCTCCAGGCGTTCTTGAGAAAGCGTAGTGCTCTGCAACAACTCTGATTTGTTTGCAGATTGGAGATCAATGGGACTGGTAATTTCAACCGGTTTGGCTTGACTATTGGTTGCCTTTAGAGTCTCCACTTAAGTGCTCTGTGCTTCTTCCTCCTTCTCTTTCGCTCTTAGCTTGTCTTCTTCTTCCTTTTTTTCTCCTCTTCCTCTATTTTTCTTTTCTCTTTTGCTTCTTTCCTCTTCTCTTCATCCTCATCCTTCTTCTTCTCCTCTTCTTTTCTCTTCTCCTCTTCCTGCTTCCTCTTCTCCTCTTCCTTTCTCTTCTCCTCTACCTGTTTCTTTTCTTCTTCCTTCTTCGCTTCCTTCTTCTTCTTTTCTTCCTCTTGTTTCTTTTCTTCTTCCTTCTGTTTCTTTTTCGCTTCCTTCTCTTGTCTCTTATTCTCCTCTTCTTTTCTCATGTCATCTTTCTGTTTCCTCTTTTCTTCTTCTTTTCTCTTTTCCTCTTCATCTGCTTGTTTCTTCTTTCCTTCTTCCTGTTGCTTCTTTTCTTCCTCTGCCTATTTTTCCTATCCCGTCGCTTCAGTTGGTGTACCCAGAGTAACATCTTCACCGTTCAAGGCATCAACATCAATGGGTTCCATTTGATCAGTAATCGGTACTCCTTCACTGTCATACACCTCATTCGGTTGATTGATTTCCGGTTCTTGCTCAGCTTTCCTGTTGGCTTCTGCCACTTGGTGCAACTTTGGAGAGGATTGAGCAAGGGAGTGGGTATCTTTTACCACTTCCAAGACTTTTCCATCTAGCAACAGGATTCTCCTTCTTCTCATGAAGAAGAGGCCCTTATATCTTTCCACCACTTCATAAAGTTTCTGATTTAGGCACATCAGGAAAGTATTGTGCAAATACTTCCTCTCTTATTTCCTGTTCCTTCTCTATGGCAATGCGCCATTTGTTATCTAAAGAACTATATAAAGAATCAGGTGTCTTAGATTTAATTTCTGATAGCCATCGGTCATTAATACATAAATATTTAATGACTTCCTATTCAACTTCTTCCTTTTCATCATCATTAAAATCATCAAAGAACTCTTTCAAATCACCAAGCACTTTTCTTCTAATATTCTTAATAGTTCTTTGACAATGTGTCAAAGGTTTCTAGGAGGAAATATCAATATTTACCGGTGCAGATGTTGCCGGTTCATTCTTTGTCTTTTTCCTTGTTTGCCTAGTCTTCTTAGGCTGTTCTTCAGACACAGTGTCCTCTGAGTCTAGTGTGTTTTCTTTTGTCTTCCGCTTTCTCTCAAAGACTTTGGCAGGTGCAGCTTCCAGTTTCTTCTTTGCTGGTGACCGCTTGGTCACTTTGGGACTTCCTGTAGTAACTGGTATCAATACTGAAGGTATTGCCTTGCCCTTCTTTACTGACGATTCTTCAACTAGTGTAACCCTTTCCAAATAGGTGCCAGTTATTTTTGCCTTTGGATCAAGGGGCTAGGCGAGTAGGGTAGAGGCATACCCATCTAGCATGTCATACATTACCTCATATCCCATGGGTTCCACTTCTTCATGGCTAGGCTCAACCACCTCCATTATGCACTCATCAACTTTGATGGTGAAGCAGATGTCATCTTTATATTTCTTGACAATATCACTTGATATTCTTACTCTTTGGCTCATTTTGCATCTGAACTCATCAAAGTATTTGTTCAGAACTTCTGGATAACCGGTTCCAACCGCTTGAAGGCTTTCCTTGATTTGCTTTGTAACCAGTTGGTCGGCAGACCACTGAATATCTCCGACTCTTGGGAAGTAACCTTGGAAGTAGAAGAACAACACAACCAATAGTTGTCCAAACTTAAATCTCAAGGCATTGCCTGTTTAATCGACTTTAGGTTCACCAAAAGTTGACTTTGCATACAGGTGCATAAATCAAATGATGCATCTTCCATGATCATCCTATAGGTAGCATTTACTGTTGCAGTAGAGACAGAGTTGATCCTGCTAGCATAAAATGTTTGATAACCTATTACCATGCAAGCATATTTGACCAGATATTCCTTGATAGGATTGATGGTCATTCCCCATTAGTCGCTCACAGAACCGGTGAGCTTGGTCATTTCCGTCTTGCTGATCTTCCTTAGGGCTGGCACTTCACCGACGTTACAGAAACTGGTGACAACATGAATCACTTCCGGTGTGATGTCATGCATTTTCTCTAAGTACATTTTATCACCATGCACTCTGCTCAGAATGATGCGGATGTGATCATCTGAAAACTCTTCAAGGAAATAGATCGCATTGTGAAGCTTCTTCTTTTCTAAGACGTTGAATTCTGGTTTGATCATCTTGTCCTTTCCGCAGAATAAGCTTAACTGAGAATGGATCATCAGAGATCCTAGGTCTTTAATTTTACAGTCAATATAGTCTGAAATACCTTCCTCCACTATAACACTAATGGGTATTTGAGACAGGGCATTATATTTTGCCTTCCGTTGAATGAAGTCTACTGAATCAACGGGTGCAGTAGAGCTAGAGTGTGATGCGGAAGCCAAGATAAACAGAGAAATTTGAAAAATACCTTTGTAAATCAAAATTTAGGGCTTGCAAATTACACTTCGCCACACACTCCTTCGGTTGCTGAAATACTACTTTGTGTTCTAAACTTGACCAATTGATATTAGCTCTTGATTCTTCTTCAAGGTTTTGAAAATTCTTCGAATCGCAATCCAAATCGCTTTTCGTTGCTCAGCACTTGAAAAATTCTTCGCTCAAGAACTGATAAGTGAAAAATAATTTGAAAAATCCTTTTAAACAAGTTCTTCACCTACCATAATAAATGCTCCACTATTAGGGCGTAAACCCTAATTTGCCTTTTACCATTTTCGGTCTTCTGCCAGTTGACAGGTATCACATACTGGTTAAGGCCTTTTACCGATGCAAATCGGGGGTTCGAAACATTTCACCATTTACTCCCCCTAAGCTTTTCTGATGCTTAGTTTGTCGGTTTAGTGACTTCCACACTAGGTGCAGAAACTGGTTCTTCTTGAGACACTTCTTCTGGCTTCTTCTTTCAGGTTTTCATCATATCCGCTTGAATAGTTTCAACATCAATCTTTCCTTCCAAAGTGACCGGTATATCATCCGATATGTTCTTTCTCGTTCTATAGAATCTTGCTGTATGACCCGGTTTGTTGCAATGATAGCAAATCATTCCAGGTGCTCTCCAAGGTACATTGTTCATGTTTCCATTCTTCCTTCTGCATGTTGTAGCAGTGTGACCACTACCATGACAGATCAAATAGGTTTCTCTCCATCTGATTGTCGCTTGATAGCCACTACTTCCTGATTGATGATTATAGGTATTAAACTGGTTTGGGTTCTGGTTCCCAGAGGGTTCAGGAAAAAATCCTTGACACCTTTGAGGATACCTTCCGGTGTTGTGCATGACAGACCTGCATTCAAATGCTCTATGCCCAAACTTGTTGCATGCATAACAATTACCATTGAATCTATTGGGTCTAGGCTTATCATTTAGAAAATAAGGAAAATTATTGTAAGCCTTCTACATACATTAGCAGTGTGTCCTTCCTTGAGACAATTAAAGAAAACAGGTTTTAAATTTTGCTTACCTTTATCCTTTGGTGCTAGTTGTTTCTTTGATGCTCCATCTTTTGTTCTAGAGGTCTCACCTTCCTCATAATCGGAGAAACCAAGTCCATTGGTATTCTTTACTAGTTTAGCTAATTCAAGCTTTTGCTCTAGCTTGATAGTGCTCTTATTGAATTTGGAAAGTATTTCCTTTGACTCAGTAAGTTCTTTGGTAATAGCAGCATTGGATTCCTTTAAGGTTGCATTCTTAGGAACAACCATGTGTAGTTCACCTTGCATTTCTTCCTTTTCCATTTTATTTTCATGAAGATGAGCGGTAAGTGCACTGATCTCTTGCTTCAACTTGGAGATCTCATGATCTTTGTCTTTTACCAGATCTTTAGCTTTCCTCTAGTTCTCAAGCTCTTGACATATTCTGATAGTTAGTCCTTCAAGTTCCCTTCTTAGGTTGGCATTGGACTCATTCAGTTTTTCAACTTCTTGAACTAGGGCTTCCATGTCCGCTTCATCAGAAGAACTGTTTTCAGTTAGATCCATCAGTTTTTCAGCATGCTCTCTTCTTTTTTCCCGAGAGGCCTTATATTTAACTTTAAGTTCATCATAGGCTTGCTCAGTCTGAGGGAGCTGATGAGTAAGTTCCCTCACAATGTATTCCCCCATATCTCTTTCCAAGTGGTTAGACTTATAGAAAGGTTGGCTTTGATATCAATTGATGAATACTAAGAGGGGGGGTGAATTAGTATACCAATAAATACTGAACTCAAACACTTTATCAGTCTAGCAGCAAACTAATATAACCGTTTAACTAACAAACCAGTTAACACAAATGCAAACCAACAATGACACAAGAGATTTTGACGTGGAAACCCAAATGGGAAAAACCACGGTGAGATGAAACTCACAAGTAACTATCTGCAGAATAGTAACCAGACCGGTTAAGGTTAGACCGGTTAAGGTCATACAATGTTCTTTACCAGAACAGATCCTATTAGGAATCTCAATCTCTATTAGGAGATAAGTTTGATTAAAGACTACCTTGTGAGAGGATTTCAGATCCATAGATGTGAATCACCTTGTTAGAGGGTTTACAAAGGCTTTTTTGGGCCTACTCGGTTAAGGGTTTCTGACTTGTCAAAGATGTGAGTAATCAACAAGTGAATGATCTAGCAAATGACACAGTCTGCTTGATTAGATCCATGGTAGCTCATTGCTAATGCATTTCAGCATTACTTCAGTCTTCAGTAAATCCACACTCTGTTACAGCACACAGACTTGATCTTCTCTATTAAGATCACACATATAAGAACTCATCTACCACCAAAAACCCTAACAACTACACACGCTAAAACCCTAGACATGATGTCCTTAAAAGGAATCTGATTTCATGTCGGTCCAATAGGATTACATTGCAAGTTCCTAGGTTCATTGTATCTAGACACATTTGGTAACATGACACAAAATCACCGTCAAAGTGTTGGTGGATGGTAACTCATCACAAAAATATACTGGTTGGTAACTCATCATAGAGTATTACTGATTACCGGTTGGTAACTCAGAGTAATACCGATTTAACTATTAAACAGATTACCGGTTTGACAAAAATGAAGACTGGGAAAATGATAACTATCGCTTTTAGTTCCTTTGCTTTGTTCCTCTTGAGAGCCTCGAACCGCTTGAGGTCTTCATGCCGCTTGATATCTTCATGCCGCTTGAGATCGATAAACACTTTCTGCAAAACACTGATAGTCTAAAGACTACAACATAATACCGGTTTGGAACAAATACCGATTGAGCATAATTCATACATTCAAAAAGTGATCTCATAGCAAGTGTGTGTCCATCAATGACAATCACAACATAATCATCAAAAATGCCAACAGGCAATCCCAACAATAATCTCTTCATCCTAGAACTCTAATGGGAACCCCAAAAGATGAACCTAATTTAGGATAGCACCAACCAAATGAACCGTAGGATCAAAGCATGAACACCATTTGCATAGAAGGAGGTGTTTCTTGCCGAAGAATCAAGGACAAGAGGAAATAACATGAATATAGTGGACTTGCACGTAGAGAAAGAGAAGCAAAACATCCCTTTAGGGAGCGTAAAGATGTACACTCTTCCTTTAATATCCCACTAAGAAGCGGCCCATTTCCTCACATTGACAATATTGTGGCCTCTACCCATGAATTTACCAATCAAGGAGTTCTCCATTTGGACAAGAGACTTATTCAAAGAAGGGTTCTCAATATTTAAACATGTTCCAATCTCGAAACACTTAATAGAGACCCCATCAACATTGACAAACTACCCATTATTAAAAAGGTGGACTTCCAAAGCCCAAAAGATTCTTTGATAGATAACACATTAAAGGAGTGAAAGGACCCACTTACCTTACTATTGGGAATGACAACCTTCTCATATGGCACACTTTTTTTCTCCAAAGTAGAATGAAGAGAGACCAAGGAAAGGGCCCATCAACACTTGGGGGCATCATCACATCATGGATCTCTGGGAAAAGGATGTGACCATCTGCATGCTAGTCGCCACATGATGCTGACATTGATTGGGACCAATATTCATAGGAGAATTCCTTCAATAGGGGAGGACCCTATGCCCCTGCCTTTGCACTAGGGGGTTCACACCTATCGCTTGTAGAGTTCATTTAAAAAATGTAAAATATTTAAGATCAATCATTGTTATAACATATTTAATTAGTTAAAATATAGTTTTTAAAAGTGTAATATATTTTTTAGATTGGTTATGGGCTGAAGCCAATGAGGTGTACATACCTTACCCCCTTGTGGGATTTGAACTTGTGACCACTCTTTCAAGAGCACACGTTCTCCACCACTAGGCCAACTCAAGCTATAAAAATATAATATATTTTAAATGAATATATAATTGATAATTATTATACCTTTATGTTTTTTTGACGTGGATCTCCTCATGGATTCTTGAATGTCAAAAAATATTTTCATTTTTTATTTTATTTTATGTTTTTAGTCTTTTGTGGTGGTTTTAGGCATCCCACATCACCAGTAAGTCACTCATAAATGCGATATTTTAAAAAAAAATGTTAGAAAAGGGGGTTGAAGCATCTAGTGTTCAGAAATAAATTTGCTGAGTTTTTGGCTTAATTTTTGGTATTTTATATCTTGTAGAAAAATATTGATCCACATGTATTCTTTAAGATGAAGGTGAGACTTATTGATGTTCATTCTTTTAGAGAATTGGAAGATGTTCGCAAATTCAAAATTTATGCTAAAAAGTGGTCTATCAACATTTTTCTATGCACTTTTGTGAGGTTTCTGAGCATCCTTTGCACTCCTAGCATATTAATTTGGTGGGCTTGAAAAAACTATTGGTTCCTATGTTGAAAATGAGGTGAATGTGAAGCCTCACCGAATTGAAAGAATAAACAAAAATTTGAAGTGATTAAAAAAATCAATGCATATGCATGAGAAGAGGAGACACAAATTAATTCTTGTCAAGGGATGCATATGTTGGAGAAAATTGGAAATCCAAGCTTCTTGAAGCGAAGGAAATTATTGAGGAAGAATATGAAGAGTTAAATTCCTCTTTTAGGTTGACTTTAAAAAGCATTCAAAAACAAAATTAAAGAGGGAATTGAAGAGGAGTTTGCATATTTTTAAAACAAAAATGAAGAGAGGCAATAGTGGTAGGAGTTAGATGCCTTTGCATATGAAGTTTTGAAATTTAAATCTGCCATGAGAAGATGAAAAACAACGCATGATGGTTGCTTAGAGAGCATGAGTAAATGCGAGCAAGAGTAAATGAGTTTCCTATAGAGAGAGGTTATGAAGGTCATGTATGTAATGTTGTCATAGTTTTATTTTATGAAAGAAAATATTTTGTTACAAATTTTGAATTGAATGAAATCAATATGAATATTATTTGAGAGTACTTTTATTTCATTATGAAATTTGTGTGACACGTGTAGTTGATTTCTTATCTAAGCTTATCCTCAGGCTTGTTTGCATCAATTCCATACATAAACAATACAATTAACATATTTTTGAGTATCAATCTTCATTGCATCTTGAAATCCATTATTTCGTAGCACATGATCTATTGAAATAAAATTCATCCTTTATTGATAACCTCAACATTTCCATGAGATTGATGATGTCTTTGGATTAATTCACGGTTGCACACTTGTATTTGTTGTCTTTATGTATCATTCAATTGATCTAAATGCATATCTCTTTGCGTTATTTTTCTCAATATATATTTCTTCTCTCGGGATGCTCGTATATGATGTGTTATCATCTCATCTGCATGTCATCTCATTTTTTCTCTAATCTCTTCCACTGTCATATTTGTCTTATGTTTAACATGTGTTTCCTTGTTATTATGGTTTTGATAATTTTTTAACTTCCCATCTTTGTGCATTAGTCATTTGTTCATGTGATGATCTCATATAATTTTGAGCATATTCTCTTTATTTCTCTTTGTTTTCAAGACTTCTTACTTTTTTTTGTGCATTAATCATTGTTCACATCATTCACAAACAATTTTGAGCATGTATTCTCTTCAATGTCCTTTTTGTTGTTCTTCATTTTCAAAATTTAAACTTGGGTGAAACCTCCTAAAAATTAAATGTATAAATAAATTAAATTATTACAACATTAAAAAAGATCAAACTAAGAAATAAATACTATTTTCAATTTTTAATAAATATTATATAAGTTTATTTTTAAAATAATATATATTTTAAAAATAGTTTCAATTAAAAAATTAAATTATAATATATATACACAACTTTTTTTATAAAAATAAATAAATTAATAATATTAATAAAAAATAATTTAAAATTTTTAATCTATATTAAATATTAATTTTATATATATATTTAATTATGAAATAAACTAAAAATTAATTTTTAAAAATTTAATAACATATTTAAAAATAAAGTAAATTTTAATATTTTAAAAACTAAATTATTCAATATTAAACGTTAAATATGATATAGAGTTTAAAAGAAAAAAAGAAAGGTCTAGGAAAGTTAAAACCATGTGTGATTGTATGCTTTTAAATATTGTCAATGTTTTAAATTTCACACCATCTTCTTTCATAGGCAAGATTGCTTTTCTAAGAAGTAAATAAAAATAAGAAATCAATATTGATTTTTTTTTTTTAATCTTTGTTGTGATTGGTCATATTTGAAACCCCACAAAATGTAGAAAGAGATCATTATTTTATCGAAATTTAATCTACAATGAAAACATAACTAAAATATTATTCTATTAAAATAATCATTATAGTTATTAGATAATAATATCATATTATCTAATAAATAAAGATTACATTATATTATATTTATATTATTTATGAAATTAAATTATACTAAATTAATTTACACTTAATCCTAAGGAAACTATATTTTGTATTATATTAAATTATTTTTCTAATATTATATTATATTATAATCATTTAATTATATTATTAATTAAATTAATTTTTATTATTTATTATATTATATTTTAAAATAAAATAATCAATTACTTTTCCTGTTAATAATAAATTTTTAATATATGAATAGGTACTATATTAAATTTATATTAACTCTAACTAACTTTTCTAAAGTCATTTTGAAACCACAGAGATCCACCATAGCTAGGGTTCACTTTGGTACTATGTGCAAACATAAGGTGAGGAACTCTCTGCATTGGATGAGTTTGGAGATGGCTACCATTACTCTTGAGAAGGATTTGTCCTATGCCGATAAGACTTGGTTGCCCCCGTTTGCCTCTAAGTTATTGAAACTTGCAGCTAGGGTTTGCTGATCTGGTAATTTTCATAGGGATAATGATGGTCAAGGTTTCACATACTTTCCACCATTAGGGAGAAAGATGGGAGAGAGATGTGTAGGGGGCCCCTTTTGGTCGGAAAGAAGGGCTATAAAGTTTGCATTTGGGTCAATTCATACTGCTAAAGCCCCATTCTTGGAAAATAAATATTAAATGAGGTATTAGAAAATGAAGCCTTCTTTGCAAAATATGGTTAGATAGGAAAATTTAGAGGATATTGTTAAAGCCTGCCTAAGTTGCATCAATGGATTTCAGATACATGGCATCCAATCTTAAGTAGAGATGCTCAAATCTACCTTGTGCACAAGGAACTTTTTGTGGTTGTCTTTGATGACATCAAGGATTGTTGTACTATATTGTGTGACAACCAATGAGACTGTGAGTATCATCTACTTATGTTAAATCTCTATCACCCCACTTTTCTTAACTTTGTCTGAAAATTTCCATTTGTAGTTCTCTATCTTCTCTACTTGCAACCCACTTTTTATCTCAGACCAAAAATAGAAGATCCCTTTTTGGTGATAGTGATTGTCATTTTTTGCATACTTTGTCTCCACTGAACTTTACACTCTAAGTGTGAATACACTATTCCACAAGTTGGAAAGTCAAATATAGCATTCCATTGATTTGAAGAATTGGTCAAATATAGCATACAATACACTGTCATTCCCATTGATTCTCTTCATACATGAGGTATTTGCTAGTATAAGTTGCGAGTATAAAAAATCACCAATGGGAATCCATCGAGAAAACCTCCCATGGCATTTTAAGTGTGCACAAAACACAAAGTTCAACCCTTGCTGATGAAATCACATCCACATAGCCACATCGATCAATAATTGATGCTTGAATAATGTGATCCAAGGTCTTATTATAAACATCTCAATGCGTAATCCTTCGCATTCCCTTTTGCACTTTCACCCTCTTTGATTGTGGTTTCTCGATTACTACATCTTTTTGAGCATTCATCTTCATGTTGCCCTAGTTTTTATTAGCCCCATGACTTATTCTCTGTGCACCACTTTACTTGGTGGGCTGGTGGGAGTATCCTTTCCCCGAGTCTTCTTTGCCCTGCACTACCCCTTGGATACCTCTTTCTCTCTTGTGGGGTGGTGGGATTGTAGAGACCTCTTTTGTCCCATAGGCCCACACCCATTCACGGATGCCTCCAAGATTTTAGTGGGCCGTGCCCTTTCAGTGAGACCCTTCTTTCTCTTGTTCAATTCTCACTCTTATACCGAGTTCCAATATTTCAATGTGACCTTGACATGTCTCTTTGACGCTGTTGTTTTCAGTGTGACCTCATCTTTCATAAAGAATCCCTTCACCTTTAGCAGACCTTTGGTGTCATACCAAACTTCATGTTTCGATGAGACATGGGATATGTCTAATTGAAAATTCCTTTTTGGCATGACCTTGGCTTTCAGCGAGACCTCTTGTGGCCATGACATATTTTTAGTGTCTTATCGACATTCACATTTCGGTGGGACATAGTGTTGGCATTACATGAAGATTGCATTGATGAAGTATAGTGTTGTCATTGATGTAGTGATGCAGTAATGCAATTGGTAGTAGAGCAATAATGGAAACCGATATTGGTATTGTTATTCAAGTGGAGTGATCAACCGGTAACCCTAACCAGTTGATATGTAGAACCATAACTGATGGAGCTTGATGAATCGGTTGTGATGATCTATGATTGAATGATGATCAGAGATGAAGATGCCACACATGCATGATGCACGTGATGAGGTTCAAAGTGGTTTTGGTGTGTGAAGATAACCGTTTATCTTGGGAATGATCAAATGCATAGCATGAAGTGAAAAATACGTGATGAGCTACAGGATCCAATGTGCAGTGATCCAGGAGTGGTTGAAGTTGTCTAGAATAATATGTAGTTGATTTCTATGTAATCCAATGGTTATGATTGAACCAATATGTTTGTAATCTCTATGAGATTTGGAGGTTTTGTGATGTGTTACTAACCTATTGTATTTGTATTTAAGGTCTATGAGTTATTTGTAATTGTGTTGGCAATTTCGTTAAGTGTGGTAGTGTGATTGTTGTCGGACTAGAAGGAGTGTCTGCAGAATGTTGTGAAGGCAGATAGGAGCAGAAAAGGATATGACTAAGAAAGATAGTGCTATTACCAGATCAACAAAGAACCCGTTGTTCTCTAACAATTACAATAGTTAAATCCCCTAACCGGGTAAGCTTTAATAGGCTTGGTCTTGTTTAAATCCTCTAACCCGGTGATCCATTAGCTTGGATTTGAAATCCTCTACCGAGGTTACTCCTAATAGGGTATTGTAGTCAATCCCTTAACCGGGTGGTCCCTAACCAGATTTGTTCTTAACTTGACATTATTGTATAAGATTCTAACAAGGCTTGGCTCCTAATGATGAATACTAAGAGGAGGGGGGGGGGGTGAATTAGTATACAAAAAATTATTGAAAACAAACTTTTAAACAACTTAGCAGATAACCGATACAAAAGATTCACTAATAAACTGGTTAAGATAAATGCAAACCAAATAGCAAACAAATAATTCACCCACAAGAAAACTATCACCATAACATAAGATATTTGATGTGGAAACCCAAATGGGAAAAACTATAGTGAGCAGAAACTCACTAGTAACTATTTGTAGAATCGAAACCAGACCAGTTAAGGTCATACAATGTTCTTCACCAGAACAAATCTTGTTAGGAATCTAGATCTCTATTAGGAGATAAGTCCTGTTAAAGACTACCTTGTTAGAGGATTTCAGATTCATAGTTGTGAACCACCTTGTTGGAGGATTTACAAAGGATTTTCTAGGCCTACCCGGTTAAGGGTTTCAAACTTGTCGAAGATATTAGTAATCAACAAGTAAGTGATCTAGATACTAGCACAGTATGCTTGGTTAGATCCTTGACAACTCATTGTTAATACATTTCAGCATTACTTCAGTCTTCAATATCTCCACACTCTATCTCTTCACACAAACCTAATCTTCTCTTCAATGATCGCACATAACCTCTTCTATCACACATCTCTCATACATGCAAACCCTAGACATGGTGTCCTTATAAAGGAAACTGATTTCATGTCAGTCCAATAGGATTAGACTACAAGTTCCAAGGTTCATTGCATCTAGACACATTTGATAACACGACACAAAATCACCGCCAAAGTGTCAGTGGATGATAACTCATCACACATTACAGAAATAGCGGTTGGTAACTCATCACAGAGTAATACTGGTTAATACAATATACCGATTACTAGTTGTAAAAAATGAAGACTAGTAGAACATAGTGTTCCGATCAAAAGTTAACTACCTCTTGGGTCCTTTGTACTGCTTCATCTGTTCAGTCAATCTATGACCAGTAAACATCTTTTGTAAAATACCGATAGTCTGAAGACTATACATTCAATAATACACAATACCAGTTGGAACAATTACCAGTTAAGCATAACTCAAACCTCAAGAAAGTGTGTGTCCATCGATGAAAATCAAAACATCATCAAAATGCCAACAATCTCCCCCTTTGGCATTGATGGCAACACTTAGGAAAATTTTGACATCTAAGTGTTTTTACAACAAAAATGCCATAATCAAAATTACTCCCCTTAAGCATATACACTGTCCCTTTTGCAGAAATTACAATATACACTACTTCCCAAAATGGTAACATGAAAGTATACATGAAATGGTAACATTCACCAAAATTTTAATGTACACTACTCCCCCTTTGCCAACAATGACAAAGTAATGCAGAATAACCCCTGTTTCCGTATAGATAAAAATACAGTAAATGTTCATGACAATAAGGAATGAAACTTATCAAAAACAGATTTAAAGTCCTGCAAAAAGCTTTTCATGGCCAATGTCCATGACTCAAGTAATGAGGTAGCAACCTCAGTTTCAATCTTCATCTGGAATACTAGTTCTTCCATTGCATCAATGGTACTCATCTCTTGAGTTATCGTGATAGCTTCCAGGTTGAGAAAATATTTCTGAAGAATTTGTAGTCTTGGCAATAGGAGTAGTTGAAGCTCCTGCAAATCTTTAGTCTCATTGCTGATCTCTGAGTCCATCTTGGCTGTCTGCTACTGATAACGATGAACCATTTTCCCATATGTAGTGAAGTGTTCATAGGGCATCTTGAAGGTGCTGATGTATGCCTGGAACTCCGATTGGAGTTTATCTTTCTGTTTAAGCACATCATCACAAAATAGATGGGGTTGGCAGATTTTACTCAAAAGTAATTTTCCCTCATCCATAGCAACACTGATATCCTTCTATTGTTTTAGTAGTTGTGTCCAAAGCTCATTCATTTTCTTAACTAAGGTAGTGTTGAGTTCCTTTTCATGATTCTTCTTTGCAGTGGCTTCAACAACATCTTCCAAGAATTGTACCTGGTCCTCCACTATGGTACAAAGAAGTTTAAGCTTGGACAAAGAGGAATCGATAGTGGGGAGGTTGGTACTAGGAATCAGACTGGTAAGGGTGTCAACCATAGTTTGTATGACATCCTGTTCCTTCTTTCTCCGCAATGCCTCTAGACTCTCCTTTGTAAGTTGATGCTTCGAAGCAGCTCAGACTCATCTACTGATTGAAGATCAATAGGACTGGTGGTAACAACCTATTTGGTTTGATCATTGGTTTCCTTAGGAGTCTCCTCTTGTTTGTTCTTCTCTTCTTCCTTCTCCTCTTCTGCTTTTTTTTTATCCTCTTCTTTCTTCTTTTGCTCCTCTTCTTGTTTTTTCTTCTCTTCCACTTTCTTTTTCTCCTCCTCTTGTTGCTTCTTCAATTCTTCCTTCTTCTTGTCCTCTTCCTACTTTTTCTTCTCTTCCCCCTTCTTCCTTTCTTCTTCCTTCCTCTTATCTTCTTCTTTCTTCTTCTCTTCTTCTTTCCTCTTCTCCTCTTCTTTCCTCTTCTCCTCTTCTTTCTTCTTCTCTACCTCTTTTCTCTTGTTTTCTTCTTGCCTTTCTTTTTCCTCTTGCTCTTTCTCCGCTTTCTCTTTGCCCTATTTCTCTTTTTCAGCTTTTTCCTTGTCTTGTTTCTCTTTCTCCGCTTTTTCTTTATCCTGTTTCTCTTTCTCTTTGTTAGGAGTGACATCCTCATTATCTAAGGCATCCACATCAATAGTATCAATTTTCTCTGTCACTCTTTCACTTTCACTGCCAAATGCTTCATCCGATTTGCTTGATGATAGGTCAGGTTCTTGTTCAGCCTTCTTATTGACTTCAGACACTTGGTGTATTCTGATAACAACTTTGACATGTATATGAGTATCCTTTTCCACCTCAGAAATTTTACCTTCTAGTAGCCTGAGTCTTCTCCTTCTCATGAAGAAGATGCCTTTGTTCTTATCCATTATTTCAAATAATTCAAAATTTGAGGCATCAAGAAAGTATTGTGCAAAATTTTTCTCCCTGATCTCCTGTTCTTTCTCAATGGAAATGTGCCATTTATTATCTAAAGAATTATACAAAGAATCTATTGTAACCGATTTAATCTCTAATGGTGACCAATCATTAACACATAAATATTTGATGACTTCCTATTGTACTTCTTCTTTTTCATTATCATTAAAATCATCAAAATACTCCTTTAAATCATCAAGAACTTTTCTCCTAATGTTCTTAATTGTCTTCTGACAATGTGTCATTTGTTTATAAGAGGAAATATCTATATTTACCGGTGCTGAAGTTGCAGGAACATTACCGGTAGACTTTGTCTTCTTTCTTGATTGCCTTGTCTTCTTTGGTTGAATTTTTGGTTTAGTGTCCTCTGATTCAGGTGAGCTGGTTTTGATTTTTCGCTTCCTCTCAAATACCTTTGCTGGAATAACCTCAGGTTTCTTCTTAGTTGGTGACCGCTTGGTCACTTTCGGACTAGCAGAGGTAATTGGTGCAGATACCGATGGCACTGCTTTACCCTTTTTTTGTTTTGGGTCTTCAACCGGTGTGAACCTCTCCAAGTAGGTACCGGTTCTCTTTTTCTTAGCATCTAGTGGTGAGGCAAGTAGGGTAGAGGCATACCCGATCAATAGGTCATTCACCACTTCATAACCCATAGGTTCAACTGCTTCCTTTCTCGGTTCCACTGCTTCCATTATGCATTCATCTACCTTTATTGTGAAGCAGATGTCATCTTTATATTCCTTTACAATATCATTAGATATCGTCATTCTCTGGTTCATTTTCTGCTTGAATTCATTAAAATACTTGTTTATAACCTCAGGATATCCAGTTCCTACTACTTGTAGACTTTTCTTGATTTGCCTGGAAACCGATAAGTCAGCAGACCATTGCACATCACCTACTCTAGGGAAATAACCTTGAAAGTAGAAGAATAAACCGACCAGATGTTGTCCAAACCTGAACCTTAGAGAATTGTCCTGTTTGATGAAATTTAGGTTTAGTAGCAATTGCTTCTATAGACAGGTACATAGGTCAAATGTAGTATCTTCCTTAATCATTCTATAAGCAACATTTACTATAGCAGTAGGGACATAATTCATTCTACTGGCATAGAATATCTGGTAACCAATCACCATGTAAGCATATTTCACCAGATCATTTTTGATGGTGTTGATGGTCATCACCCGTTGGTCACTCACAGAACCGGTGAGCTTAGTCATTTCAGTCTTGGTGACCTTCTGTAGAGTTGGTACCTCTCCAATATTGTAGAAACTAGTGACGACATGAATTGCTTTCGGTGTGATGTCATGCGTCCGCTCGAGATACATCTTATCATTGTGTACTCTATTGAGGATGATGTAGATATGTTCTTCTGTAAACTCTTCCAGAAAGTACATTGCATTATGAAGTTTGATCTTCTCAAGGACACTATACTCAGGTTTGAACTTCTTATCATCCCCATAGAATAGAATTAGCTTTGAATGAATCACTAGGGATCCTAGGTCTTCCAATTTACAATCAATATACCTTGAAACATCTCCCTCAATAATAACTCCGACGGGTATTTGTGATAGGGCATTGCATTTCATTTTCTTTTGAAGGAATTCAGCTGAATCTATAGGTGCACTAGAAATAGAGTGCGATGCAGAAGCCATGATAAGAAAGAAATTTGAGAAATACCTTCACAATCCGAAATTTAGGGTTTGGCAATGTTGCCCACAATACACCACTTAGTTGCAAGATTACCACTTAGCGTTCTTCACTAATAGATTGAAAAAGATCTCTGGATTCCTCTGCAAGATTTTTGAATTCACTTTGAATCACTAGACGAATCGCTCTTTATCGCTCTGCTCTTGAAAATCCTTCTCTCGAAAACTGATAAGTGATAATGATGACGAAAATCCCTTTTAACAAACTTTCACCTACCATAATAAATGCATCACCGTTAGGGCACAAACCCTAATTTTTCCTTTTACCACTTCAAGTCTTCTACCGGCTGACAAGTAACATATACTAGTTAAGGTCTTTACCAGTATAAACCAGGGGTTTGAAATATTTCACCAATATGTTCCCCTTAAGCTTTTCTGAAGCTCAGTTTGCCAGTTCAGAGACTTCCACACTAGGTGCAGAAACCGGTTCATCCTGTGACACTTCTTCTGGTTTCTTTTTCCAAGTTTTATTCATTTCCATTTGAATGGTTTCAACATCAATCTTCCCTTTTGGAGTGATCGGTATATCATCCGATAGGTTCTTTCTTAGTCTGCAAGTTTTGGCAGTGTGTCCTGGTTTGTTGTAATGATAGCATACCATTCCAGGTGTTCTCCATGGTCCATTATTCATACTTCCATTCTTCCTTTTGCATGTTGCAGTAGTGTGACTGCTACCATGATAGATCAAACAAGTTGTTCTCCAACTAGTAGTCGCTTGATAACCACCTAACCGATGGTTATAGGTATTGCACCGGTTGGGATTTTGGTTCACAAAAGGTTCTAGGATAATTCCTTGAGTCCTTGGAGGATATCTCCTAGTGTTGTGCAGAACTGACCTACATTCAAATGCTCTATGCCCAAACTTGTTGCATGAATAACAGTTTCCATTGAATCTATTGGATCTAGGATTATTGTTTAGAAAATAAGGAAAATTGTTGTAGGCCTTGCTTCTACACACATTAGCAGTATGTCCTTCTTTGAGACAATTAAAGCAATCAGGTTTAAATTTTTGCTTACCTTTATCCTTAAATGTCAGTTGCTTCTTTGATGCTTCAGCTTTTTTTCCAAAGGTTTCACCTTTCTCATACCCAGAGAAACCAAGTCCAGTGGTATTCTTTATTGGCTTTGCCGATTCCAACTTTTGCTCTAGCTTAGCAGTACTCTGATTGAATTTGGCAAGTATCTCCTTTGACTCAGTAAGTTCCAAGGAAATAGAAACATTGGATTCCATCAAGGTTACATTCTCAGAAATAGCCGTGTTTAGTTCACCTTGCATTTCTTCTTTTTCCACTTTACTCACTTGGAGATGAGTGGTAAGGACTCTGATTTCTTGCTTCAGCTTGGAGATCTCATGATCTTTGTCTTTTACCTGTTCTTCAACTTTCCTTTTGTTCTCAAGCTCTTGACACATTCTGATAGTCTGTCCTTACAACTCCTTTCTCAGGTTGGCTTTAGATTCATTCAATTTTTCAACTTCTTCAACTAGGGCATCCATATCTGCTTCATCAGAAGAGCTATTTTCAGTAAGTTCCATCAGTTTCTTAGCATGCTCTCTTCTTTTGGCCAAAGAGGCTTTATACTTGACTTTGAGTTCATCATAGGCTCTCTTAGTCTAACTGAGATGATGAGTAAGTTCCCTCACACTGTATTCCCCCATATCTCCTTCTAAGTGGTTAGACTTATAGAAAGGTTGGCTCTGATACCAATTGATGAATACTAAGAGGGGGGGGTGAATTAGTATACAAAATATTACTGAAAACAAACTTTTAAATAGTTTAGCAGATAACCGGTACAAAAGATTCACTAATAAACTGATTAAGATAAATCCAAACCAAATAGCAAATAAAGAATTCACCCACAAGAGCACAACCACCATAGCGCAAGATATTTGACGTGGAAACCCAAATGGGAAAAACCATGGTGAGTAGAAACTCACAAGTAACCATCTGTAGCATAGAAACCAGATCGGTTAAGGTCATACAATGTTCTTCACCATAACAGATCCAATTAGGAATCTAGATCTCTGTTAGGAGATAAGTCCTATTAAAGACTACCTTGTTAGAGGATTTCAGATTCATAGTTGTGAACCACCTTGTTAGAGGATTTACAAAGGCTTTGCTAGGCCTACCCGGTTAAGGGTTTCAAACTTGTCCAAGATATTAGACAAGTGAGTGATCTAGATACTAGCACAATATGCTTGGTCAGATCCTTGACAACTCATTGTTAATGCATTTCAGCATTACTTCAATCTTCAATATCTCCACACTCTATCTCTTCACATAGACCTAATCTTCTCTTCAATGATCGCACATAACCTCTTCTATCACACATCTCTCATACATGCAAACCCTAGACATGATGTCCTTATAAAGGAAACTTATTTCATGTCAGTCCAATAGGATTAGACTACAAGTTCCAAGGTTCATTGCATCTAGACACATTTGGTAACACAACACAAAATCACCACCAAAGTGTTGGTGGATGATAACTCATCACACATTACAAAAATACTGGTTGGTAACTCATCATAGAGTAATACCGGTTAATACAATATAACGATTACCATTTGTCAAAAATGAAGACTGGTAGATCATAGTGTTCCAATCAAAAGTTAACTACCACTTGGGTCCTTTGTACTTCTTGAGCTCCTCAAACCACTTGGGGTCCTTCGTATTGCTTGAGCTCTTCAATCAATCTATGAACGGTAAACATCTTCTGCAAAATATCGATAGTCTAAAGACTATACATTCAATAATACACAATACCAGTTGGAACAATTACCGGTTGAGCATAACTCATACCTCAAGAAAGTGTGTGTCCATCGATGACAATCAAAACATCATCAAAATGCCAACACCTAATAGGGAAAACTTCAGAAGAGTTCAAAATACTTATGGGTATTCATCCCCACCGTGGTTTTTCCCATTTGGGTTTCCATGTGAAAAATCATTGTGTCAAGTGGTAAATGATTTTGTGGATGTGTTTTGATATGGTTGATATGGTTAACTGGTAAATCCACTTAGATATGTTTAGATGATTGGAAGTGATCTGAAATGAGCTATTACTAATGTTAGTAAAGTGGTTTAGTGTTTTGGTTAAATGGTATGTGAGTTTTAGATTTGTTACATTGTATCATTGATGTTTTGATCAACCGGTAAATTTTGACAGTGTAGTTGTAGTTTTTGATATAGTGTCTAAACCAATTTAGTTTAGCAAGTTGTTTCTGAGTTGGGATTAAGTTTGGTGAAATTTTAGTTTGTTTTCTATCTACTAATTCACACCCCCTTCTCAGTAGTTGACCAGATCCTTATTGTTTCATCATATTATCACATAGAAGGTATCTCACTGAAATTGTTATTCATAGTTAGAAACCTAGTGGAAGGCCTTCAAAGATTACCTCTACCATTTCCATCTTACACATACACTACAATATCACACCGTGCTTCTTATTTGGGCATCGATTTGACTCATTATACTTAGATGCAATAGATAATACTTCACGGTGATCCCGTTGCCAGGTAAAGTAGCCTCTCTTTCCATGAAATTTGAAGCTAAATGGATTTGAAACATAAGGAGGAAGCAAACAAATAAAATCACCCAGACTTTGAAAGGAAACCACTGTAGAGCTTGTCACCAAGGATGCCATAGATTCCATGCCATCAAACTTACCTCTACAAGGTTTCTCCCTTGTAATGCCTGCATTCATCACCTGCCCGCATTCACCCCAAAAACACATCACCATCATCTCGCGCTACCTCTTCACATAGAAATTAGGGTTTTTTTCTTTTCCAACAACATTTCCTTTTGCTGCGGGGTGGTGGGGGATGGTCTTTTCTTTTGCATCTCTTCCTGCTCGTAGCAAAATTTCCCTGTCCTTGTGTGTTCTGCGGGGTGGCGGGGGAAATAATTCCCTCACCTTTATTTCACCCCGTGCTACCTTTTCTCTCGTTGACTTTACCCCTCAGGGTGGCAGGGGAGACCAAGTTTCCTCCCTCCTGGTTGACCCCAGAGCTCTCACACCTCACTGCAGAAGTCTTGTGAGGTAGAGAAAGAACTGACTTTCTTTCTCCCCTGCCATCTTGCAAACTTCATCATTATGCCACAAAAACCTTGTGGGGTATGAGAAATTTGAAATTTTCTAAAAGGCCTCAAATTTTATTTCTTCACCATGCTTCCTTGGTCATTTCACGAGCTCCACCATCACTTGAGCGTTTAAAATATTTTAAAAGTAACTTGACCACACCTTTTTTATTTAAATCATGAAGATGATCTTACTATTGCCCCCCTATTAAGTCATTTTGAAATAACTTAGGGAATTCTCCTTTACGTGCTTAACAATTCCCCAAAGTGGTCTTGCATGAAAATTGATGGGTGCAAAAATATTAGCCCTCAAAGCATGAGCTACTCCAGATGATTTTACAGGGTACTTCTAGGTGTCATGATCGAAATTATGAACTTGGCTTGTCAAAATCATGGAATTTTTTTTGAGTTCCCAACAATGGCTCTGGCTTGGGGATGCATGCCCCTTGAAGACATGACAAGAATCTAGATCTCTGGGAACATATTGGGTGCCTTCTGCATTGAGCGACATAGTCAAACATGGTTATCTCTGCCCCCTATTTTTGTGGCTTGATGCTCAAACCATATATGATGGTCCAAGGCCATGAAAATTGAAAGGACTATTCTTTCCTCGATTATAAAGTTGATTTTCTTCTGATTTCACCAAGGCCAATCTGAAGATGTAGTTGGAATGTAACTAATCAAGCATGTTAACCTCCCTCATTCAACTACCAAACTGAATATTATAAGTGCATTCACCATTATCAAATATTGAGACTCTTGCACAATTTGAAAGTACTAATAATCATGTGACAAAAACATGTTATGCTCATCGAACCAAACACCTTCATGCTGAGCATAACACTCATCATGACTCAAACCACTGCCACACTTCATAAAAGTATCAACTAGCTGAAAAAGAAAAGACTCACATTCTACCACACAACTGGAATCATAGGCATAATCATGATTACTAATTTATATATCAAAAAGTAATTTTTTAAAAGGATTCGTCAGTAGATCACACTTATTATGCAAACCATAATCAAGAACATGAAAAGAAAAAGAATCATACATAATCCTTTCAGATAACTACATTTCATGATGTTGATAATAATCTTTAGCTCTGTGTCCCAAGTCCTCCTCCATAGTCCTTGTCTCAACAATGTAAACAATCATCACCACCCTTCCATGATCCCCCGTAAGCGTACATTTCTGACTGATCATTGCAATTTTATTTTACACTCATGTTTGATTTCATTTCCATGTGAAAGTCTTCAATATAATGTTCATACTTATCAAAAGATATGCATCCATACATGTCCAATCCTGAAACCTTTTCATCTAGATAATCTTCTCAAATAATGTCATTATCACCAGCCATGCGCATATCATCAAAATAAAATTTTGTCTACATCAACATGCATACCTTTATTATGAATATTAAAATCATTATCATACTCAATATATTTCATGCATTCATTTTCTTTGCAATCTTGTACATCAATTGGTTCAAATGTAGGAAGAAGACTGACAATATGTGCATCACATTTAACATTATATGGAGTATTTTCATCGTCAAACTTTATATTAGCAGGACACAAGAGTTCTTGACCTCTCCCATATGCATACCTCTTATACTCAACTATCAATAACTCTAAAACTTGTTCACTACTGATTGAACCTATGTTCCTCATCCAGATGTCCCATATTTTCTTCCTCCGTGCCTTCACAAGAGTTGTGAACATCATCCTTTTGTAAAACAATGTCTTTTTTGATATGGCTATCATCCTTGAAACTTGAAACTTTAGTGGCTTTATAAGAGCATATGTTTGCCACACTATGGGAGATTGAATCTCAAACAACCTTACCAAATTCACAGTCACCATCTGAAAGAAAGAGTTGACTATCTAGATACTAGTTTTCAACTTCATTCAGGCTATTATGACTTTCATTTTTTGGGTATTCTTTCTCCTTTTACCTATTGTTCACAATCACTTCCTACAACAAGATGACAATGTACTTCACCCTCAGTAACACAAGAAACATCATTGCTAACTTGTGCATTCTTATCACACTCTCGCTCAAACATCTCATTATCAACATTAAGATTTTTAACATTTAGTGCAATTTTAGATTTTAACTGTTCAATCATATCTATCCATTCAATAATCTGATTCAAGCTTGTTGGTTTCAAATATTTTGACCAATGAACAACACTAGGCTCATAGACTTGCAAAAGAAAATCAATCCATTTAGAGTCTTTAAGCATGAATCTTAAAGGAATGTTTTGCAATTCCTTTAGGAACCTTCATAGAAGTGCATGTGGTGACTCACCAACTAATCTTCTTATGTTCAATGATGCATTAACATATACCATTGGTTCCACAATACTTGGATTAAACTCATGATCAATTTGATACTAACAAAAATACTCATAATACTAAGGAACATAAACTGGGACAATAGGGATATTCACATCCTGGAAACTTTTTTCAACACTTCATATGTTTCTCGTGTACATATCACATCCCCACTTGTTGGAAAATTTTGAGAACTAATGAGTTGTCCACAACTTTCAATATTTCCACTGAATCCACTCAAGAACAACCCCCCTAAAGTCCTCCCATGTAGACATGCATTACATGGGTAGAATATCATACCACTCCCTTACATTGTCTTTCAAAGACCTCATGAAGAACTTCATGACTATATCTTCATCATGAATTTGAAAATATTCTAGAAACTCATAGAATGACTGCACATGCTTGATTGCTGATTCAGATTCACTTGCATGGAACAAGGGAATTTGGTCTTTAAGCTGAATGGGAAAAGGATGTGGGTATCCCTAGACATTTCTAAAGTTTAAAGGCCTATATCTTTTAGGGATAAACACTTCTCTAGGCGGAAATGGTTGAAGTTGTTGATTATTCATTATGCCTAGGATAAAACTATAATAATACATTTTGACTTGACTTCATAAATGCTTTATATAAACATTACAGTTACACTTTATGACTTTATCTTTTCACCACCGAACCTTAAGCAGAAATAGTACATGAAACACTTGAAACCAAACTTAAGATCCCTTTGAATGAGCCTACTACAAGATTACATGCTCCTTTTAAAATAAGGTTATGATTGAAACTTACAACAAAGAAGCATATAATTTGAATACAAACGCTTTCCCTTCTTACTAGTACTACAACACTAAATAAGGGTTCATTTTAGACCTTAATACTTTTTGGTTTTCACAAAAAATTATTTGGCAAGCCAAAAGAAAAATACCTGGAAAAATTGCAATAGTTGGTCACCTCCTTCTTTGATTGAGAAATATTTTAAATCTGGATCTCCTTCACTTTCTTCTTCAGGTTCTTGTATGTCAAAGTCGCCACCTCCTTGCTGAGGAACAATTTTTGAATAGCTGAGAGCTATTCAAAGCATTTTAACTTTCTGGGTCTTATCTTCTTCAATAGAGTCACTTGAATCTTCTTCACATATGTTGCTACAAAACCTTTTCTAGATTGAAAACCATCTAACCAGAGATTCTAGGGTATCTTTTGACACACTTTTCTATTGATACTCCCTAGTAGAGTTAGCAATTTGTTGGTTGCGGATCCGATGGGGAAGCCTCAACTATATAATGATTCAATAATTTCTAACTAGAGATTCCATGTCAAGTCCCTAGTGGAGTCACCAATGTTTTGGTTGTGGCTCGAATGGGGAAGCTTCAACTATATAATGATTCAATAATTCTAACTAGAGATTCTGTGTCAAGTCCCCAGTATAGTCACCAATTTGTTGTTTCCCAGATCTACATATTCCCAAACCATAAAGATTTAACCACTTTCTTATCAATAGGTTCAAGGTTGGATTTGGCCAACAAACGAGATTCGGTCACAAGATTGAAATCTCCTACACTTTTGGCTCTATAAGAACAAGGTGGGTGTACATGAGAAATTCCTAAATGACTTACAACTTCCAATAATCATGGTATTACAAATTGCAACATATGTCCCAATATGAATATACCAAGGAAATTTTATGAACTTAAGATTTGGCTACAATCTCGACTTTTCAACTCTTACTCAACACTTGGGATTGATTTCTACACTAAGCTAACACCTAATACTAATTCCTACAATAGAAAAGAAATGACATCTGATAATATTTGTGATTCTGAAAACTAGGTGCAAGCCCTATGATGAGTTACTTTTAGAGCAACAGAGTCAGCCTAAAACAACCATACGTTAAACCCGAATAGTTTAAACTATAAACAGTGAGTTCCTAGTATTAATGCATTACATCAACACCCTCTATTATAGTTTTACTTAGAGTCATACTTGAAGATCCTACATCCATAAAACATCATTTATCATCCTATTAAAAGTAGTTTAATCTCTAACTTGAAGAGAAGAAAAAAATAAGATGAACACCAAAACTTGTTCAAACAAAATAGATGATCCTTGGTCATTCATTTCAAAAAATAATGTTGTTATATGCTAGAGATAACCACAAGAAAAATCTAAAACATTACTTGCATTCTAGTTACAAACCATTCAAAGCACAAAACATATACAAGCTGAAAAATAAAACTCTAACTTGCTTCTAACTGTGGACTGTACATGGAAGCCTTCCTTCTAGAATGTTTTTCCAAATTACATTAGAATCCTCTTGAATGAGGAGAAAAGAAGGCTAAGTACACAAAGAAGAAAACCCTAAAAGAATCCCTAGAAGATTCCAAAGATGACACATGTATTCTTCTTTGTTGAATTTTGAATTTAAAATCTACACTTTTCTCCTTAAATCTACCTCTATTATGCATCATTGAATCTGAATGCGACACCTAGATAGTCTAAAATATAGCCCCTCACTCACACATTTTTTCTCTCCCATGTTGACACACAAAAACTGACATGTCTCAGCTCACACACTTGCCCTGTTAACTTTGTTTGAAAATTTCCCTTTGTGGCTCTCTGTCTTCATTGCGTGCAACCCACTTTTTATCTCAGACCAAAAATAGAAGATCCCTTTTTGGTGATGGTGAATGTCATTTTATGCATACTCTGTCTCTGGGGAAAAGTACAATCTAAGTGTGAGCAAAATATTCCACAAGTTGGAAAGTAATTACATGTTGCAATTTATGTCCCCACATTAAACATATTCTCTCCCTTGCACCTTTCCATCGATTTGAAGAATTAGTCAAATCTAGCGTATAATACACTGTCATTTCCATCAATTCTCTTCATACACAAGGTATCCACTAGTATAAGCTTCCAGGATAAAAAAATGATCAATGGGCATCCATCAAGCAAACCTCCCATGTAATTTTCAATGTGCACAAAACACCATGTTCAACCCCTATTGATGAAATCACATCCACACAACCACACTGATCAATAACTGATGCTTCAGTAATGTGATCTAGGGTCTTAATATAAACATATCAATGTGTAATACTTCACATTCCCTTTTTCACTTTCACCCTCTTTGATTGTGGTTGCTTGCTGCTACATCTTTCCGAGCATTCATCTTCACTTTTATCTAGTTTTTATTATCTCCATGGCTTATTCTTTGTGCACCACTTTACTTGGTGAGCTGGTGGGAATATCCTTTCCTCGAGTCTTCTCTATCCTGAACTACCCCTTGGATACCTCTTTCTCTCTCGTGGGGTGGAGAGATTGTAGAGACCCCTCTTGTCCCACAAGTCTATGCCCATTCATGGCTGCCTCCAAGATTTTGGTGTGTCATGCCTTTTTGACGAGACCCTTCTTTCTCTTGTTCAATGCTCACTATTATACCGAATTCCAATATTTCTATATGACCTTGACATGTCTCTCTGATGCTACTATTTTCGGTGTCACCTCATCTTTCAACAAGACTCCCTTTTCCCTTAGCAGAACTTTGGCGTCATACCAAAGTTCATGTTTTGGTTTGACATGAGAGATGTCTCATTGACAATTCCTTTTCGGTGCGGCCTTGGCTTTTGATGAGACCTCTTGTGGCCATGGCAGATTTTCACTGTCTTACCGATATTCACATTTCGATGGGACATAGAAGATGTCTCTCCAAAATTGTTATTCATAGTTAGCAACCTACTAGAAGACCTTCAAAGATTATTTCTACCATGTCCATATTATGCATACATTGCAATCTCACACTGTGCTTCTCATTTCGGCATCTATTTATCTCATTATACTCAGATGCAATAGATAATAATTCACGGTGATCTCATTGCTAGGTAAATCAACTTCTCTTTCCATGAAATTTTAGGCTAAATGGATTCAAAACATAAGGAGGAAGAAAAACACTAAAATCACCCAAACTTGGAAAGCCAGCCAGTATAGAGCTTGTCAAAGAGGATGACATAGATTCCACGTGATCAAACTTACCTCTGCAAGGTTTCTCCCTTGTAATGTCTGCATTCATCACTTTCCCACATTTACACCAAAAATGCAACACCATCATCTTGCACTACCTCTTCACACAAAAATTAGGGTTTTTTGCCTTGTCGGGAGCATTTCCTTTTGTTGTGGGGTGGTGGGGGATGGTCTTTTCTTTTGCATCTCTTCCTTCCCACAACAAAATTTCCTTGTCCCTGTGTGTTCCGCAGGGTGGTGGGGAAAAGAATTCCCTCACCTTTATTTCAGCCCACACTGCCTTTTCTTTGGCTGCCTTGACCCCATAGGATGACATGAGACACCAAGTTTCCTCCCTCCCCGTTGACCCATGAGCTCTCACACCTCACCGTAGAAGTCTTGCGTGGTATAGAAATAACTTTCTTTCTCCCCCATCATCCCACAACCTTCATCATTATGCCACAAAAACCTTGTAGGGTAAGAGAAATTTGAAATTTTCTAAAAGGCCTCAAATTTAATTTCTTCACCATGCTTCCTTGGTCATTTTACGGGCTCCACCATCACTTGGGTGTTTAAATTATTTTTAAAGTATCTTAACCACACCTTTTTCATTTAAATCATGAAGATTATCTTACTCTTGGCCCCCTATGAAGTCATTTTGAAATAGCTTAGGGAATTCTCCTTTACGTGCTCAACACTTCCCCCACAACGATCTTGCTCGAAAATTCATGGGTGCAAAAATATTAGCCCTCAAAGTGAGATACTCAAGCCGATTTTGTAGGGTACTTCTTCGTTTCATCAAAATTATGAACTTGGGCCCTCAAAATCATGGCAAAATTTTTGAAGTCCCAACATGTTCAATGTAAAAAGAGATATTCCACTAAGAATATATCTCCTTGTCAAGTCAGATTGTTTGATAAATGGCCCCAAAGTTTAGTTTCAATTTTTTTTGTATACTAATCTAGTCTAGCTCTGCTATTTTTTAATCGATTGCCTATTTTGTTATTTCTTTATTTGTGTTTATTTTTTGGTTGTTCTATACTTTATAAAAGGTTTTGGGTCCTTTCAAAACCCTATTTATTTTAATAAAAAATGAGTATCAAAATTTCAATTTATTTAATAATAATTAAGACTCTAGGATCTAGTAACTAAACATAATGAACACTTACTAAAAATCTTGTTTTAATTTGAAAATGAAATCTAGCCCCTTCTTTCTATCAGTGGGTTTGACATAGTGCACTTGTGCAATTCTATGTATATTGATGGATTCACTTAGAATTATTAACAATATCTATTAGAACATTGTTTTGCATATCTCACAACATAGTTGAAATGTGTTAGCTGATAAATAACAATATCCATAATGTTGACATCTTTGGAATATAGAAGTTTAAAAATGTAAATACATATTTTTTTCACAATCTATAATAATATTATAGTGAAGTTTCTAGATTTTGATCATTTAACATTTTTGTTTAAACATCTACATTTCAAATCTACTCTATAATCCATCATCAGGATGAGTTAAAAAATGTTTTGTAGAATTTTCATTCTCATAAGAAAAAGGTAATTTGGTATCCTTGTGCCAAAAAGTGTCTTGTGTAAGGATACTTGTGTTATTTGCATTGTGTATTAGGGTCATTGGATACTTTTGTTGGTCTATGTTTGTACACTATTTTTGTTGATGGCAAATACATGTTTTTGATGTTCTATCCTTTTAGTGCCATTATGTAATTCTTGAATTTGAAAATTCTTATGTTTGATTTAAATTGTAGAAATAAATATTGTTTCCAACTTATTTTTCAAAACATGGGTAATTTATTCATATAATTACTTGAAACTCATTTGTGGGTTATGCAACCATGAAATCATGGTTGTTTATTAAACTAAAATTTATATGGATCAACTAGAACTCAAATCTAGGACCTTCCATTTGTTGTTCAAGTGCCCTACCTATGATATTATGCTTGAAGAAACCAAGATCAAAAAGACCAATAGATAGCACGATGACAAGAGAGATAAAATGTGACAAGAATAAATTGTATTCCTATCAAGATGCAAAGGAGATCAACTGGATCATCAAGAATTAATCACATACAATGTATGATGAGCCTGCTTATAAAGGCAAGGCTAAGAGAAAAGAGATCACACAGTGATGACATGTGGCTCAATGAGATGCAAGGGTAGGTAGGAGAAATAATAAAATATTCCACATGAGGTGGATCACCCACCAAAGGTGGAATTATCACTCCACAATAAGTGGATATGATAAAGTAACAACAATATCACACCATAAAACATGAAAATTCTCCTACATACACACTCCAAATATATGCACTGTAGAACACAAGATATCACTAAGAGGGGGGGTGAATCCGTGATTATAAACAATTTTTAACTGTGTGTGTGCAACTGGTAAAGTAATAAAAACACTAATAATCAATCACACAACACCAGATATATGAGGAAAACCTAATGTAGGAGAAACCATGGTGATAAATGATGGTGGATTCTATTGCTCCAATCCAGCCTCACAGTAGAATAACAATTTTACAATAGTTTAGGGAACCAACCCAAGGAGTACCAGCCCCTAGCAATTTATGGGCACCAACCCAATGGAGCACCAACCCCTACACTCTTTTGAGCACCAACTCAAGGAGCACCAACCCCTGCACCAAGCACCCACTCAATGAAATACAATGAAATAAATTTAGATACAATAAAATCTCCTTGTTACAAATGAAATTTTGTAACACCTGCAATCAATATTTTCTTCTGGTTTTAACTCTTCTCTATCTCACAACTTCTTTTACTACCAGTTATCTATTCACTCTCTCTGCCCCGTCTTCTGCTCAGCCTATGCCTTTCTTGACTTCCTCTGATCCTCATTGTGCACTTGTTCACTCTCTTCTCCCTTCTTACCGGTTCAAACAATGCCAATTCACTTGATTGTTAAACTCTGTGACAACTCACCAGTTACTTTGTTTCTTAGAAGTTTAAATACCTCTTACCAGCTAAACCTCTCTTACCGGTTCTCTCTCCAACACACTCAGTCGCTTCAAATTTCAACACTTAAACACTCAGAATGTTTTGCACTCTTCATTAAAATTTGACATCAAACATCAATATTTTAGATCTTCAGTCGACATATTTATACTCATGCTTTCCCGCCAAAATGGAAAATCAAACTTCACGTGCCTAGGGTTTTCTTCACCAACCCAATCTGTATCAAATCAAATCTGATCTCATCTCTGAGATTGAAAACTTGCAATAAATCAAACAAAACCATCATATTTGATTCTTCCAATACATGTTTACTATCTTTAGCAAAACACCAGCCCTACTTTTGTCAGTCACAATAAATGATCTAGCTCTTTCCTTCTCCAAATAAGATATACAAACGGATGTCCTTCATCAATCATTGCATCACAAATATATGCCTTTCAATTTTATTCAAGCTAGAAACCTCTGCAATCAATCCATGATTTTTATAGTCTTCATTTAATGTCCACTTAATTAACAAATACTTCGATGATGCACTATTCATTTGGCACTGCATGTTTGCCACCTAGAGACCACATGTTATCTTCGTCGACATCCACCTGAGTTCCCTGTGTTAGTTTGGGCTTAGGCACCGACCAAAGACACACTACTAGTATTCACCTTATACTACTAGTTCATCTTGCCCTATTGGTTATACAATAACTGGTTAACCTTCAAGCTATGCTCTTCTCTATTCGGCCGGTTACTAGGACATAATACCTTTTCACTGCATATGACCGGATGCCTTGTTCCTCTATGTTCTCCTTTTCCCTTTCATTCTTACTAGTGGACATGTTTATTAGTTGATACTACACCTACCTGCATACCGAACCTGCATACCGGTACATACCATACATACTTTTCTATATCGGTCAACTACACTGGTTGACATCAATGACAACACAATGCCAATAATCTCCCCCTTTGGCATTGATGTCAACACACTGGGTATTCACTATCATACCAGGTTCCTTCTCCCTCTTTGACAACAATGACAAAGGGTACAAATAGAAAACTTTCTCCCCTTTCCCGATAGAGTAGACCACAAGACTCTGTATTTACTCAAAGAGTACAACCTCCCCCTTGGTCGAATCTCCCCCTTTTTGTTCACAATCGGGTGAGTTATCACTTATCTCTTCCTTTGTAGGTAAATCTCCTGGTAGAGAAGACAACTATTCTGTTCATCTGGCATCCCAATTGTGATTTTAATTAAGTACAAATTGAATAGAAATTGAAAGAAATCACAAACAAGGACCAATGGGAACTTCCCAAAGTCTCAAACCACTCGGTACTATTACACAAATACCGGATCTACCCCTATGTCCAAAAAATGGTCCAAGAAGCAAAAGATATGGCAGTGAACTCCCCCTGAACCATAGATCTCCATACATATTTAAGTGCATGAAGATGGTGAAACCACACCTAGCTTGTGGCATAGATACTCAAATGAGTACTGGTAGAGGTTTTGTGAAGATATTAGCCACTTGTTCACCTGTAGGGACATATTATACCTTAACTTCTTGCTCTGCCACCTTTTCCCTAAGAAAATGGTATTTGATGGAAATTTGCTTTATCCTTTAGTGCATAAATATGTTGATTGCACTTGAATTATCACACCGGATAGAAATAGGGCCAGAGATGTCTATCTGAATATCCTTGAGGGTCTTCTTCACCCATAACACCTGAGAACAACATGTGGCAACAACAATATATTCTACCTCAATAGTAGATAGGGAAATTGAATCCTGCTTCTTGTTGTGCCATTAAACCAACCAATTACCGAAGAAGAATGCACCACCACTTGTGCTCTTCTGGTCATCAATGTGGCCTGCCCAATCAGTATCGGTGTAGGCTTGTAAGGTGAATTCTCCTTTCGTAGGATACTGTAATCCATAATCAAGCATTCCTTATAGGTACCTAAAGATTCTTCTGACTGCATTTACATGTGACTATTTGGGTGCAGCTTGAAATCTTTCCACTATACATACTTCCTGCACTATATCCGGTCTTGAAGTAGTAAGATATAACAAACTTCTAATCATGGATCTATACAGTGTCTGATCCACTGCCGATAACTCATCAACCTTGCTCAACTTGCATCCAGTCACCATGGGGGTACTTACCAGTTTTCTATCCTCCATCTAAAACTTCTTCAACATATCTAAGGCATACTTGATTTGAGAGATAAATATCCCTTTATCTTACTGTGAAATCTACAAACCAAGAAAGTATGACAGTTCTTCAAGTATTGACATCTCAAATTATGACTGGATTTGATCAACAAAGTCTTTGCACAGAGTGTCCTTGTTGCCTCCAAAAATTATGTCATCCACATATACAACCACAATAATCAGGTGGTTTCCATCTACTTTAATGTACATATTACTGTCTGCACTTCCCTTTCTGAAACCCTGCTCCTTTAGATACTTATCTAACCTTGAATACCTTGCTTTTGGATCTTGCTTCAAACCATACAATGTTTTCTTCAAGTGGCACACAAAAGTTTCATCATCATGCAGCAGAAAACCTTCCGGTTGTTCTATGTATACTTCTTCTTCTAAATTACCATTTAAGAAAGTAGATTTAACGTCCATTTGATATACTTTGTATCCTTTGTAGGGAGAGAATGTTAAAAACATTCTAATGGCTTCAAGTCTTACAACCGGTGCATATGTTTCTTCAAAATCTATTCCTTCTACTTGGGAATACCCTTTGCACACTAACCTTTCTTTATGCCTAACAATCTTACCTTCTTCATTCATCTTGTTTCGGTAGACCCATTTTGTACCAATAACATTCTTATTTGTCAGTCTAGGAACTAACTCCCAATTTTGGTTCTTTTCAATTTGCTGCAACTCTTCTTCCATTGCAGCCATCCATTTTTCACTTTGTTGGCCTCATTAAATGTTTTGGGTTCCATTTCAGTCATGAGGCAGAAATTGTCTTATTCATTATTTTGAGCAAGTCTTCTTCTGGTCTACACACCATCATTCTTATCACCTATAATTTGCTCTTCTAGGTGATTTTTCAAAACATATCTGTTAGGGGACTTGTTAGGTGCTTCTTCTAGTTCACTTTCTGATTGAACTTCATCTTCATCATAGGAGTCATCATATCGGTTTACTTGTGCTTGACTTCCTTTATGCAGATCTTCATCAACTCTTATATGTATACTTTCAATGACTCTTCTCAGTATTTTGTTGTAGCATTTGTAGGCCTTGCTGAGTTGAGTAACCCAAGAATATACCTTCATCACTCCTAGAATCAAAGCCACCTAATCCATCCTCATCTCTCTTAATAAAACATTTACTTCCAAACGCTTTGAAATATTTGATTGAAGGCTTCCAGTCATACCAGAGTTCATAAGGTGTCATTTTATTGTTTTTTTCTTAGTTGAACATAGTTCAAAGTGTATACAACAGTATGAACTACTTCCTTCCAGTACATATTCGGTATGTTTGGCTCATTTAACATAGTTCTTGCCATTTCCTTGACTATCCTATTTTTCCTTTCTACAACATCATTTTGTTGTGGTGTCCTTGGAGTTGAATACTGTCTTCTGATTCCATGTCTCTCACAGTAATCTTCAAACTCATTTGATGTGAAATCTCCACCCCAATCAGATCTTAGACATTTCAACTTGCATCCACTTTTTCTCTCAACCATCTTCCACAAAATCTTGAATCTTTCAAATGCTTGAGATTTGTCATGTAGGAAAGTGACCCATGTCATTCTTGAAAAATCATCAATGAGGAGCATAAAGTATCTTTCACTGGCTAGAGCTCTTGTTCTGGTTGGTCCACATAGATTAGTATGCACAAGTTCAAGTGGCCTTGAAGTATTATGTTGTTTGGTCTTGAAGGTCACCTTAGTCTACTTTCCTCTTATACATTCATCACAAAATGTGCTTGCCGGTTTGATGATTGGTGGTATATGTGTCACATAGCTCTTTTTGCTAATTTTAACTAGATTATGAAAATTTATATGGCCTAATCTCCTATGCCACAACCAGCTCTCATCCACTTGTCCCATCATACATTGGGACTCAAAGCATTCCTTGAGATTGTACACATTTCCATCTGTCCTTTTTCCTTTTGCTATAATCTGTTCGATACTCTCTTTTCTTATCTTGCAACTGATAGAGTCAAAAGTGAATTTGTATCCTTTATCACACATTTTACTCACACTAAATAAGTTATGCTTTAAAACTTCCACATAATATATATCAAGTGCCTTCAATTTTCCAGCTATGTTCAAAGTACCTTTTTCCTTTTAGCTTGATGGAAGAGTTATCTCCAAATCTTACTGAACCTCCATTCCAATCTTCAAACTTAATAATTTTTTTTGTCTCTAGTCATGCGATTGGAAAATCCACTGTCTACAACCCATAAGTTTCTTCTTTCTACATGCAGGGTGGTATGCACAATTCGACTTGATTCATCTTTATTCTTGTCCTTCTCAACCCAAACTGGGTTGGCTTGTTTCTTCTTGTCTGCTGCAATTTTAGGCTTCGGGTTTGCTACCGATTTCTGATCCAGTACTAACTTCTTTTGCTTGGTTGTTCTGAGTTTGCAATGTGACCAAACTTTTGACAATTATAACACTTCACATTGACATTAAATGATGAATTTGAAAACCTATTGTAGGATATCGATAGACTTTTCCTACATTCATAACTCCTATTACCTAAATCATTACATTGATAACACACAACATTCATCTCCAAGAGTGTAGAAAAATAATTTTTACTTTCAAAACTAATAGGTGTCTTATTCATCAGTTTACAATCAACAATTCTATGTCCAAACTTATTACACTTGTAGCAGTAACCATGGAATTTGGGTACATACCAGCCTTGGTGCTTTAGACCGACAAACCTTTGTGTCACTGGATTTCTTCCTCTCATGATGTTGTTTCCAGTTAAGCATTCATTATCTATCTTGGGCTTGCCTTTATGACTTGCATTCTGGTATAATGTGTGACCCTTCCAGTTTTGAGCATTCTGGTTCACAGGTTGATTTCTTGTAGCTTCAACATAGGTCTTCTTTCTATTATTTTTGCTGACTGTAAAGGTTTATTTCTCTTTACTTTCACTTGAGGAAGTGAATTGTATCTCCTTACCAAACATGTATTTGTTGTTTTAACTTTGTCCTTCTTAAAATCCTATACCATTGGTATCTTTTGAATGCTTCTAATTGCTCAACATCTTGTCTAAGGCTTCAATGTTTCCCTCGTACTTGCTTCTCATCTTCAATTCATCCTTGCTCTTTTAAAGCTCCTTTTTGAGCCTTACAATATCTTCTTCTAACTTTTGATGCTCCTTCTCCTTCTCTAATGCATCAGAGCATGTAACCTCACATATCCTTTTAGGTTCTTCCAACTAAATTTTTAGATCAGAGATTGTTTTCTTGGATTCCTCTAGAGATTTCTCCAGTTGTTCCCGTTCCTCTCCAGTAGCATGCTTGACCTTTTTGAGTTATTTTCTTGTTTTACTTAACTCCTTAAGGGAACTTATGAGATCACCTTATCAATCCACTTCAGCTTCAATATCTTCATCTTCATCAGCTTCATCAACTGGTTCATCTAGAGCCATAAAGAGATTAATTTCTCTTTCATCCTCACAATAGTTATCTTCTGAGGAACTTTCTTCATCTGTGGCATCATCTTAAAAAGTAACTAGGATATTATTCTTCTGGTAGCTTCTTCTTTCTTTCTGGTAGACCTTGTTCTCTTTATTCTTTCCCAAGGGTCTGCTAGTGTTTTGCAGCTCCTCTCCACCATTTTCACCATAGGGATATTTTGAAGCAAAGTGTCCAATTTTACCATAGTTAAAACATTTGAAAGGTAGTTTTCCTTTGTTCTTACCAGATCCTCTTTTGAAATTATTTACAAAGTTTTCCACCATTGTATCTGAGTCTTCACTAGATTCTCTGTGAGTACTTTCTTCTTTACCCTTTTTGGTGGAGTTGAAAGCAACCTCTTTCTTGGAAGTTCCTTCACCAGTTGTCCTCATCTCATAAGAAGTTAGGGAGCCAAATGACTCATCCATTGAAAAGTTCTTCAGATCCTTGGCTTCCTCTATAGTAGAGACCTTTGTATCATACTTAGGTGTGAGTGATCTAAGTACCTTTTTGATAATAACTTCATCAGATATATCCTCTCCAAGTCCTCTGATGGTATTCATAGTTTCATCTACTCTCTAAAGATAATATACAATCTTTTCTTCATCCTTCATCTTCAAGCCTTCAATTTGACCTCTTAATGTTTGCAACTTGGCCTCCTTGACCTTGCCATCTCCTTCAAATAAAATCTGCAATGTATCCCAATTCTCCTTTACAGATGAGCAGTGCATAACCTTAACAAACTCATTATCAGAAAGCCCACTGAGAATAATGTTTAGCCTTTGCATTGTTTTCATACTCCTTCTTAGCATCCACATCTGTAGGAGGAACACTAGGGACAATATACCCATTCTTTATAGGCATCCAAACATCAAAACCTAGGGAGGACAAATAGGTTTCCATTCTTTTGCTCCAAAAGGCATAGTTGGTTGCATCAAACATGGGGGATTCATTCCATGCCATTGTGTTCTTAAACCATAATCTACCCAAGCTAGAGAAAGTTTTAACCAATAGGGAATCTAAGGCTCTAATACCAATTGTAGAACACATGATATCACTAAGAGGGGGGCGAATCAATGATTATAAACAATTTTTAATTGTGTGTGCAACCGGTAAATTAATGAAAATACTTATAATCAATCACACTCAAAGAATGCATCACACAACACTAGTTGTACAAGGAAAACCCAATGTGGGAGAAAGCTCGGTGAGAAATGCTGCTGGAGTCTACTGCTCCAATCCATCCTAACAATAGAATAAATTTTTTACAATAGTTTAGGGCACCAACCCAAGGATCACCAACCCCTAGAAATTTATGGGCACCAACCCAAAGTAACACCAACCCCTACACTATATTGAGCACCAAATCAAGGAGCACCAACCCCTGCACTGAGAACCCACTCAATGAAATACAATGAGATTAATTTAGATACAATGAAATCTCCTTGTTACAAATGAAATTTTGTAACACCTGCAATCAATCTTTTCTTCCGGTTTTAACTCTTCTTTGCCTCACAACTTTCTTTTACTACTAGTTATCTATTCACTCTCTCTAGCCCCTCTTCTTCTCAGCCTATGCCTTTCTTGACTTCCTTTGATCCTCACTCTACACTTGTTCACTCTCTTCTTCCTTCTTACCTAATCAGACACTACCAGTTCACTTGATTGTTAAACTTTGTGACAACTCACCGGTTATTTTATTTCTTCCTAGTTAAAATCCCTCTTACCAGTTAAACCTCTCTTATCGATTGTTTCTCCAACACACTCAGTCACTTCAAAGCTCAACACTTAAATGCTTAGACTATTTTTCACTTTTCACTAACATCCGACATCAAATATCAACATTTTAGATCTTCAATCGATATATTTATACTCATGCTTTCCCGCCAAAATGAAAAATAAAACTTCACGTGCTTAGGGTTTTCTTCACCAACCCAATCCATATCAACTCAAATTGGATCTCATCTTCGAGATTGACAACCTGCAATAAATCGAACAACACTGCCATATTTGATTCTTCCAATACACATTTACTATCTTTAGTAAAACACCGGCCTTGATTTTGTAAATCACAATAAATGATCTAGTTGTTTCCTTCTCCAAATCTGATCTACAAATGGATGTCCTTCATCTATCATTGCATCAAAAATCTCTACCTTTCAATCTACTTCAAGCTGCAAACCTCTGCAATTGATCCATGATTTCCACAATTTTCATTTAATATCGACCTAATCAACAACTACTTCGACGATGCACTATTCATTTGCCACCGCATGTTTGCCACCTAGAGACCACGTGTTATCTTCATCGACATCCACCTCGGTTCACTATGTCAGTTCAGGTTCAGACATTGACCAAAGACACTACCAATATTCACCTTATACTGCCGGTTCATCTTGCCCTATCGATTATACAATAACTGGTTAACCTTCAAGCCATGCTCTTCTCTATTTGGCCGGTTAGGACATAATACCTTTTCACTACATATGAACTGATGCCTTGTTCCTCTATGTTATGCTTGTCCCTTGCATGCTTACTGATGGACATGTTTACCAGTTGATACTACGCCTACCTGTATACCAGACATGCATACCGGTTCAAACCATACATACTTTTCTATACTGATTGACTACATCGGTTGACATCAATGACAACACAATGCCAACATGCACATCTCCTTAAGTGTCTCATATGAAAACTACAATGTTATGCATGTACCTAAGTAAACTTAAGTAAAGTGTAATTATATCCAACATGAATAAATAATTAAACCAACAGCCCCCCTTAAGTGCAACTTAGTCGAATGCGCTTAAGTCTACAATGCAACTAAGCAATGCAAGATGGGTCCCGACTACATGGCCATGTTAGGTACCCATGTACAAATGTAGATGCAATCTCTTATAAAGTGGGGAAAGAGAGAAAAACTCAATGGAAAAAAAACCCTCCCCCAAAAGAGAGATGAAAACTATATGTAGTTACATAAATATGTCCATTTTAATTAAATGAATATTCGCTATTTATTTGATTAAAAACCCACTAGCCATCAGTTAATTAAATTAATATTTAATTAATTCATCTTCAAACATTCTCTTATTAATTAAATAAATTATTTAATTTATTTTAATTAATTCATTAAACCAAATTCACAATCAATTAAATGAATAAATTCTATTTATTCAATTTAATCCTCTTTCCTCTTTTAAATAAATTAAATAATTTTTTTTATTTAAATCATTTATCCCCCCCACTTGCATTTTCCTACAAATGTAAGTTGCAACCACAAATTGAAATAAATTAATTTTAAAATCCTATTTTCCCTCACCCACCAAACCCACTTGCACTCCTAAACCCCCCTTCTAGATTCTTCTAAACTCTTCCTAATTAACCTAATCCATCCCCTAATTATTGTCACATTCCTAAGCAACTTGGAGTCACTTCTCAAAGACTTCAAAGTCTTTGAAAAGCATTAAATGCTTTGTGTGTTCAACAAATTAACCTCTAAAGTCTTCCAAACCACTTATGGCTCTTACATGACCATTTATGGTTAACCCCTAACTCAACCCTCATGTGTCTCCTCAAGCATTTATTGCTTTGACCATGGTTATCCCTTTTACCTTTACACAAGAGTTTATCCATTGGATAAAAACTTTATTGTTTGAATAAAGAATTTATTCACTCAACCCAATCTTGACCTTAACTCCCAAGTTAACTCTCAGGTCATGTCAAGTATTTAATGCTTATTCCCTCTCCTCTTAACCCCTCTCATGTTGACACTTGTCATCCTGGGATTGGGTTGAAAGTCCTCACATGGATTGAATATCATTCAATCCCAACCCTTGTTGAGATTACTCAATCTCAACCATCCATTGCTCCATTGTTCCTATAAATAGAGCCCATTTCTTCATAATCCAGATCCTGAAAACTTGTATGCATCTAAGTTATAGAGAATTTTAGAGAGCATTTTAGCATAATCAATCATATTCACTCTTTTGGCTTAAAATCAACACTAGCTAATTAGATAATCTCTCATTTTTAGCTTTTATTCACACTTGCATAACATTTTAGATTAATCATATTTTTATCTTGAACCTCCATAAGGCATCCATAGTAGAAAAAGCTGCTGAGAGATACACTAATTTGGAACTTGGAGAGGAGAGGAACAAGGGAGGAGGAGCTACGAGCATGGTAGAAGACATTTGGAGATGTCTTCTTGCATTTATATTCATAGTTAAATACTTTACTTTGTTTTTAGTGTCTCTCTTGGTATGCCTACTTAGACTAGTTTTTGGTTGATTAACACTAACGTTTGTTTTTGTTTCTTGTGTTTTTGTGTGTTATATGACCACAAGTTTTAGTCTAACCTTGCCCCATTTTGCAAAGGATCATTTGGTGAACTCGACGTGAATCCGACATCATTTAAAAAAAAAAAACCTAACTTTTTGGCTGTTTAGCTTGACACACAGGTCGCGCTTTGGCACTTTTATTCGTGCTTTAGCGCTATTGCAATTTGATATTTTAGCGCTATTGTTTTTAAAATAGCACTATTGTCTCAAATTTAATGCTATTGTCCATATATTAGCACTTTTGTCTCTTAAGTAGCACGTTTGTCCATACTTTAGCGCGCTTGTATTGTTGTTTAAATATTTTGCTTTAGCGCTTTTGTCTATATTTTAGCGCATTTGTGTTTAGTAGCACTTCTGTTGTCACACAGAGTAGCGCTATTGTAATAGAGCATTGTAAAAGAAAGGCCTTATAACCGATAACATTATTTTTTAGGCTTGTGGAAGCCCACCATGTTTTCGGATTTTTCTAACTGTTCGTTTCATGTGCAGGTTTTAAACTAACCCCTTTTTGTTAGTTAACAATCAAAAACACTTCTTTTGGTGCTTTAAAAATCAACAAAACAAACTTTATTTCTTGGAAGTTAGGATCCAAATTTTGTTTTGGTGCTTAAAATCAACAAAACAAACCTTTATTTCTTGCAAGTTAGGAATCAAAATTTTCTTTTGGTGCTTAAAATCAACAACACAAAAAATTGATTTCCTTGCATCAATCCAGGATTAAAAATTAACTATCAACACTTCGATTTTGTGCAAGTAAAAAGAACAATCAACTTGTCTCATTTTTGCGAAATGATTTTACTTCATGCAAACATGTTTTTCATTAAGTTGACTAGGATTTCAAATTCTAGTTTACTCAAACATATTGCCTTTGAAGTTAAAAAGAACATTATGGTTGTTGGAGCAACATCTCCAATTAGATAGAACATCATTGCAATGACAAGTTAAAAAGAACAAGTCTATTTTGTGTTTGACACACTTGTGCAAAAGATTTGGTCAAGTGGTCCTACTTCTAACACACACTATCCTTTCCCTTGGCTTTCGTGGTCCTAGGTGCAAGAGAAAAGTGTTAGTAATGCTCAAGTTTTATATTTTTAAGAGAGGCCTGCCAAGAGACACATCACTCTTGGAAACGACCTCACGCAGTAAATCCTTCGAGCTACTATAGAAATCAGGTGAGAACGAAAGCTATAGCCTTGGGTATAGCTATTCCTACAGTGTAACTTGCCGAAAGGACAAATGGGCCCCACAACAAGTTACAAGGCTCTTAAGTGAGTCACTGCAGAATGAACTTATGTCCAAAAACATCAAAAATTACTAAACACTTTTAAGTAGTAGCCCACCCATTCTATTGATTGAGGATATTTGTGATAAATTCAGTGCAAGAGCATAGATGGTTTTTCTCTCAAGATACTCACCATACATATTTCCTTGAGTAGAAACATAGCTTTTTGAAAGGTTACTTGTAGCCCAATAAAAGTGGTTACTCCCCCATCATAGGGATCATCTATTTGTTATGCTCACGCAAGACTTAGTATATCATATCCTTACTTGCCACAATGGGATTCATAAGTTATGTAGTACCAAAGTCGAAGAAATATCAAGATGTGGGCTGAAATTATCGCAACTGGCCATTTGACCTTAGGGATAAAAAGTGTTTGAAGTATTTTCATTTTTGAGTCAAGACTAGTACAAATCGAGCCGACTTCAGGCTTTGGAAACACCTAAAATACATTTGGAGGAAAGGGTCATAAAAAGTTCAAAAGATTGGGTTGATCTAGACCCATACTTACTTGTGCCTTTTGAGGCAACATTCTTGTGTTTGTGTGCTTGCTTTGTTTTGTTGTCAAAGAAACACCATAAACCCAAATCAAAAACAAGTATTCATCCAACACCAACATTTTCAAAAAAAAAAACACACAAAAGATCAAAAACAAAGAGAAATAATCAAAGTATCAAACTATATGACTATTCTTCACATCTTGAGACAGAAGAATCTTCATCAACACATCAACTTGAAGAAAAGACCATTAAGCTCAAAGGCTTTTATCAAAAGGAGGAAATTCTTCTATCTTAATAGAAAAATCTTTGTCTCTTAGAGAACCTTCTTACGTCACATGCGTCCTTACCTTCAAGGGAAATCAAACGAATTTGATCAAGAATCATTAAACTGTGGAGCTTTTACTCAATACAGAGCTTTGAGTTATCATCAAAATAAGGGAGGAAAGATCAATCCTGCTTTCTTTCTAGATATTTGTATCACATATAACATAGCTCAGGAAGAACCACAAACCCCTGAACAAGAAGAGGAAGAATTTGTTCCTTTTGTAACACAAAGTTTCTATTGAAGTTGAACATATCGTCCATTATCACATTCACATCTCATCAAATCCATTCCAACTCTCAAAACATCAAAAGAATTTTGTCCTAAGTTCTATTTCGATATTGCTTGAATCAAACACAAACACAACACTTTTTAGAGTATCTCTACATCTAGGATAAAATCATCCTAAGAGACATTTCTATGCAGGTTAAAACTAGTTTCTGAGTGTATCCTCTCATTACTAGGTAGTTGAGTTTGTAATACATCTTAGATTCCTCTACACCTTATCACATCAAACTTTGTCAATCCAACACAACAAGCAATTCAAGAAAGAATTTTGGTACCATCTACCTTTAGTGCTAGAGATTCATATGTGAAACACTTCACCAAGCATCAATATTTCATTTCATCATCAACTCATCATCATTTTCATCAAACTTCAACAAAAACTTGTAAACAAAATGGCTCATACAAGATCCAGGTCTAGACAACAAGAAATTGAAGAGGAAGAGGAGGAAAATCTTAATGAATTCCAAGAAGCCCTAGGAGGAAACGCAAATGATGAAAATCCAAGTACTCCTACTCTTGCAACAATAGAAAGGGCACAACACAACCCTCACTTTAATAGAATTTTTAACGAAATACTCAGGAGCAATGTTGATGCTCACTTTTTAAGACTTGCTCAAGAGGGGGCTAAACTACCCTCTGACTTTGACATTGCACAACTAAGACAAGCATCAGAATGCCAAAGTCATAATGAGGATGAAAGAGGTAGAGATCACATCAGATATAACCCTCCTCAAGGTAATCCTCCTCCTCCTCCAAATGAAATAGACATGTTGCGACAACAAGTCAAAAATCTCACCCAACAACTTCATAGTGGTGTAAAAACTAATCAGTTCTCACTCAATGACATTTATCCCTATCCCTTTGATAGGAATCTTCATATGCCACCTTTTCCACAAGGGTTTGAAACACCCAAGTTTGAAAAGTATAGATGAAAAGGAGATCCTCGTGATCATGTTAGATAATTCCATTCAGCTTGCATCAAAGTGGCATACGAGGACACATACCTAATGCGACTTTTTCCCCAGAGCTTGTGAGGAACAATCACATCATGGTTTTCCTGATTACCTGGTGGCATTAGGACATTTGAAGAACTCATCCAGAATTTCCTGGCACATTACTCACACAACATTGAACGTGATATCACAATGGCTGATCTATGTAACATTAAACAAAAACTAGGTGAGCTATTTTCAGTCTTTCTGCAATGATGGCATCAAATGTTTAGAAGATGTTCTCTTCAGTTACTTGAACAAGAACTAGTGGAAATATTTATTTCCAACTTAAATGATGAAATGGAATTTCACCTAGATGTAAAAGACACAGACTCTTTCAATGACATGATCACCAAAGGCTTAAAATGTGAGCGGGCTCTCATAAAAAAAGGGCTTATCAAGATATACAATGAGCCAAAGGATGGCCCTCACCCATGCTTCAATAGTGACAAGCCTAACTTCTGGAAAAAAAACAAAAACATCATCAACAATAGGGTTGTGGATCCAAGAACTATCAAAAGTGCACAACCTATGGTTTGATTTGTAGGACAGAACCCCCCACCCAAGAATAACATAGTTGCTCCTCCAAATCAAGGTTGCAACACATCTCAAGAGGAACCCAGACAACGTCAACAAAATTTTAAACCAAAATGAATATACACTCCCTTAGGGGAACCCATCAAAACAATGTTACGTTAGTTTGATTTTCAAAATCTAGTTATCTTACCCAAAACATCAAATTATGAACCTCAAGTCAAACATTCATGGTGGAGAGATACTGTGTTGGCAAATGCACACTCCAATGAGACATTGTAGGTGATTGAAGGTTTTGTCATTGATGGCAACCTTACAATCCTATGTCATTGGCAAGGCAATCCACCGGCACTAGCAAAGTTATATTCTACATTGGCACACAGACCACCAACACCGGCAGTTAAAGAAATCATACCAGCACAAAAGTTGACAGGAATTTTATTGTTAATATATTTTGTTTATTATTGAAAAATCATTGTAAGCCAACTTGGCAAGTTGTAAAATGACTCTTATATAAGAGAGATCATTGTATAACAATAATGTAAGGATAGAAGAATGTAATTAGGCGAAATAAGGCAAACCTATTATGTGAAATATAGGTTAAGGGTTTATGTAAGAAGCAGAGGAGAAACCGATACTGGATCTGGCATTATAGATGCTATTTTGAAGCAGTACAAGACACTGGATTTATATAATCCATTTTGTAAGTCAGTGAGACTTCTTATTTTGTATTTGAGCAGTGAGCTCTAAGCACTTGGCCTTCCTGCATGTGTAGGCCCCTCTTGTAGCAGTAATATTCTCTTATTAGCCAGTAAGTGAATATTGTGGGTCACAAATCCCACCGAGGATTTCCCACACTAGGTTTCCTCGTTAAAATATTGTGTTATGGTGTGTTTTTCATGTGGTTGCTTTTATCTCTGATTATTGCATTACTTTCTGTTTACCGGTACACAGTATTAATATGCTCTACATGTTTTAAGTTAAGAAAACCTTACAACCAGTTAGATACTGATTCACCCCCCCCTCTCAGTATCTATGGGAATCCTAACAATTGGTATTAGAGCTTGGTCCTCTATTTTTAGAAGCCTAATAACTTGAGGAAGATCTTGACACCGGTAGAGATGGAAAACTTGATGAAGCAACTTGAAGGAGCTCTCTCAGATTATGATGCAGAAAAATTGAAAAATATCAAACTTGAAGATGATCTAAAGGCTGCTCAGGATATCATTCAAGCACTTCAAGAAAATCTTACTATTTCAAGAAACAAGAGAAGATAACTTTGTGAAAGATGCAAAATGAGAATGATGAAAAATAAACTCTTAATGATATGATAAACAAGCTGAAGCAAGAGAGCATGACAACAAAGAATGAGATGTAGGATATGACTATGAGATTCTGTAAAGAAATTGAAGATAGAAAGAAGAATGAAGAAGATTTGACTAGGAGACTAAGTGATACTGCAAATGAAAATACAAGACTCAGTTATGAAAATGATTTGTTGAAGACAGATTTGATGCATACATAGAATGACTCAAATGAACTGATGAGGTAGAAATAAGTCTTAGAAAGAGAACTAGATACTACAAATCAACATAAAGAGAAATTCAAGAAAAGCTCAAAAGAACTTGGTAACTTGCTGAAGAATCAAAAACCTAAAGGTGACACTTGTGGAATTGGCGTTGAAGTTGGTGAAAGCTCCGGTATGGAAAACACACAGGATCATAGCAAACCGGTAAGACAAACTACTTCTTATAAATTCAATGGCAAATGCTTTAACTATAACAAGTATGGTCATAGAGAAAATCAATGTAGATCTAGAAATTATCACAATACCAATGCACCCACCGGTCAATGTTCAAAATGCAACAAAGTTGGTCATAATTATGAGAATTGCAGAATGAATGTGAGATGTTATGTTTGTGGAAGATTTGGATACTTATCTAATCAATGCAGAACACAAACTGACATAGGTTATGGGAAGGCTATTCAGAAAAATAATGTGACTTGTTATGCGTGTAACAAGATTGGACATATTGCAAAATTCTGTAGAAGTAAGGCACCACTGGTAGACAACAAAGGTTCTAGTTTGAAAGGAAAAGAAAAGGTTGAAGAAGTTAAGCAAGAGTTCTCAAAACAATGGATTAGAAAGTCAGACCTAAATGGTGTTGGGAATACTCCTCCACCAGTAGAACCAAGCAACACTCCACAAGCAGAACAAAGTAGCACTCCACCGGCAGGAGTCTCTTCATCAAATTGAAGAAAAATCTTTTGAGGGTTTGGAAATCAATGTGAAATATGCTATTATTCCCTTGGTTGATGGTAAGAAGTTGAAATTACTTCTGTATCAACAGATATGTTAAGTGATTACTTAACCCGCAAGCATTAAATGTGGTAGTTGGCAGATTGACATTATAAATTAGTGTTTTTGGCTCCATTTCACTTCACCGAGCATTCAAACATTCGAAGAGCGCAAAATTTCCAGAGCTAAGGCATTTCGAGCAAAGAGGCAAAGCATTTCAGCAATCAATCTTTCCAAAGGTAGAAAAAGGTATTTATAATCATGGCATCCTCTTCTATACCTAAATTTATAGCAAACCCTACTATAGTCAAAGTAATCAAGCGCCCTAGGCCCGTTTTTCAGTTAGTTCTCGAGATAGCTAAAAAGGATGATAATATTGGTGCATTTTCCCAAATCCCCAAAGGAGTTGTTTTTGTAGAAGACCCTAGAATGTACATCCATTGCCATATAGAAGAACTAGGTGATGAGGAAATCAAGAACATGTACAAGACTGTCATATATGATGATTCTGGTAATGTGAAACCTGAACACAAAATTATTGAAACCCTAGGATTCACTGAAATTCTCTGCATTCCGGAATTCCCCAAGGAAGTGATAGGGATAGTATTGAGCAGGGTTCATGGTGAATTTTTCTGGCTAGATTCAATTCATAAAATTACCAAGGAAGCTGTGAAAGCTATAATAGGGTTACCTTCCACCGGTAATAGACCAGACAAGACAAAGAAGGTCTCAAATGACCTGGTAATGAACCTAATTGGTGCAACATCTGACAAAAGGTCCTTAAGGGTAAATGATGTAACTGACATAAATGTGAGATTCATTAGCACGATTTTAGGTTACAAAACAACACATGCAAACAAACTTAACTCAATTTCCAGCTTATGCATAAAAAGTGCACATGATATGGTTAAAGATAATGTGAAAATTGATGTATGTGAATGGTTAAAGGATGAACTTATTGACAATCTAGGAAAGATCAAGAAGGACAAGAAAGGGACATTTAGATTTGGTAACTTACTTGTTTGCTTACTGCTACATATAACCAAACAGGTGCCCGGTATAGGTAATAAGAACCTTGGATTTGACATACCGGTAGGCAAACAACTATATGACCTATTGAACAACATGGGTGAAAATAGAGAAAAGAATATTAATGAATACTTTCAAGCATTAAAGGCCATAATGAACACTAGAGTAAGATTATCATAAGCAATTGTAGATAAATATAAGGATGATACATGCTTTGTGATTAAGAAGGATGAGATCTAGATGGAAGCAGTTATCCCAAGAACAATTTGGGTTACTAAAATGGGTTATGAGACAGATAATCACATCATTGAAACATATGCTAAAGCCCTTCTGGAAGCATCCAATGAACCTAAGGAAGAGATATTTGGCAGTGCTAAAACCATTGAAAAACAAATTCAATCCAAGAAGAGAGTGAAGAAAGTAGAAGCAACAGTGAGGAGAGGATCAAGGCAGGCTAAGGCTATCAAAGAAGATTTACTAAAACAAACCGATATCATTGAAGATGAGTTACAGGCACAACAACCAGAAACTCACCTTTCACCAGTAGCAACTTCTTCAGAAAGTGACATGCCAGCTGAATTTAAAAGAGTTGTGAGGAAGAGACAACCTTCACCGGTATCCACACCTTCACCTGGAAGAACCAGGCAAAAACAATAGGCAGTAAGGCCCCCGATCAAAAAGTCTACTCCTAAGAAGAAAAAGTTGACACCAAAGAAAAGGACTCAACAAAATATTTCTCCAATTGATAGACTGTTGGATGAAATCACAGAAGAAGGAAAACTTAAAAACATCAACAAACTATATGACTCACTATCAGTTGATGATAAAGAAAAGGTTGAAACAATGTTATTTTACACTTGGATATCTACAAAAAGTTCTTGATGCAAGTTGTAGATGAACTACTAGATGAACTATTCAAGAGACTGGAAGCAAGAAGACAATCTATTGTAGAACTTGACAAGAAAATAAAAATTGAAAAATTATCTGCTGTCTACCTAGTTAACTCTCCAAAGGAAATAGATGATCTAATTGTAGAGGCTAACCAGTCAGTATTCTCTACTACACACTGGCATATTGCACTAATGGTTGGAAGAGTAAATGAGGATGCAGAAGAAACTGAAAAATGCATGGGATATATTCCTTGTTGAGAAGGAAAAACAGGAAGAGTATAGAAACCCTAAACCAATCAAGGTATATCAGAAAGATAAGGATAAGGGTAAAGGAAAGGTTGGTGGTCCTCCAAGCATCAAAATAAGAGATAACTTATCCCCAGCACCTCTGGTTACTCCACTAGTAACAACAACTGAAAATCAACTGGCTAATGAGAGTATGGATGTATCACAAGAGGATACAAATCCTAATTCTGAGGTACTTTACACAGTTGTTGTCGATACTCAGAAAGTCAACATTATGATAGACAAGGACACAACCGGTAAGACAGATATGGCTAGTGAGCCATCGGTAACTGATAACATAGATAACACTAAAGGTAAACCGATAGATGGGAAAACAAAACAACAAGCAGAATAACAAACAGAGCAACAAGCAGAGCAACAGGCCCCAGAATAGGAACAGGTTCATGTGGAAATAGTGCCACCGGCAATAGGAGAACAACAAAAACCTTTTCTTAAGGAAATGGAAACACAGATTGACCTACCAGAGGTCATTGCAAGCAAAGATATTGCTCCCTCCGGCAGAATTCAGAATGTTAGCTCTTCAATTGCAGGATTTAAATCAACAAATGTACTAAAGTACTTTTGGACTCTCTAAAGAAAATAATAGATTGTAGTTCACAGGCATATAAAGCTATAGATGACACAATTCCAATTTTGAAGATGATAGCTCCAAAATGCAATATAGATTAGAAGGATTCTTTGAGTCAACTTGACACTTTGTCTAAGTATATTACTGACAACACAGTGACAGTTGAACAAATAAAGGAGGAAGCATTCAAAGAGAGGTTAGAAAAGGAAAAACAAAAATTCTTTGAGGAACAAATAAAGAAGTGTACAAGGTAGTTTGACACACTTCTACCGGAACTGTGCAACACACTCAAGGACTTCAAAACTTTGTACAGAGACACTTGTAAGACAAACTTTTTGACAGTTGACATAGACAATAAAATGAGCAAGATACAAGAAGAAATTAACAAGCTAGCTGACAATTTTATTAATTCATCTGATTCATTATCAATTTTTGAGAAAAAGATAACAGGTTTTGAGGAAGAGTTACTAAATCTAAAAAGAGAAAAGGAGAGAATAAAAAGTAAGGCTAAAGATCTGAAATTAAGACTAAGTCCACAACTGGACTACCTAGCATCTTTAAGGAAAGAAATATCTGATGCACTGGTACAAGGACAAAAAACACTGACAAAGCAAATGCAACACCTCATCGGTATGGTTCAAAGAACAGAAGCAACAATAAAGGACAATAAAAAGTTCATTGAGAACTTGAATTTGGTTCTGGTAGATCTTTTTCAAATTGTAACCACTCGGTTACAAGGTTGAGACAAGAAACCATACTCTATTGACACTTTGACAAACTTTGTCATTGATGCCAAAGGGGGAGTAGTGGTATGAGAAAATAATCAGGACTCATCTGCTCAGGGGGAGTTCAGTGTTGCCATTAATGCCAAAGGGGGAGATTGTTGGCAAATGCACACTCCAATGAGACATTGTAGGTGATTGAAGGTTTTTTCATTGATGGAAACCTTACAATCCTATTTCACCGACAAGGCAATCCATCGGTGCCAACAAAGTTAGATTCTACACCGGCACGCAGACCACCGGCACCAGCAGTGAAAGGAAGCATACCGACACAAAAGCCGACAAGAATTTTATTGTTAATATATTTTGTTTATTATTGAAAAATTATTGTAAGCCGACTTGGCAAGTTGTAAAATGACTCTTATATAAGAGAGATCATTGTAGAACAATAATGTAAGGGTAGAAGAATGTAATTAGGTGAAATAAGGCAGACCTATTATGCGAAATATAGGTTAAGGGTTTATGTAAGAAGCAGAGAAGAAACCGGTACTAGATCTGGCATTATAGATGCTATTTTGAAGCAGTACAAGACACCAGATTTATATAATCCATTTTGTAAGTTAGTGAGACTTCCTTTTTTTATTTGAGCAGTGAGCTCTAGGCACTTGGCCTTCCTGCATGTGTAGGCCCCTCTTGTAGCAGTAATATTCTCTTATCAACGAGTAAGTGAATATTGTGGGTCACAAATCCCACCGAGGTTTTTCCCACTCTGGGTTTCGTCGTTAAAATATTGTGTTATGGTGTGTTTTTCATGTGGTTGCTTTTATCGCCGATTATTGCATTACTTTCTATTTACCGGTACACAATATTAATATGCTCTACATGTTTTAAGTTAAGAAAATCGTACAACTGGTTAGATACTGATTCACGCCGCCTCTCAGTATCTGTGGGAATCCTAACATACCGAACATTGCAATTTCCATCAAGGGAAAGGGTATAAGACAAGCAATTGTCACAGATTGAAAGATCTTATTCAGGATCTTATTGACCAAGGTGAAATTAAAATCGAAGGACATGACCCAAAGACAACAAACAATGATCATCTCATGTTTAAAAATCCACTTCCATCACAAGATCAAAGGGGTCCTTCCACTTTAGGGAGAAACACAGATACCACTGGCTATATGCAAGCCATGTATAATTACACTGTGAATCACCTATATGATGCCAGTGAACAGATTGCAACTATTACCATAAAAAATCCCAGCTCCACTTGCAATATTGTTACACATCATGGCAAGATCACTATAAAAGCAGCTCCACAAGGCACCCCATCCATCCCAAAGTAGTATAACCTTGTGGAAAAGTTAGACAAAACACCCACACTGATATCAATCTTGGAGCTATTGTGCCTATCTCCATTCCATAAAACAATCTTGGATCAATCTCTCCAAGAGGCGTTAGTCCCTGAAAACATAAATACAGATTAGTTCCAAGCTATGGTTGGAAATCTAAGGTCATCACCTTGTCTCACTTTCTCTGAAAGTGACAACTCATCCTTCCAGCAACCTCATAACACCTCACTCCATATTGAAGGGTTTATCAACTAGCATAGGATCAAGCGAGTCTTGATTGATAATGGAGTAGGCTTGAATATCTATACACTACAATTAGTCACAGCTTTGGGATATGCAATTGAATCAGTGGATCCTCGTAGGAAGATCACAATCAAAGCCTATGATGATGTAGAGTGTTCATCCAAAGGAGCTATGGTGCTACCAATCCAAGTGGGACCTGTGGTGAAACACATCATCTGTCAAGTTCTAGACCTTCCCCTACCATACAATTTATTATTAGGAAGACCTTGGATACACGCCATGCAAGCCGTTCCATCCACCTACCATTAGTGTATCAAGTTCCCACATAATGGTGTAAAAATCATAATCCCGGGAGATGCAAATCCCTTTGCATATTGTCATAATATAAATCATCAACCAGAGATTACCATTCCCAACAATAGAGAAGCCATCTCCTCCATTTCATACGTAAGTCCAGCCTCTCTTTCCAGTTCAAACACCACTATACCCAAGCAAGAGAAGCTCAAGATGAAAGTAGTAGAGGAAGGTCCCAAGGAATACAATCTCAGCCAACTCTTTTGTGTTGGACAAATGCCCACTTCTCCTAGCACACATGGTAAACCTCGACGGTTACTTCAAACTCCACTAGTCAAACTAGCATGTACTTTGACGCCCTTCATCCTTGGAAAGAGTCAAGAAGAAGAGACCATGAAGACTTAGTAGAATGAATCTATAAAGATCCCATCACCACCAACATTCTGCAAGCTAAGCTTCCCATAAATCAGTATGGCAAAGGTCTTCTTATTATGCAAAGAATGGGTTATGATGGTCAGAGTTCTCTAGGACCTTGCAAGCAAGGATGACATGAACCGCTGCAGCTGGAATTAAAGCCCAAAGATAACACTGGCCTAGGCTTTCAAAAGGAGATCTTTCCTAAACTTAGATTCAAAGGGAAACCCAGCAAACCACTATATCAACCTATTACAAAGAGGTCACCTTTGGTTATAAAAGAAGCATCAAACACCATAGCAATTTCCCCATTGAGGCTAAAAATCCCAACAAAGCCATCTACAACACCCATCATCCCATCAATCAAACCAACAACCCCATAAGCAGCAGCAATAACATCAATAACACCATTAGCAGCAACAATAACATCAATAACACCATTAGTAGCAACAACTGTATCAGAACCCACAATAGTATCTATGACACCAACTGTTCCCGTAGAAGTAGTAAAGTCAACACTACCAATACTCCCCTTATCAAATTCATTGATCCCCATAATACTTCATGTAGCACCAATCATTTCATCTATGATGGTACATCAGCCGATCACACCTGCAATGTTTAATTCAAAGGATATCCTAGTATGGTACAATAACTGGCTACTGGAAAGTGATTTAGAGACTGACTCACATGAGTGGGAATTTGATTCCATCCAGCTTAATACTTCAGATGAGGAAGACACATCACTACCTCCACCTCGTAAGGACATTCTTGTTTACGGAGAAGCATAGATAAAGACCTCTTGGGTTCCTGAGCTAGAAACTTCTTCCACAGACCCTATGTCACATCCTACACCTGATTCTGATAGGGAGAGTACCATCAACGATCTTCAGCACAATGTCTTAACCCTCATTGACACATCTAACGAACTTAACCTAATCGATGAAGTAATACCCATTATCCATCCTGAACTCATCAAATGGAACCAACCTAATCCCCCATGTCTTGACCATTTCCAAAATGATGAGGCGATCATTGAATTTTTGGAACTACGGGATAACATACCAAGCAGGGATCACAAAGCTGGATTTGCCATTGAACTTAATAGTGGAGCATACTTTGGGGCAGGTGCCAAACCTTTCAGCTACAAAAATATAACAATAAAACATGGATCTTCCAATGAAAACCACACTGTGGCACTGTTTGATCCCACAAAAGTAAAAAGAAAGAGCGTATCCAATGGTGAAAACCTCTTTGAGGTGCCTGAGGATGAAAGGTTTGACATTGTCCCCTCTAGTACACAACAGGAATGATCAACAATTCTCATTGAAGAGACAAAAGAATACAACATGGGGACTCCTGAAACTCCTCACCACATACATCTGACATCTTTTTTAACTCTAGAGGAATAACCTAAGTTTGTAGAGTTCTTCTAGAAGCGTTAGATCAACTTCACATGGTAATATGCAGACATGCCTGGGCTTGATCCTAATTTAGTCATGCATCACCTCACCGTTGCAGAAGGAGCCAAACCCGTCAAACAGAAGCTTCACAAGATGCATCCTCAGATTGCAGTACTAGTCAAAGCAGAACTTAAGAAACTCCTAGATGTTGGTTTTATTAGAGCAATTGATTATGCGGATTGGATATCCAATATTTTGCCTATCAGCAAACCAAATGGGGGCATCCGTATCTATACTAACTTCAGAGATCTAAACAAAGCATGTCCTAAAGATGACTTCCCCCTACGAAACATCGACATAATAGTGGACCTAATAGGAGGACATGCCATGCTTTCACTCATTGATGGTTTCTCCAGATACAATCAGATAAAGATCACACCAGAGGATCAACATAAGACGACCTTCACATGTCCATGGGGAACATACTATTGGAATGTAATGCCTTTTGGTCTAAAGAATGCAGAAGCGACATATCAACGAGTAATGACCACCATATTCCATGACATGATGCATACAATAATGGAAGATTATGTTGATGAATTACTGGCAAAATCACTCACAAGAGAAGGTCATCTAGAAATATTTGAGAAAATCTTTGACAGACTGAAACAATATCATGTTCGACTCAACCCAAAGAAATGTGTCTTTGGAGTAACCTCTGGGAAGCTTCTAGGATACATTGTCTCAAGCAAAGGCATTGAGGTTGATCCTTCAAAGGTCAAATCAATCATAGACATACCACCACCAAATAACATTAGTTAGCTAAGGACATTACAAGGGCGCTTTCAATCCATTCGAAGATTCATTGCACAACTGGCAGATAAGTGTCACCCCTTTACACACCTACAACATAAGAACATTCGCTTTCAATGGGATACCAGATGCCGGCAAGCATTCCAGATTCTTAAAGACTATCTCATGAATACACCATTGTTGATTCCACCAGATCCAAGTAGGCCTTTATTACTCGATATCTCAACAACAAATACAACATTAGGTGTACTACTGGCACAACATAATGCAAAAGGGAAAGAGTGTGCTGTTTACTACATCTCTCGCACACTGGTTGGCTATGAACTCAATTACACACCTATTGAGAGAGCTTGCCTAGCAGTAATCTTGGCAGCTACTAAACTGGGGCACTATCTATTGACACATAAAGTACAACTAATTGTGAAAATTGATCCACTCAAATACTTACTCAACAAAGAAGCATTGACAGGCCGCTTGGCCAAATGGGTGATAATTCTAAGTGAATTTGACATTGAGTATGTGGATCATAAGGCTATTAAGGGTCAAGTTATTGCAGATCAGTTGGCTGATGCACCCCTCATAGGTGATCATCCTCTCATTTCCAATTTTCTAGATGAAGAGATATTCATGATCATATAAGCACAACTATGGAAACTATACTTTGATGGTTCATACACTAGGCATGGCTCAGGGGTAGGCATTCTATTTATCACACCTCAAGGTGACAACATCCCAAAGACTTACAGGCTCACATTTCCATGCACAAACAACATAGTTGAATATGAGGCCTTGATCACAGGACTCAGGCTAGCCATACAATGGAAGTTACACAAACTACAAGTATATGGCGACTCCCAACTGGTCATTCAACAAGCCACAGATGAATATCAGACCAAGGATGACAAACTCATGCTATACAAACAAATGGTGGACAAATTAAAAACATCATTCACTACTATAACCTTTGAGTAGATACCCAGAGATCATAATCGAGCTGCTGACACTATGGCTACCATTGCATCTCTCCTAGATCTTAAAATAAAATTCAACACGCTATGAGTTCTTGGTCGAACAACTTTGGATTCTTGCTTATGATATCCCTAAATATGAGATGATATGTCACCTTATTAGTTCTGAATCCCCATGGTACGGTGAGTTCTACACCTACCTCCATTATCACACCCTTCCTCCTAACCAATCGAATAACCAACGTAAAACCTTAATTCACCAAACCGCTTGATATACCATTATTATTGAAACCCTATACCAACGCAGTCTTGATGGTACTCTCCTTTGATGTCTAGAGCAGGATGAGATAACAAAGGCCTTGGAAGAGGTACATGAAGGAATTTGTGGAAATCATGCAAGCGGTCCGTCACTAGCCAATAAACTCATGCGCATTGGATACTATTGACCATCCATGGAAAAAGACTCTTACTAGTGCAAGAAATGCCAAGTTCATGGAGACCTGATACATGCACCAGCACAGGAATTGCAACCAATCACAACACCATGGCCTTTTTGTCAATGGGGCCTTGACCTTGTGGGTAAAATCCATCCATCTTCATCCAACAATAACAAATTTATTATTATCGCCACTGAATACTTCACAAAGTGGATCAAAGTTGTTCCACTTACCCAAGTCACCGACAAGTGGATCACCTCATTCATCCTTAATTACATCATCTTCTGGTATGGAGTACCCATGTCCATTATCATAGATAATAGTCTTCCTTTCAAGAATCAGGATGTTCGTGAACTCTGTGAGAAATTTCACATCCAACATCGCTTTTCCACTCCCTATTACCCACAAGACAATGGTTAGGCTGAAGTATAAAAAAAAAACATACTAAGAATCCTCAAGAAGATAGTCAATGATGTTGGTCATGATTGGCATGTTCAATTGAATCCAACACTATGGGTGTATCGAACTAGCATTTGAACCCCTACAGGCGCAACTCCCTACTCACTAGTCTATGGTGTAGAAGCCATCCTTCTTATTGAGGTTGAGATACCATCACTATGGGTTTCCTTGCATAATCTCATAGATGATGAAGCATATAGAGTATCCCGTCTTCGGGACTTAGAGCCACCTGATGAGAAACGACAAGCTACATACAATCACCTCAAATCTTATCAGCAGTGCATGAGCAGAAGCCATAATCATCGAGTTAGAGCCTGTACATTTGAGGTAGGTGATCTTGTTCTTCAAGAGAATCCTCGTAACTAACCAAACAGAGAACATTAGGGAAAGTTTGAATCAAACTGGCTGGGTCCATATGTTATCACTGCTGTATTTGGGTCCGGGGCATATCATTTGGCTACTTCAGAAGGAGAACTGCTAGTAGATCCAATCAACAACATGCACCTCAAAAGGTTTTATACATAAGCTGCCTAGAGTACCAGGCTCCCATACATACCGAAAATACACCAAAAACATTCAGATAAATGTCTTGAAGAAAATACAAAAACATCAAAATAGTAAAGAAAAATCATGCATCCAAATGGTGAACAACCACTCCGGTGGCACCTTGGGTAAGTGCGATGGTAAAAACCTAGAAAATAGGTGCCACTCATAATGGCTATGACTCCATTGTCTTTCAGACTTGTTGCGATCACATTGATTTCATCCATTCATCCATCCGTCCAAACCATGGCTTGTTATTGATCTGCAATCAAGGATAGTCCTTTATGCATCTTGCATCCCGCTTTTTCATAGTCATGTCTAAACTGGGGGCAATACCCTTAATCTAGTTGATGGGAGTGGATTCTACATTATCTTATGATTCATTGAGTTATTCATTCAAAACTATCTCACAAAATCCAAAAAACATTCAAAATTGTCTCACAAAATCCAAAAACATTCAAAACAGTCATCAAAATACCAAAAACATTGGAAAACTATCTCACAAAATCCAAAAACATTTCGAAAATATCAAAATCAATCAAAAACATGGCAACACCTTGTACATACATTTTTCAAAGCAGATACCAAGCAAACATTGTGAAATACTCAAATGATGACCACTTATCACATCAACTCAACAATCAACATCGACACACACACTGTCTTAACAAGGATGCATCCTTCCTTACCAAAACAAAGACAAGATGACTTTTTCTTTGACAGGAAAATTCTCTTTAAGCTATCAAATACTTGATTGATTTGTAGGTTATTCATTCATTTATTCATTCATTACCCATAAGTTGCACTATCATTACATTATCATTTCACTTCATCATATTTTTCGCCATTTAGAATCATAATAAAACCATTTGTTTCCACATAAGTTCATACATTATCCATATGCATTCATTTAGAAATCATCATTTAAAAATTTGTACTTTACATTTGTTTATCCATATTGCACTCATCTAATAGACATCTAGATGCATTTACATATATAAATCATTCATTTAGTCCATTATATCGTAACATCATTGCATATCATTATCTCATTATCTCATCAAACATAAAATCCAAAGTACCATCATCATCATCATTTCATTATGCATACATAACCATCATGGCATTACATACATAAGACATTACATCACCAAACACATCATACACACATATATCAACTTGCATCCACATGATATCATCCCATTTATAAAACAAAAATGCATATAGACATCATGTAAGAATAAATCATCATAAAACATGCATATAGGACTCATCTAATCAACACATACATATAGCAAATACAAGTATCCATCTAAGCATAAATCATAAAATCATCATCCTGCATAAGCATCCATACATGTCATCAAAATGCATATCAGCACAAAATATGGGATCTCCTCATAAATCACATCATATCGCCAAAAATATACATATATCAAAGTACAATGAAGTCCAAAAAATCAGCTACCAAGAGCCATCCAAGACATAGTCCAAAATGACAATGTAAAAACATGCATACAAAATGCTCTCTCAGATGCTACACTACCATCACCACCTGCTCCCCCACTAGCCCATGCACCACTTGATCTATCTCTCCGTGGAGGACCCATCACACCCCCACTACTCTGCATCCTCTGAGACTGCTCTGATCTCGCCCGCCGCATCTGTGAAAAGCTAAGTACTCGCTGACTAGCTGGCACCGCCTGCTCATATAACCCCCACCAATAACCTATCTCCTCCTGTGCTCGTCACATCTCCCTCATCGCATCCCCAGTAGGGCCCTGCGCTCCTACTCCTACTCCCACTCATACTCTCTCCTGCAATGCCGCAAATCTCTCCACGGCCTCATCCCTCTCCCACAACACCATCATCAGCTTTGACTCTCGTGCAAATAGCTGCACATCTCTAGCTGCCACCTCTGCCTCCATATCCTCGAGCCGCATCTGCAAGAATAATATCATATGGTCCGGCAGATCTCCAACTACAGCTCCCTCCCCCATATCCATAGGTGCCTCTCCAGTGGCTCCCTCTCCAATTACTCCCTCCCCTATATCCATAGGTCCCTATCCCTCACCTGCATCCCTGCCACCTAATCTCATGCCTCCTTGCATCAAAGGTCCCTGAGATAGCCGCAAAGGTTTCCCACCTCTCCCTCTCTGCTATAATCGCCCACCACCCCCACCTCCACCTCCGAATCCACCACCTCCTCTAGACCCACCACCCCCTCCTCCTCCTCCATCACCACCTCCTCCATTCCCACCACCACCACCACCATCCCCTCTCCCTCATCCACCTACTACTCTGTGCCCTCCTCTCCTCCTCCGTTTTCATCCCCTATCCTCCTCAAAATATGGAATCGGCTCTATCGGATCTGATTTTTGAGGAATCAGATGTACCGCAATGTACTGTGTTTACTCATCTGACACCCAACGTCTACTATGCCCGACCTCATCCGCCATGGTCTCGCCTGTAAGGTGTGAAACTTTGCCAATGCCTGATCATATGATAGCACTGGCCCCCAAGGTACCTCTCTCGGACTACCCGTGCATACTATCCTGAACCACTAGGCAATCCCTGCCTCTGCCCAAACTGTCTCAACACCCTGCCAGACAATTGTCTCTCCACATTGTAGGTTGTCCTACCAATGAGGTATCATGTCATGAACACAAACGACAATGCCTCCACATCATCCTCCCATGGCTCACACTCATTATATGACCTCCAGATCACTATATCCAAGTCATCCAGTGCCTGCCGCCACCACTCTAACTTCCCCAGGTGGAGTGACTCATCATACCTCCATACATATATACATATTGTTGGTCCACTACTCAGAATCTCAAACTAACTGGTCGGGTAACTGATAAGTGCTCCCATGCCCAAATATGTAGTAGCGTGATACCCACTCCCAGTGAGCCCCTCCCTCGATATGCTACCTCGTGTAGATCCTGATATTAGTGCGATAGCACGCATGGTCCCTAAGCAAACCGGGTCCCCTCTGTAATCATCTACTCGATCACCTGACCCAAACCAACAGCAAGTCCATGCGATCGTCGATCTGGACAAAGCAGTCCCCCAACAATCCCTGATAGCACTGCTGGTAATGCCTCATATAAAGCTACTATGTCCTCCTAGGCTATCGACCCATCATCAATGAATACATCCTCCTTAAAAAATCTCTGCACTGCTAATGTCCCCCATGCTCTGTCATAGCTCACCAACTCTTCTCGAATAGGAATATGTAGGATGCACCATACATCCTCTAGTGTCACTGACATCTCCCCTTGCGCCAAGTGAAATGTACATGTCTCACTATGCCATCGCTCGGCCAATGCTATGATCAACCTACGATTCGTCCGAATCATGGGCATATACATAATGTCATACAGGCCTGTCCCTGCAATACAATCCACCTCGACCTCTATCAAATGATTGCGTAGCACCTGTGTGGTGGGATGCCTCTCATGCATCTATAAGACGCGTAGATCCTCCTACACATGTACATCAACCATCATCATCAGTTAATTTGTTTCATACTTTCTTAAGTTTAAACCTAGACTATCAACAGATACTTTGATCAAGTATCTTTGGGTCTCAATAGGTAAGCAATCATAGCACTTCAACATGCATTTATCCTAATGACCTAAGTCTCATCAGGGCTACTATGGTTTAAAACAACTCTCACCTCACATCTCCATCCCTCCATCATTGGCATCAGGAGATTATTTTTCAAAAACACTAGGGCATCTATTTTTCTACACAAAAGTGCTATTTTGCACACAACAACGCTAATATGCTTGCAAACGCGCTAAACCAACTATGCAATAGCGCTAAACCAACAATAGCGCTACATTGACTATACCATAGCGCTACTTCACAACAATAGTGCTCAATCAACTACTCAATAGCGCTACATAAACAACAACGCTAAAACAACTATACCATAGCACAAGACTTGACACAAGCGCTAAAACCACTATGCAATAGCGGCACAATAGCACTAATTTAGTTGACAACAACGCCAAAAAATAGTTTTAGCGCTATTGTGTTGACTCAACTTGGATTAAGAAAAAAACATACCAAAAATGCATAAAATTCAAAAATTCAAATTCACATACTGCTGTTCCGTAGCCGTCTGGCCGCTGGAATCGTCAGACTCTCTCTAATCGGTGCTTTGCTATGGGAACCGACATCTTGACTGCTGCTTGCTCTTCCAAAGAGGTCACTCCCAGAGCTCAATTTTCACTATGGACGCGAATGCAAATGAGCTTGTTTTCACCCCTTCCTCCCCATATATACCCTAAGCCGTAACCCTAATTTTCCCCCGTTGACCATCGTGGTCCCCGTGAACTTCCCGAGCCTCCCATTTCTTCATTTTATCTCTGATTTCTTCTATTTTTCACTAGCATCGCTAAAATCTTCTCTTCTACCACCCTGCCAATTTTCATTCTTTTTCGAGAGATCGCCCGATTTTTCAAAAATTTTCAGCCCATCTCTCAAGGGGGCATACCACCCATTAAATTAATATTTTATGGGGCATTTCTTCACACCTATTTTTCTTTCTTTGAAACGACATGATAAACCGCACTGTCTCAAAGAGGGGCAAATGTAGTCACATAAATCTGTCCATTTTAATTAAATTAATATTTGTTATTTATTTGATTAAAAACCCACTAGCCATCAGTTAATTAAATTAATATTTAATTAATTCATCTTCAAACATTCTCTTATTAATTAAATAAATTATTCAATTTATTTTAATTAATTCATTAAACCAAATTCACAATCAATTAAATGAATAAATTCTATTTATTCAATTTAATCCTCTTTCCTCTTTTAAATTAATTAAATAAAAACATTTATTTCAAACATTTATCCCCCCCACTTGCATTTTCCTACAAATGTAAGTTGCAACCACAAATTGAAATAAATTAATTTTAAAATCCTATTTTCCCTCACCCACCAAACCCACTTGCACTCCTAAATCCCCCTTCTAGATTCTTCTAAACCCTTCCTAATTAACCTAATCCATCCCCTAATTATTGTCACATTCCTAAGTAACTTGGAGTCACTTCTCAAAGACTTCAAAGTCTTTGAAAAGCATTAAATGCTTTGTGTGTTCAACAAATTAACCTCTAAAGTCTTCCAAACCACTTATGGCTCTTACATGACCATTTTATGGTTAACCCCTAACTCAACCCTCATGTGTCTCCTCAAGCATTTATTGCTTTGACCATGGTTATCCCTTTTACCTTTGCACAAGAGTTTCTCCATTGGATAAAAACTTTATTCTTTGAATAAATAATTTATTCACTCAAGCCAACCTTGACCTTAACTCCCAAGTTAACTCTCAGGTCATGTCAAGCATTTAATGCTTATTCCTTCTCCTCTCAACCCCTCTCATGTTGACACTTGTCATCCTAGGATTGGGTTGAAAGTCTTCACATTGATTGAATATCATTCAATCCTGACCCTTGTTGAGATTACTCAATCTCAACCATCCATTGCTCCATTTTTCCTATAAATAGAGCTCATTTCTTCATAATCCAGATCTTGAAAACTTGTATGCATCTAAGTTATAGAGAATTTTAGAGAGCATTTTAGCATAATCAATCATATTCACTCTTTTGGCTTAAAATCAACACTAGCTAGTTAGATAATCTCTCATTTTTAGCTTTTGTTCACACTTGCATAACATTTTAGATTTAATCATCTTTTTATCTTGAACCTCCATAAGGCATCCATAGTGCAAAAAGCTGCTGAGATCTACACTAATTTGGAACTTGGAGAGGAGAGGAACAAGGGAGGAGGAGCTACGAGCATGGTAGAAGACATTTGGAGATGTCTTCTTGCATTTATATTCATAGTTAAATGCTTTACTTTGTTTTTAGTGTCTCTCTTGGTATGCCTTCTTAGACTAGTTTTTGGTTGATTAACACTAACGTTTGTCTTTGTTTCTTGTATTTTTGTGTGTTATACGACCATAGGTTTTAGTCTAATGAATGGAAGTTGGAAGACAAGATATATCCTATTGCACTGAATCACAAAAAGGCAAAACTGTTGCACTATCTGCATCATCAGGTGCAATAGGTGATGTGATATCAATAGGAGGAGATGAAATGTAAGGCTCAAGAACGGGGTCACATGTGAGAATGCCTAAGTTCAAGTACCCAAAGTTCTCCTCAAAATCTGGATCATCACAAGAAGTGTGATCATCATATGTAAAATCATCCTGATCAATAGGAACAAAATATGAAAAGGAGTATAACCGAGATGCATGATCCACAACTCCAGTTGCAATGATAGCTCTACTCTCCAAGTCTCTAATGAAAATTGACTCAGGTGTGAACTCAACAGTTTTCTTTGTTTCCCCATGTGTGATTTGATAGATGGAAAGAATATTGTTTGTCAAATGGGGTACACATAACACATCATTGAAGGAGTTATCCCCAATGGCAAAAGATCCTTTCCCAATCACATACATGTATGTATGAGTGCCCATCAAAATTTGTGGCATGGTGCAAGGCTCAAATGTAGAAAACATAGACTACGAAGATGTCATATGATGAGAAGCCCCTGAATCTAGAAGCCATCTCCTTGAATCATGACTTGTAGTAGCACACAGAGCTTGTCCTTTTCTTGTCCCAAAAGAGTGAGTCTTCCCACTTGTTGAGGCCATGAATTCTTTCCCTTTCCCCTTTGATTGTGAGGAAGTGGAAGGTGATGACTTCTCTTTTTTTTAGGCATTAGGCAAATCAATGTTGTTCTGAGGATATGGAGGAGCTCATCAATCTTCTTAGAATGACAACAACACTCCTTATGACCAACCTATTTACAATAGGCACAAGTAGGTCTCTCCTTCTTTTGTGAATTGTCCTTCTTGAAAGAGGATGAATCCCCTTATTGTGGAGAAGGTGGTGCTATGTCCTTAGGCCTTGATTTACCTTTCTTTTTGTTTGAGTTGTCCTTTCCTTGATTTTCTTTGCTCCCTTGAGTTGCCACATACACTTGAGACTTAGAAGTCTTAAGAATGCCCATGGTTATCAATTTTGTTTGTTCCATTATCAACATGTTTTTGAAAGCATCAATTGTAGGCATTGTGTAGCTTGAACTCATTTTCATCCTATGGGCTTGGAAACTAGAAAAAATGCTGCACATTCTTGTGGAAGCTTGCCCATCAAATTGAAGATAAATTGAGTACCCTTCTTATCAATGCCAAAATCCTTGAGTTGTTCCCTCCACTCTTTTTCTTTAGTGACATAATCCTGTATTGTATCAAAGTTCTTGGGATCTAACACGGTGAGATCACTATCAATTTGATATCCCCTAATCTCATCAACTTGACCATACAAGTCTTAAAACTTTTGCCAAGCATCCTTAATTAAGGTACATTTTTCAATATGAAAGATGAGATCCTTTGATACATACTTTCTTAAGGTACCAATTGCCATGATGTTCTTAGTGATCCAATCCAAGTGACCATTAGGATCAACCTTAGGATTAGCGGGAGCAACAATAGTTCCATCAATGTAATGAGTTAACCCTTTTTCCATTAGTTTACTCCATGCATCAAATTTCTAAGTAGCATAATTATGTGGAGTTAAGAGAGGAAAATTAGGAGAACCCATAGAAGCAAAATGAAAGAACAAAAGAGCACAAGAGACACCCCCCCCCAAATTCACTCAATCAAAATACCCCCCCCCCCAACCAAAACAAAAAAATAAAAAAAATGATGATTTTGTAACTTTATATGTAGTGCATGTACAATAGGCCACTTGAAAGCAAAGACAAAGTGGACTTCTTATTTTGTTTTACAACTACCCCAATAGGCTTAGAACTACAATGCAAAAGACCAACAAGATAGATCTATGCAATACAAGTGCCAAATTGGCCAAAAAACACAATATGTTAAAAGTACAATTTTCACTCAAAATCACTAAAACATGATAGAATATTATGAAAGTAGATGAAAAATAATGCACTTTAAAAAAAATGGCACCTAAAAAGGAGTTCATATGAGCCCAAATGGAGTCTCAGAAGTTACATAAATGATGATTGGACATGTACAGTCACCAAAAACTAATTTTTTTGAAAACTCTATCCACCTAAATCAGAAAATAAAACCACCACATGAAAGTACATGAAAAATTAGCCCATTTCAAAAAATATTGCACCCAAAAAGGAGCAATATATGGCCATTTGAAGTTGAACTGCAAAATCAAAAAGCTCAATGAGAGGGACTTGCTAAATTTTGAAAAATGATGATGTCATCAAACATAGATTAAATTCAACGGCCATATGGATGTCACAAAAAATTCACCTCCCTGCTTGCATGAATGTTCTTACTATATGAACTGACACGCGTCAGAATATGATGCTTCAGTATGGATGACATGGTCGTATGACTAATGATGTGGCTGCATGGATCACTAATAGAGTTGATGAGGTGGTGATGATGTGGAAGACCTATTGGTGAATGAAATCATGCCACATGGCGCTGCTGCTAGCCGAGATGGTGTCAGCATGGGCATGTTGGTATTATGGATGTGTAGCATTAGTTTTGTCATTGATGTCAACACTTATTCTTCTGGAGATCTACATTGTTAATTTGGCACTATGGTTATTGGTTTACTAATGAACCGACACATTGTGTTCACTGACAAGGTCGGTGACTTATGCACAGTCACCGATATATGCTCACCGATAGGTTATATGGTTCACCAACACTGATGATGACTTGTTATCATCTAGAGATCACTTGATTATGTCAAAGACATGGTTTGGATACTTGGTTTTGGTGTTTTGGTTATTGGTCTAATCAGGTTGACATATTTGCTGTTACCGACATATTGGTTTAGGTTATGGACCGGTATGTGTTATCTATTCCAGCTCAGCACGACACATTATGGAGATGATTTATTGATTGGATATTGTTGTAAATGTATTGAGTCGACATGATGCATCACATCAAGACTTATTTATAAATGATTTAATTGTAATATTCTTAGTGAGCCGACCTACACATTTGGTCTTAGGTTTTGTATATATGTAAGATCTCATTTATGAGATAAATATATGATATGGTATTGTAACATGGTATATGCGAATATTGAAGATCATATGAGCAGACCATAGAGAAGGTTCAAGGAAGGTTTGAAGGTGTTTATCGGAGCTTAACTGGTATTGAATCCAGCATTGGAGATACTATTTTGAGCAGTACATTATTCTAGGATTTAACCATCCTACTGTAGTCATTGTGACTCCCATTTGAGTAGTGTGCTCTAGGTGGTTGGCCTTTGTGCATGTGCAAACCCCATTTGTATACACATACTATCTACATTAGTATCATTTGATTGTGGGTAAAGTTTTCCATCGTGGTTTTTCCCCTTACACGGTATCCACATCAAAATATCTGTGTTATGTGTTGTGGATGTTGTTTCTCTTTCCGTTTCACGCATTAAGTTTCACTGGTATTGATATTAACTGCAAATCTGTTAACCAACATTAAGTTTGGTTTACTGGTATTAAGTATTAAGTTTGATTAAGTTATAATTGGGTTGAAATTCATTGACAACTGATTCACCCCTCCCCCTCTCAGTTGTCCTTTCGGTTCCTAACAATTGGTATCAGAGCCAAGTCCTCTTTTTGCAGAAGCCTAACAGCTTGAGGAGATCCTATGGCAACAAACATTTTCAAGAAGGATAGTCTGAAACTTGATGGAACAAACTATGGTATTTGGAAGATCAAAATGGAGACACATCTGAATTGCATTGGAAGATACATATGGGAAGTTACAAAGAATGGTTATGTTGGTCCTACTCCGAATCAACCTAATCCACCAACTTTGGGTAAAGATCAAGAAAATGACTGCAAAGCAAGAGAAGCACTTCTGAGCACATTATCAGATCAGAAAATCATGGGATTATCCGACCGATCTATTTCTAAAGCTATTTGGGATAAATTAGAGACATTGAAGGAGATACCACTGTTAAAATTGCTAAACTGGAATGTTACTGGGTCAGGTATGAAAATTTGAAAATGGAAGAAGAAAGAATTTATGCTTTTATGGAAAGAGTTAATGAAATTCTTTTAGGAATACAATATTGTGGAGGATCCTTAAGTGAAGATGAAATTGTTTCTAAAGTTTTAAGAGGTTTTCCACCAACATACAAAATGAAAGTAACTACTATTAATGAGTTGAGAACAATGCCTAATACATCAATATCTAGAGATACATTGCTTGGAAAACTATCAACATTTGAGCTTGAGGAATTTGGTCATGTTGCTACAATTAAGACAAATTTAGCCTTCAAAGCATCATCATCTATAGCATCATCATCCTCATCTTATAAATCTGATTGGAAAGCACTGTATGCAAAAGAACTTGAAGATATCAGAAGGGAAAATGAAGAACTGGAAGAACTTGAAGCACTATTTGCAAGGAAAATGCCTAAAGGTCTAGTTGGAAGTAAGTATGAAGGTAAAGCACCGTTTAAATGCTTTATTGCAATAAAGTTGGTCATATAGCATCTAGATGTCCTCATAGACATACAAGATTGAGAGGGGAAGCTAAAAGAACATATAAGCCTAACCCCGAATATCAAAGATACAAATTTAAGAACAAAGATAAATCATGTTACTATGTTGATGAAGGAGTTACAAATGATTATGATGAAGAATCGACAGACAATGGATGGGCATTTGTTGCAATAAAAGAAGATCAACCAACACCTACTGTCCCATCGATAGAGCAGGCCCTGATAGCTATAATTGAGGAAAAAGATGAATGGATCATTGATAGTGGATGTTCACATCATATGACTAGTGACAAAAGTAAATTCTTATCTTTTCAGGAATATAATGGAGGTCTAGTAAGATTTGGCGATGATAAAGCTTGTTTAATCAAAGGAAAAGGCACTATATCTTTGGATGGTAAGCACAATGCTGACAACGTTTATTATGTTGAAGGTTTGAAGCATAATCTTTTGAGTGTTTGCCAATTAGTTGAAAAGAGATTTCAGTTATAGTTCAATAATGGAAAATGCAAAATCATGAACAGAATTGGATTGGAGATTGCAACCATTAATCAAACTAAAGGTAATATCTTTCATTTTTATAATAGTGACAAGACACGTTTGATTGCACATATTGATGAAAGTTGGTTATGGCATAAGAGACTCTGTCATGTGAATTTTGATTGCATTGTAAAGATCAGTTCAACTAAGGCAGTAAGGGATTTACCTAAGAGTGTGAAACCTCATAATCCGGTATGTAAGGAATGTCAAATGGGAAAGCAAGTTAGAACAACCTTTAAGAGTATTTATGAGAAATCCTATAATGTTCTTGATTTAATTCATACTGACTTGTGTGGTCCAGAAAGAACAAGAAGTCTATAGGGAGATAGATTTTTTATGCTAATTATTGATGATTATTCTAGAATGTGTTGTGTTACTTTTCTCAGGGAGAAATCAGAAGCTTTTGGAAAATTCAAATTATACAAGGCAATGGTAGAGAATAAAACCTGTAAGAAAATCAAATGTTTGAGATTTGATCAAGGAGGAGAATTTACATCTAAGGAAATTCAATACATTCTGTAAAGTGAATGGAATCAAAAGACAACTATCAGCACCCTAGACACCTTAGCAGAATGAAATTGTGGAAAGGAAGAACATACCTATTCTGGAAGCAGCTAGAAGCATGATATTGGAAGCAAATCTACCTCATTTGTACTGGAGAGAAGTAGTAAATACAATGGTTTACACTTTCAATAGAGTTCACATCAAAGGTGAAACTGGTAAGACCCCTTATGAACTATGGTATGGTAATACTCCTACTCTTAAATACTTTAGAATATTTGGAAGCAAATGCTATATTAGGAGAGATGAGTATGTTGGTAAATTTGATCCTAGAAGTGATGAAGGAATATTTATTGGTTATTCATCTAAGAGAAAGGCATATAGATGTTTTAGTAAAAGATTGCAGAAGATCATTGAAAGTGCTAATGTGAAGATAGATGAACACTTTAGAGGAAATTTAAGGTTTGTAGATTCTGAACCGGTAGTTGAGATGATCATAAATGAACCAATATAGATTACACTAGTACAAAATGTAGATCCAGTCACACCGACATCATCAGAAAATTCTACAGTGACTGAAGAACAACAACATGTGAATAAACCTAGGTATGTAAGACTGAATCACTCAGAAAATCAGATAATTGGGAATAAGTATCACGGTGTTATGACAAGAGGAAGACTGAAAAACAAAGAGGTATGCTTAATTTCTCAAATTGAACCAACATCTGTTATTGAAGCATGTCAAGATGAACATTGGATAAAAACAATGGAAGATGAATTAGAACAAATTGAAAAGAACAATGCATGGACATTAGTTCCCCAGCCTAAAGACAAAAATGTAATTGGAACTAAATGGCTATTTAGAAATAAACTTAATGAAGATGGTAAGGTAATCAGAAACAAAGCAAGATTAGTTTGTAAAGGATATTCATAAAAAGAGGGAATTGATTATAATGAAATGTTTGCACCGGTAGCTAGAATTGAGGCAGTTAGATTATTTCTTGCATTTGCAACTCATAAGAACTATAAAGTATATCAGGTGGATGTAAAATGTGCATTTCTAAATGGTGATCTTCAAGAGGAAGTTTACATTGAACAACCTGATGGATTTTCATTGACAAATGTTAAAGATATGGTTTGCAGATTAAGGAATGCTTTGTATGGATTGAAGCAAGCTCCTAGAGCTTGGTATGCTAGATTGGACAAATATCTTTTGAAGCTTGGTTACACTAAAGGTAATGCATTGCAAAGTGACTAATGATGACATCTTGGTTATTAAAGTTTTTGTTGATGATATCATTTTTGGAGGAAAAGATGGATTGTGTAAGGATTTTGCTAACAAGATGTAGGAAGAATTTGAAATGTCTATGATTGGGGAGATAAAATTCTTTTTAGGATTGCAGATTTCACAAATTGATAAAGGTATATTCATATGTCAAACAAAATACTTAAAGGAACTACTGAAGAAATTTTGTATGGAAAACTCTAAACCGGTAAGTACTCCTATGACTACAACTGATAAATTGACATTGAAGGATGATTCAGCTCCTGTTAATCCAGCAAGATACAAATCTATGATTGGAGGTTTACTGTATTTGACACAAACCAGACCTGATATAATGAATGCAGTATGTATTGTTTCAAGATTTTAGAGTAATCCTAAAGAAAATCATGAATCAACTGTAAAAAAGATTTTCTGTTATCTACAAGGCACAACAAATCTTGGTTTATGGTAGCCTAAAGATGAAAATTTTGATTTATGTGCATACACCGATGTAAATTGGGTAGGAGATATAGATGACAGAAAGAGTACCACTTGTGGTACATTCTTTCTTGGTAGCAGATTGATTTCATGGATAAGCAAGAAGCGGAGTTGTACATCATTATCAATAGCGCAACCATAATATATTGCAGCAACAACTAATTGTACTCAGGTATTATGGATTAAGAAAATGTTGAAGAACATAAATGTAAAATGCAAAGAACCGACAATCATTTATTGTTGATAATTCAACAGCAATTGATATATCAAAGAATCCGGTATTTCACTCTAAGACTAAGCATGTTTCTATCAAATATAATTTTTTGAAAGAGACTATTGAAGCAAAAGAAGTAAGATTGGTTTATGTGAATACTAAAGAGAAGATTGCATATATCTTTACAAAGCCTTTACGTAAGGAAACCTTTGAATATCTCAGAGAGAAGCTTGGGGTAATACCCTCATCGAAAGAGACTTAGATGATTGAAGATTGGCATAAAACCGACAGAAACTAACAGAGAAATCTTTTTTCCAACTTTGATGGAGGAGAGCTACTTCTCAGAGGGAGTAGTTGGTTGTATGTTCTATTATTTCTTCTTAACTGCTTTGGCATTTGATGTCAAAGGGGGAGAGAGATCTATGGAAAAAAATTCTTTGGAGAGATATTATTCATTGGGGGAGAGATATATACTCTTTGTATTTTGGTTTTTGATTTCTAGTATTGATCTATTCTAGAGATTGTTGAGTTTTGGTTGTTGGCATTTTGTTCTGGCACTTAGATGTTTTTCCATCTAGTGTTGCCATCAATGCCAAAGGGGGAGATTGTTGGTATTATGGACGTGTTGCATTAGTTTTGTCATTGATGTCAACACTTATCCTTCTTGAGATCTACATTATTGATTTGGCACTATGGTTGTATTGGTTTACTGATGAGCTGACACATTGTGTTCATCGGCGAGGTCAGTGACTTATGCACAGTCACTGGTATATGCTCACCGACAGGCTATATGGTTCACTGACACTAATGATGACTTGTTATCATCTAGAGATCACTTGATTATGTCAAAGACATAGTTTGGATACTTGGTTTTGGTGTTTTGGTTATTGGTCTAGTCGGGTTGACATATTTGTTATTACCGGTAGATTGGTCTAGGTTATGGACCGGTATGCATTATCTATTCTAGATCAACACGACACATTATGGAGATGAGTTATTGATTGGATATTGTTGTAAATGTATTGAGCTGACATGATGCATTGCATCAAGACTTATTTATAAATGATTTAATTGTAATATTCTTAGTGAGCCGACCTACATATTTGGTCTTAGGTTTTGTATATATGTAAGATCTCATTTATGAGATAATTATATGATATGGTTATGGTATGGTATTGTAACATGGTATGTGCAAATATTGAAGATCATATGAGAAAACCATAGAGAAGGTTCAAGGAAGGTTTGAAAGTGTTTATCAGAGCTTAACCGATACTGAATCCAACATTGGAGATGCTATTTTGAGCAATACATTATTCTAGGATTTAACCATCATACTGCAGTCATTGCGACTCCCATTTGAGTAGTGTGCTCTAGGCAGTTGGCCTTTGTGCATGTGCAGACGCCATTTGTATACACATACTATCTGCAGTAGTATCATCTGATTGTGGGTAAGGTTTCCCACCATGGTTTTTCCCCTTACAAGGTTTCCATGTCAAAATATCTGTGTTATGTGTTGTGGATGTTGTTTCTCTTTCTATTTCATGCATTAAGTTTCGCCGGTATTGATATTAACTGCTAATCTGTTAACCGACATTAAGTTTGGTTTACCGGTATTAAGTATCAAGTTTGATTAAGTTATAATTGGGTTGAAATTCATTGACAACTGATTCACCCCCCCTCTTAGTTGTCCTTTTGGTTCCTAACAGGGCAAATTATCAAGCTCCACATTGTGCTATGTGGTGGAGAACCAATGTAATAGTGCCAAGTGGCACTTGTGCATTGTAGAAAAGCTTCCAGTGGTGGAGGCGTATGGGCGATGAATGACCAACGACCAGGTGGCACCGACTATCGGAAGGAAGAGGCGACGTTGGGAAACAGAAGTCACAGCGGTAAAAGTCACTGGTGGCAAGAAGAAGAAGTCACCGGTCAAAACAACAGCCGGTGTAGAGGGACACTTGCGACAAGAGAAAATCAAGTTTGAGGGCTACGGGAGCCTGTCAAAATTTTGCAGTGGTGGTTGGAGTTGACTGGAGCATCGGAAAGGATGCTGACGTTATTGCAGTGGTCGATGGTAGACAAGGGGTCAACGACGGAGGGAGTTGGTAGTTGGGGAGAATATAGGTTTCCAGCAACGAACAAAGCTCAAAGAATGCAAGGCGACAAGCCAAGAAATTCATACCCTTGCAATATATGGTACACCCTACAATAAACACAGGCTACAATGAGTACGAGGAAAATTTAGATTTTTTAAAAATAATTCCTTTTACAATGCCCCCCACTTTTTCTTTAAAATTTTTTTCTGTGAATAATAATGAAAAGATTTATAAAATAAATTCGTAGAAAATAAAAAAATATTAATTTTTTTTACAAAAATCGTACCGTATAGCCAAATTGGCTAAATTTTCCTTCAAGCCTTGAAATATGATTTTCACCAAAATAGGTCGAATGTATAGTCAAAATTCATGGAAACAACCACCTAGACGCAATGGTGAGGTCAGATCTAGTCTAGGATGCCTCTATAAGATGTTGATCCTCAAATCAGCCTCTTGACCTCCTTCAAAGAGGCAATGAAATCTCTCCAAAGGCTATGAAAAGGTGCTCCAACTACTCTGATACTATGTGAGACTATGCTTGAAGCAACCAAGATCAAAGAGACTAATATATAACACAATGACAAGAGAGATAAAATATGACAAGAATAAATTGTATTCCTATGAAAATGCAAAAGAGATCAACTGGATCATCAAGAATTAAACACATACAATGTATGATTAGCTTGCTTATAAAGGCAAGGCTAAGAGACAAGAGAATACACAATGATGATATGTGGCTCAATGAAATTCAAGGGTAGGTAGGGGTAGGTAGGAAAAATAATAAAATATTCCACATGAGGTGGATCACCCACTGAAGGTGGAATTATCTCTCCATAACAAGTGGATATGATAAAGTAACAACAAGATCATACCATAAAAGGTGGAAATTCTCCTACATATACCCTCCCAATGTATGCATTGTTAGGTCCTAGGAAGGATAACTGAGAGGGGGGTGGGGTGAATCAGTTGTTAACCAGTTCCCAGAAATTTATAAACCAAATGCAAATTATTCCAACTTAAACTTAATGTCGGTAAACCAAAGTTAAGTGCCGGTAGAACAATTTATCAGTTATAGCAATACCGATATAACTTAATGCATGAAATAGAAACAAAAACAATATCCACAACACATAACACAGAGATTTTGACATGGAAACCCAGTAAGGGAAAAACCATAGTGGGAAACCTTACCCACAATCAGATGATACTACTGCAGATAGTATGTGTATACAAATGGGGTCTGCACATGCAGAAAGGCCAACTGCCTAGAGCTCATTGCTCAAACACAAAATAGGAGTCACACTGACTACACAATTGGATGGTTAAATCCAATGATAATGTACTGCTCAAAATAGCATGTTCAATGCTAGATTCAGTACTGGTTAAGCTCTAAATATGAGTGTCAAAACACCTTCATAACCTTCCTTCAACCTTCAAATAATGTCTGCATGATTCGTACAAGGATCTGCTTATTTTTTGCTCTTCAATATCCACACTCACTCATGACATGACCACGACCTTCAATAAGATCTTACAATCTTATATACAAAACCTAAGACCAAATGAATAGGTCGACTCACTAAAGATATTACAATTAAATCAATTACAAATGATTCTTGATGCGATACAACATGTCAGCTCAATACATTTACCATAATAACCAATCAATAAACAATCTCCATGACATGCCGTGTTGATCTGGAGTACCGGTCCATAACCTAGACTTATCTGCCGGTAAAGGCAAATCTGTCAACCCGATTAGAACAATAAGAAAAAAACCAAAAAAAAATTCCAATCCATGTCTTTGACATAACCAAAATGATCTCCAAGTTATCATCACTTCTGGTGAATAATATAACCTATTGGTGAACATATACCGGTGACTGTGCATAAGCCACTAACCATACCGGTGAACCATAATGTAAACCTCCAAGAAGACAAGTGTTGACATCAATGAAAAAACCAATGCAACACATGACAAAGTCATCCATAATACCAACAATCTCCCCTTTTGGCATTGATGGAAACACTAGATGGAAAAACATCTAAGTACCAAAAAAAAGAAAATGCCAAAACTAGTAAACCAATCAATCTCCCAGAGATAGATCAATACAAAGTTCTGTAAAACAAACAAAAACCAAAACGAAAAAGTATATCTCTCCCAATGAGTAATCTCTCCCCAAAGGAATAATGATTCTTGTTTCAAATTATCTGATTCTTTGAATGATTCAATCTTACATACCTGGGTTTGTTCTGATTAACATTCACAGGTTGTTGTTCTTCAGTCACTGTTGAGTTTTCTAATGATGCCGGTGTGACTGGGTCTTCATTCTATACTAGTGGAGTCTGTGCTGGTTCATTTATAATCATTTCAACTACCAGTTCCATAGATCTTGAATCTCCTCTAAAGTGTTCATCTATCTTCACATTAGTACTCTCAATGATTTTTTGTAACCTTTTATTATAACATCTATACGCCTTGCTTTTAAATGAATAACCAATAAATATTCCTTCATCACTTCTAGGATCAAATTTTCCAATGTACTCATCTCTTCTAATATAACATTTGCTTCCAAATATCCTGAAGTATTTAAGAGTAGGAATATGACCAAACCACAGTTCATAAGGGGTCTTACCAGTTTCACTTTTGATGTGAACTCTGTTGAAATTATAAACTGTTGTATTCACTGCTTCTCTCCAATACACATGAGGTAGATTTGCTTCCATTAAGATTGTTCTTGCTGCATCCAGAATAGTTATGTTCTTCCTTTCCACAACTCCATTCTGCTGGGGTGTCCGGGGTGCTGATAGTTGTCTTTTGATTCCATATAATGCATTAAATTCCCTAGATGTAAATTCTCCTCCTTGATCTGATCTTAAACATTTGATTTTCTTGCCGGTTTCATTCTCTACCATTATCTTGAATATCTCGGATCTTCCAAAAGCTTCTGATTTCTCCTTGAGAAAAGTAACCCATCAAATTCTAGAATAATCATCAATTATTAGCATAAAGTATCTATCTCCTTGTAGACTTCTTTTTCTTGCAGGACCACACAAATTAATATGAATCAAATCAAGAATATTATTTGATTTCTTAGTAATGCTCTTAAATGTTGTTCTAATCTGCTTTCCCATTTGACATTCCTTACATACCGGATTATGAGGTTTCACAATCTTAGGTAAATCCGTTACTACCTTAATTGAACTGATCTTTACAATACAATCAAAATTCACATGACATTATTTTATGCCATAACCAACTTTCATCAATGTGTGCAATCAAACATTTTTTATCACTAATATTCAACTGAAAGATATTACATTTAGTTTGATTACTGGTTGCAATCTCCAATCCAGTTCTGTTTATGATTTTGCATTTCCCATTCTTGAACTATAACTGAAATCCTTTTTCCACTGACTGACCAACACTCAAAAGATTATGCTTTAAACCTTCTACATAATAAAAATTGTTAGTATTGTGCTTACCATCCAAAGATATAGTGCCTTTTCCTTTGATTAAACAAGCTTTATCATCTCCAAACCTTACTAGACCTCCATAAATTTCTTGAAAAGTTAAGAATTTTCTTTTATCATGAGTCATATGATGTGAGAATCCGAAATCTATAATCCATTCATCTTCTTCTTCAATTTTAGTTTCCAGTGCCTGCTCTACCAGTTTGACAATAGGTGTCGATTGTTCTTCCTTTATTGCAACAAAATCCCAACCAGTATCTCCTGAATCTTCATATGAGTAATCTGTAACACCTTTATCTATATAGTAAGATGACTTATCTCTATTTTTCTTGAATCTATATCTCTGATATTTAGGGTTAGGTTTATATGATCTTTTTGCTTCTTCCCTTAATCTTGCATGTCTATCAGGACATCTAGATGCCATATGACCAACTTTATTGCAATTAAAACATTTGAAAGGTGCTTTACCTTCATACTTACTTCTTGTTGGACCTTTAGGCATTTTCCTTGCAAATAGTGCTTCAAGTTCTTTTGCATAAAGTGCTTTCCAATCAGTTTTGTTAGAAGATGTTGTTGTTGTTGTTGATGATGGTGATGCTTTGAAAGCTAAATCAGTCTTTACAGTAGCAACAAGACCAAATTCCTAAAGTTCAAATGCTGAAAGTTTTCCAACCAAAGTATCTCTAGAAACTAAAGTATTAGGCATTGTTCTCATTTCATTAATAGCAGTTACTTTCATTTTGTAAGCCGGTGGCAATTCTCTTAAAACTTTAGATACAATTTCATATTCACTTAAAGTCCACAACATTGTATTTAAGAAACAATTTCATTAACTCTTTCATCTTCTTCCATTTTCAAGTTTTCATACCTGACTCAGTAACATTCCAATTTTGCAATTTTGACAGTGGTATGTCCTTCATTCAGTGTCTCCAACTTATCCCAAATAGCTTTACTAGTAGATCGGTCTGATAATCCCATGATTTGTTGATTTCATAATGCACTCAAAAGTGCTTCTCTTTCTTTGCAATCATTGTCCATGTCCTTAGCCAATGTTGGTGGATAAGGTTGATTCGGAACAAGAGCAACATAGCCATTTTTTGTAACATCCCATATATCTCTTCCAATACAGTTCAGATGTGTTTCCATTCTGATCTTCTATATGCCATAGTTAGTTCCATCAAGCTTCAGACTATCCTTCTTGAAAATATTAGTTGCCATAGGATCTCCTCAAGCTATTAGGCTTCTGCAAAAAGAGGACTAGGCCTTGATACCAATTGTTAGGTCCCGGGAAGGACAACTGAGAGGGGGCGGGGGGGAATCTGTTGTTAACCAGTTCTCAGTAATTTATAAACCAAATGCAAATTATTTCAACTTAAACTTAATACTGGTAGACCAAAGTTAAGTTCCAGTAGAACAGTTTAATAGTTATAGCAATACTGATATAACTTAATGCATGCAATAGAAACAGAAACAATATCCACAACACATAACACAAAGATTTTGACGTGGAAACCCGCTAAGGGAAAAACCATGGTGGGAAACCTTACCCACAAATAGATGATACTAATAGAGATAGTATGTGTATACAAATGGGGTCTGCATAAGCAGAAAGGCCAACTTCCTAGAGCTCACTGCTCAAACACAAAATAGGAGTCACATTGACTACAGAATTGGATGGTTAAATCCAATGATAATTTACTGCTCAAAATAGCATATGCAATGCTGGATTCAGTACCAATTAAGCTCTAAACATGAGTTTCAAAACACCTTCATAACCTTCCTTCAACCTTCAAATAATGCCTGCGTGATTCGCACAAGGATCTGCTTATTTTCACTCTTCAATATCCACACTCACTCATGACATGACCACGATCTTCAATAAGATCTTACAATTGTTGGCATTCTGCACTCTTATGAGAATAGTTGATGTTGTCATTGATGGAAACCATTTGGCAACCTTCTGGCATTCATCTGGTAAGCCACCGATAGTTACCGGCACCGGCAATAGATATCTACATACACCGGCAGGCACTTCACCGACAATGGAAACAATGTATATCGGCACCCCAGCCAACAGGGAATAAAATTTTGTTTATTGTATTTAAATGTAATTATATTTTGTAAAGCCAACATGATACATTGTAATAGACTCATATAGGTATGAGATCTTGTAAGTCATTATGTAATGAAAAAAAGGAATGATTGAGAGAGTAAGAAAATAAGGAAAATGAAGGATGTTATATGCGAATGCATAAGGCAAATTTTGTATTAGGTTTTGGTTATAGAATGAGCTTAAATCGATACTGAAGCTGACATAGTTGATGTTGATTTGAAGAAGTACATTGTATTGGATTTCATAATCCACCTTTGTAGTCACTGTGACTCTTATTAAGCAGTGAGCTCTAGGAAGTTGGCCTTCCTGCATGTGCAGGCCCCTCATTGTAAGTAATATTTATTCATTGGCCAGTGAGTGAATATTGTGGGTCACAAATCCCACCAAGGTTTTTCCCACACTGGGTTTCCTCATTAAATATCTTGTGTTATGGTGTGTTCTCTATGTTATCTATGTTATTCTTATTTGTTGCATTAATTCTTATTTACCGGTACACTATTTTGAGATGCAAAGTTCTTAATAAGGTTAAATATTCTGCTAACCAGTTAGGTACTGATTCACCCCCCCTCTTAGTATCTTTGGGGCTGTCATTAATCCTAACAATTGGTATCAGAGCCCGGTCCTCTATTTTCAAAAGCCTATGAGGTTTTGTAAAGACATTGAAGATAGAAAGAAAAATGAAGATGACTTGACTAGGAGACTCAATGATGCTGGAAATGAAAATCTAAGACTTAGTCATGAAAGTGATATGTTGAAGACAAATCTGATTCACATGCAACATGATAAAACAGAGCTTATGAGACAAAAGGGAATTCTGGAAAATGAGTTGGCTACTGCAAATCAACACAAAGAGAAATTCAAGATAAGTTTAGAGGAACTTGATGATATGCTGAAAAGTCAAAAACCTAATGGAGATACTAATGGACTTGGATTTGAAGTTGAAGACTATTCCGATACTGCAAACAATCATGATCATAGTAAACTGGTAAGACAACCTAGTGCTTATAAATTTAATGGGAAATGATTTAACTGTAACAAGTATGGTCATAGAGAAATTCAGTGTAGATTTAGAAACAGTCAAAATATTAATGCACCCACCGATCAATGTTCAAAATGCAACAAAGTTGGTCATAATTCAGAAAAATGCTGAATGAATGTGAAATGTTATGTTTGTGGAAGATATGGACACTTATCTAATCAATGCAGAACACAAACTGACATAGGATATGGAAAAGCCATTCAAAGGAATAATGTCATTATGGGCCAACAAATTAGGTAGATCAACAACTCATGGTGGAGCGAAAAGGAGCAGGAATCCCAAATTTCAAATTGGGGATTGGCAGAATTCCTGGGGAAGGCGGATATCCTGGGGAAGACAGTTTCTCTGGGATCAGAACTGGCAAATAGGCAGGAGGACAAGCATCTCAAGGGTCAGAAGAGGACAAGGAAATAGTCAAACTAGGGGAGGATAAATATTCAAAATCCAGGGACCCACACGACAGAGGTAAAGGTAAAAAATGGTCTTCTCTCTTTGGAGTGAAACCGCTGGCTAAATCTGGGCTCCTGAAAGTTACAAATATCTTAGATCTAGTTTTTGGAATGGTTGCTATCTCTGTTCTGGATAAAGTGGTAGATATGACTGTAGCAGGTTTATCCATGACATTAGTGGGATGATTTTCTGGCTTTAGGCCTAACATCGATGATGTGAGGAATTTCATAAGGAGAAAATGGCTTGTTAAAGGTCAAGTGGATGTGGCAGCGTTGCCTAGGGGTTTTTTTTCCTTCGCTTTTAACTCTGAAGAAGACATGAATAAGGCTCTCTGTGAAGGCCCATGGATGCTTGGCAAGTCATCCTTGGCTCTTCAGAAATGGGCTCCGAACCTTGCCCTTGATGATTCCTTCTTCGTTTCTATGCCAGTTTGGACACACCTCTCGGGTCTCCTGCTAGAATACTAGAACGAGGAAGTATTCAAGGGTATTGTGAAATCCTTTGGAGAACTTCTGATGATCGATCCAATGATGATGACTAAAACAAGGTTAGTCTTTGCTCGCATCTGTATAAATGTTAATCAAATGATGGATATGCCTCAATCCATAGAAATCAAATCTAAACTTGGAAAATGGTCCCAAGCTATTGAATATGAATCACTTCCATTTGCCTATTTCCATTGCAAAAAATCAGGGCATTGGGCAAAATCATGTCCACTCACGAAGAGCAAGGAAAGCAAGACTGATAGTAATATTAAGAACAAAAAGATTTGGCAAACGATTGACAAAAAAGGAGACCCATCAGTTGAGTGTGACCAAAATAAGGATGTTACGGAATTAGTTAATGAAGTCAAGAAGGCTGGGAATAGCAATAATAAAAATAAGATTGTGTCTACTCTAATAACCAACAAGAGAATTCTATAGAAGTAGAGCAAAGAATCGAGTTGAACAATAAAAATAACCCAGAGGACTAGGAGGTTGGATCTGTCAGTCAGGAGAAGGAAGAATCTGTTCCAGCCTCTTCATTCTCAAAATCGGTCAAGAAAAACTTTAATGAAGGTCAAGACCCTTCTGACAATTAGCCCTTATTTCTTTTAACCAATGGAAGCCCAAAGCCTAATCCTTGTAAAACCCCTTCTCAAAGTATGGTAATGGATATTCTAGAAGGGAATCTCTGGATTCTTGGTTCGAGAGAAGGAAAAATGAACAAGGAGGAACTCAATGGAGGGATCTCAACTAGAAGTAGGAATAAGAAAAAGGCAGATGTTGGAAGTCAGAACAAAAAGAAAGGAAGGCCATCTCTAAAACATCAAAGAGAATAGGAAAGCTGGAAGAACCATGCTGATGGAACACAGTGTTCCATCGAGTCAGCCCTACCCCCGGTTAAATTATGAAGATAATATCCTGGAATATCAGAGGGCTGAATGCCCCTCATAAGTAGGATGTGTTATGAAACATCATTAGAGATCATAAACCAGATGTGGTCCTCATTCAGGAAACCAAGATGTCTAAGGAAAAAGTTGAAAAGATTAGAATTTTCCAGGAAAATGGTATCATAGGATCTAACTTGGAGGGAGCTTCTGGAGGAACTGCGATTTTTTGGAACCAAAAAACCATAAAAGGTAGGGAAATCATCTCTTCTTTTAATAGGAACTCAGTTTAGCTTGAGCATATTAAGGACAACTTTGTTTGGGTGTTATCTAATGTCTACGTGCCTAACACCAAAATCGGGAGAGTTAAATATTGGAGAAGCCTTGCTGACGATAGACTCAAGTTTGCTAACCAAAGTTGGATTATTATGGGAGATTTCAATACTTTGCTCAAAGAGGAAGAGAAAATGGGAGGTCTCCCTTTACAACTTGATGGGAAACAAGACTTTATGGATTTCATAAATGATCAAGCTCTCATTGACGTGGATCTCCAGGGCATTAATTACACCTAGACCAATAGAAGAACCGGAGCTGACCTGATTCAGGTAAAGTTAGATAGAACTTTAATTTCTCCTGATTGGTTAACCGAGTTTAGCTATTCCCTTGCTTCTGTTATCAAAATTGGGTCAGACCATTACCCCATCTCCTTTTCTGCCAACTCTTTTTTTAGCCAAGAGAAACTTCCCTTTCACATTTTAAAAAGCGTGGATTTCCCATCCTTCTTTGGAAGCTCATATTGTTGAATGGTGGAATTCAGAAGTGGAGGGTAAGGCTCTTTTTAGAATAGCCAAAAAGCTCAATATCCTAAAGGCAAAAATTAAAATCTGGAACAAAGAGATTTTTGGGGATATATTCAAGAGTAAAATTCAAGTCAAAACTGAAATAAAGGATGTTTAGGATAGAATCCAAGAGGCTGGGCTGTCTAAAGATCTTAGGATGGCCAAAAATGTTCTTTTGTCTAAATACCACACCATTATCTCCAATGAAGAGACGTTCTGGAGACAAAGATTAAGAGCCTTGTTCTTGAAGGAAGGTGATAAAAATACCCGGTTTTTTCACTTAACTGCTCTCAAGCATAGGACAGATAATAAAATATCCAGATTATCCCGCAATAAAGGCATCCTAAAAGAGGATAATGATATTAGGAAGGAAGCTCTTGAGCATTTTAGCACCTTGCTGGGAGAAGTGGATAACCTGGATATCACCAATCAAAACACCCTATTACAAGCTATTCCTTCTATCTTGACTGAAGTTGATAATAACCTTTTATCCCGTATTCCCTCTAATCAGGAAATCAAAAATGTGGTGTTCTCTTTTCAAGGTGATAAATCCCTTGGACCAGACGGTTTTCCAATGTTTTTCTTTCAAAATTTTTGGCAAATCATGGAGGCTGACATCTTCAATGGTGTCAAAGAATTCTTTGGCTCTAGAAGTCTCCTTAAGGAACTGAATGCCACCTTCATTGTCCTTATCTCGAAGATCCTTGGTGCTAATTCTCTCAACAAGTTTAGACCCATTAGCCTGTGTAACTCTGTACACAAGATTTTATCCAAGGTTCTGACTTCTAGGTTGTTGGGTATTCTTCCAAGAATTATCTTTGTCCAACAAAATGTCTTTGTCCTAGGTAGACAGATTCTGGATTCCATAATATCTGTTCATGAAAATATCCACTCCCTGAAAGTGGCGAATAACCAAGGCTTCTTCCTGAAGTTAGACATGGCTAAAGCTTTTGATAGAGTGAACTGGCAGTTTCTCCTTAGGATTATGAAAGCATTTGGTTTTGGTGGCAAAGTTATTCAGCTTTTTTCTCAACTTATGGAAACTTCCTCATCTGCTGTTATAGTCAATGGTTCCCCATCTAGTTTCTTCAAAAGCTCTAGAGGTCTTAGACAGGGGGAACCCATATCTCCTATCCTGTTTACTATTCTAGCAGAATGCCTGGGTAGATTTATTCTTAAAAATGTGGAAGATGGCAATCTTAGGGGTCTGAAACCTTCTTCTTCCAATGTTGTTTGTTCTCATGAACAATTCATTGACGATTCTATTACCATGGGGGAAGCTACCATCTTAGAAGCTAAAAATATGAAGAATATCCTGAATACTTATGAATTTGCCTCTGGTAAAAAAATCAAATGAGATAAAAGTTCTTTGTTCTTCATCAATACCCCGGTCCAAAGGCAACTAAGGATTGGAAGAATTCTTGGTTGCATAATTTCTGAGCTTCTCTCTACTTCTTTGGGGCTTCCTCTATGTCTCAAGCCCGAGGATTCCTTTTGGAATAAGCTGATAGATAGACTTAACTCGAAACTTGCTGGTTGGAAAGGAGATGTCTTTAGTCAAGCGAGCAAAATTACTCTGCTTAAAGCCACTCTCCAAAATCTTCCCGTTTATGCTCTCAGCTTGTTCACAATCCCTACAAAGTTTGCGAAAGTGCTTGAAAGAATCCAAAAGAATTTTCTTTGGTTGGGAGTGGAAGTCAAAAATAGAATTCCCCTTATTGCCTGGAATAAATTTTGTTCCCCTAAGGCCTCTGGTGGGTTGGGCTAAAGGAATATCGGTACTATGAATAATGCTTTATTAGCCAAACAAATATGGAGACTGAAAGGAGAGGAAAGAGAATGGACCTCAATCTGGAAAAACAAATATCTCTATATGCAACTTTCTGAGGAAGATTTCCTTGATAATTCTTTCATTGTTGAAGGTTCAACTATATGAAATGTTGTTCAATCTACTAAAAGTTGGGCTGCTATTGGTCAAACTTGGAACCTTGAGGATGGGAGGAGAATAAGATTTTGGGAAGATAGATGGACTTTGGACAAACCCCTGGAGGAAGTTCCAATCCTTAAAGAATGGAAAGACTGGTCAAAAGCAGGTTTGGTGAGCTGGTCAGAGATTACTAGAGAAATGGGAACTGGATTGATTTTAGCCAACAGTGTTTGGGGCTCAAGTTCCTTCAGATTGCTCTCCCTACTAAAATCCCTATAGACAACAAAGATGACAGATTGATATGGAGGGAAACCTCAGACGGGAAATATTTTGTTTCCTTAGCGGTGGCTATTCATAATGGTTTTGTGGAAGAAATTCCTATATGGGATAAAGTTTGGAACAAGAAGTTAGTTCCTAAGGTTAATATCTTCTTTTAGATTTTCATCCAAAATAAGGTTTTAACCTTGGACAACCTTCAAAAGAGAGGTTTTGTTTTTCCTAATAGGTGTTCTCTTTGTTGGAGGGAAGAAGAGACGACTTGCCATATTCTCAATCAGTGCACTATTAGTCAAGATATCTGGAAAATCATCTTAAGCAAGTGGAACTTGAGTTGGGTTTTCCCAAACTCCCCAATGGCATTGCCCTAATTCTAATCCTAAAATTGTGGAGACTTGGAGACTTGGAGATTTCCAAAAATTGGTCTAATGGCTCCTTTAAAATCTATGGAGTTAAGTTCAAGCTGGACGCTGGGCTCATAGCTACAGTGACTGGTATGCCCCACACTAGGCTTACTTTCTTTCGAGACCATAAAGTCTCCAGCAATGCGGTCAATCTGTTCCCGCAGAAAGAGAAAGAGAGGGTTAGAATCGGCAAAGCCACTGGGGGCTACTACGAAGCTGCTAATATCAAGAAACTATGGGGCTGGGTTCTGAATGCAATTATGGAATACATCACGGTTGAGGGCCAATTCTCTAGGGCCCACACCTACCACTTCATTCTCTTAAACCATTTTAGACACGAAAAAAATGTATCCCTGCCCTACTACCTTTTTAGGTCCCTTTCCAAGTCCCTCAATAAACACAGTAAAAATCCTTCTAGCCCGATTCTCCACTATGGGCTTCTGCTGCTCATCTATGAGCATTGTAAAACCCTCGTCCTACTGGAAAACAAGAGGATATCCACCTCTACGAGTAAGAGAAAGATGGAGGGAGGAGACTCCAGCAAGGAGAAGGCGTCCTCTAGAAAAAAAAGAAAAAGTACCCCTAGGATGGAAACAAAGGAAATTGATAAGGAATGTAGTGAAATGGAGACGGATGAATCCAATGGTGAAGATAGCTGGAATGATGAGGAGCTAGGTAATAAGGAAGAAAGTGGTGATAATGAGCCTAGTAATGAAAGCCCTATCCTCAATGATTACCCTGGTAAGGACAACAACCATCCTATGGAGGATGTGGATTTCAAGGATAATGAGGAAACTGATGTGAATTCCAAGAAGGAAATGAACAAAGATTTTGAGAAGGACCTGACTAAGGACAGGGTTAGTGAGGATAAGGAAAGTGTGGATAAAGGGTTACTCTTGGATAACCTCAAGAAACTCACTGAGGTGAGAATGGATTATGACAGATGGACCTGTGAGCTTGTGAAGAACTTGGAAAAAAAGGGGACAAACATGGATGAGAAGAGGGAGGATGACAATAGAGATCAGATAAAATGGAAGCAAAATATGGAGGATAAGGTTAAATTGCTGGAAGAAGGGAGAGAGGCGATGAAAAATCTGATGGGCGTTATCCTGAGTATCCTATTAGCTGTCACTAAAAACTTGGAGGATATTGCTAAGGTCTTTGATCATACTAGCTCTCCTAAACCAGTAGTGGAACTTGACTTGGATGAAGAGACTATCCAAACTGGTAGTGGTGAAGCAACTTCGATTGGTGGTGCTACGAAGAGGACCAGGGCTAGTTTCAAGAAAGTTGTGGCTGCTTCTACAAAGGATCTCCCTAATCTCAGGGATAACATCAAAGAGCTGCATGAAATTAGCAACACCTTGGTGAATGCCCTGGAAAAAATCAACTAGTTTCTCTCTTGGAGTCTGGTTGGCTTGCTGGCTTTGTGGGGCTTTTTCTGGTTTTCTTTGGTTTTTTGCTAAAGCCCCACAAAGCCAACAAAACCAACAAGACCCAAGAGAAGAAACTAATTGATTTTTTTTAGGGCATTAGCCAAGGTGTTGCTAATCCCATGCAGTTCTTTGATGTTTTCCCTAAGATTAGGGATATCCTTAGCAGAAGCAGCCACAACTTTCTTGACACTTGCCCTAGTCCTCTTAGTAGCACCAGCTGGAGTAGCTTCACCACTGCCAATCTGGATAGTATCTTCATCCATGTCAAGGTCCACCACCAGTTTAGGAGAACTGCAATTATCAAAGACCTTAGCAATATCTTCAAAGTTTTTAGTGACTGCTGACAGGATATTCGGGATAATGCCCTGCAAATTTTTCATCGCCACACTCCCTTCTTCCAGTGATTTAACCTTCTCCTCCATTTCCTGCTTCCATTTTATCTGATTCCTGTCGTTATCCTTCCTCTTCTCATCTGCCTGTTTCCCATTTTTTTCCAAGTTCTTCAAGAGTTCATAGGTCCATCTATCATAATCCAGTCTCGCCTCACTGAGTTTTCTAAGGTTATCCAAGAATAACCCTTTACCCGCACTTTCCTTATCCTCGCTTAAACTGTCCTTAGTCATATCCTTCTCAGGATCCTTGTTCTCCTCCCTCTTAGAATTCATATCTTTATCCTCATTATCCTTGTACTCCATATCCTCCATAGGGTGGCAATTGTCCTTGCCAGGGCAGTCACTGTGGATAGGGCTTTCATTGTCAGACTCATTATCACCACCTTCTTCCTCAATACCCACCTCCTCATCTTTCTAGCTATCTTCACCATTAGAATCATCTGTATCCATTTCGCTACCTTCTTTTCCCATTTCATCTATTTCGGTCTTTTCTTCATGGGTTTCCATCCTAGAGGCACTCTTACTTTTTTTGCCAGAAGACACCTTCTCCTTGCTAGAATCGCCTCCCTCCAACTTTCTCTTCCTTGGAGAGGTGGATAACCTCTTGTTTTCCAGAATGGTGAGGGTTTTACAGTGCTCATAAATGAGCAACAAAAGCCTGCAATGGAGAACCAGATTAGAGGGGTTCTCACTGTGTTTATTGAGGGACCTAAAAAGGTAGTAGGGCAGTGAGACCCTTTTGTCATGTCTGAAATGGTTTAAAAGAACAAAGTGGTAAGTGTAGGCCCTGGAAAATTGGCCCTCAACAGTGATATATTCCATTATAGTGTTCAAAACCCATCCCAAGATTTTCTTGATATTAGATGCTTCATAGTAACCCCCTGTGTCTTTGCCAATTCTGGTCCTCTCTTTTTCCTTACACGGGTACACATTTACCATGTTATTGGAGACTTTGAGGTCTCTAAAAAAATTAAGCCCAAAATGGGGCATGCCAGTCATAGTAGCAATGAGTCCCGCATCCAATTTGAACTTAACCCCATAGATTTCAAAGGACACATTACACCAATTTTCAGAAATTTTGGAAATGGCTAGATTCACCCTACCTTTCTCATAGTCCACTAGCTTCTCCATAAAGCTTATGAGGGACCCTTTTTCTAGCTTCGCTCACACTTTCGGCATCGCCTTCCATCTTGACATATTATCTGGTTCCTCCCTCCTTAAATCTCCTCCCATATTCGAATTCGGATTCTCAGCTATGTTCCTCTGCAAACTCAACACTTCTTTCTTGTAGTTACTCGGGATTTTGAAAAGGGTGACCCAGAAAGTGTGTGACATAATATTAAAAATGGTTGGGGTTCTGTAGCTTTGCCAGGTAATCATTACCTTTCCAGCAAATCATAAATTATTTATATACACTATCATGATTATGCGGTCCTTCCCTCCCCGTAAATCTATCCTTTCTAAGGAGCTCTTTAATGTTCATATTAATATCTTCCCCATGCCAAATCATTTGAGAATTAGAGTTAACTCCTAGGTTCGCCAGATAGTCCACCACCATATTTTTCTCTCTAAAGGCATGTTGAAAAATTATTTCTGTAAAACTAGCGATGATTTCCCTTGCTTTCAGGATAATGTTTTCAAGTGACCAAGATGGCTCTGACTCCCCCTTCAGACACTTAATAATATTAAGTGAATCTCCCTCGAGCCATAATTTATCCTGATTAAGATTCTTAGCTATAATTAGGGTATTCAGGGCAGCTGAAGCTTCGACAAAATGACTAGTTTGACTCCCCAAAGGACCAACCACTGCCACTAAGCAACTTCCAGCAAAATTCCTGACAATGCCCCCATATCCAGCTTTACCTGGATTCCCCTTAGAGGCCCCATCAAAGTTAGCCTTAATCCACCCCTGAGGAGGAAAACACCAAACAAGACCTTCTCTGCCCTTCTCCTTACTAGTAGTAGTAGTAGAGAGGTTCCACCTATCATTGAAATCTTCTTTAGTAGCTGGTCCATTATCAGTGCCATAGATACATTCAAATATGCTCCTATAAATTTTATCCACCACTATTTCAGGAGTATTAACTGATCTAATGTTGCCATTAAATGGTTTTCAATATTAGACCTTCTTCTTTGTTTTATTATTTCAGTTTTGCAACTGGAAGATTTGGCAACCTCTTGACTACAAGAAGAGTTATTTGATTCACTGGTAGAAGCTTTCTTTGGTATTATGGGTTCAACAACATTAAGGTATACAGATATGACATGGTCATTTGGAAAGGTATCAAGTTCAAGGATTTCATTGTTTTCCTAGTCAATCAGTTCTGGGTGGATTAAGGGTAACTCATAATCTTGATCAATTTTTGTGTTTTCAATCATCATAATATAATTGTCAATTTTTTTGGGTATATTAGTCAAGTTAAGGATTTCACTCTCTTTAGGATATACTCTCTTGATTGCTCTCCAATTAGCTCTAGCAAAGTTAGAATGCGTAAATTGTTATTCACCCTCAAGTGGTCTATTTGCTAACATTTGTCCCTCAAATGATTGGATCATATCAACTTGTATATCTTTTGGATAACACATCTTTTCAAAAGCTATCTCGGCATTTGAATCAGTTTGATTGCTTGCTTATATTTGACATATTTGAGGAACTTCTACTACTTTTCTTGCCACTTCTTGTCTTCTTTCATACTCTTCTTCCTCTATACTGATTGTTTCTCCTACTTGGCTTGTGATCAATTCTTTTATGGTTCTACCAAGTTTTGGTTCTTGATGACTAGAGATTGATGGAGATCTTGTGTCCTTTTTTTCTTCAGACTGTTGAGTAGTGAGCATTTCTATCTTTTGGATAGAGACTTCTTGTTTTCTCTTTTTTTTTTTTTTCTAGCATATGCTTCTTTTCTTTGGATTTCGATTTCTTCTTATCTTCTGTCAATCTCTTCTTTCTATTTCTTTTAAGATGTGTCATATTTTGGAGTAGCATTCTTGTCTTCAATTTCTCCACTTGATTGAGTTAATTTCAGAATCACTTTCTAGGACTACACCACTATATTTGACAAGGATATTGTATGGCAAGAAGAGTTCGCTAATAATTGATTCAAGTTTTGTCGCTTGTTCTGATTCAGGCTCTACACTTGCTTGTACTTTTTGGATTTGTTTATAAGAAGACTTCTCCCTTTGAATGGTAGGTTCTTCTTGTTGTTTCTCATATTCTTCTTTCCTTTGTTCTCTATTTGTCTTTTCTATTGCTGAATCTATATTGGCTTAATCTGGTTCTATAATTGCTTGTACTTGATGAATCTATTTATAGGAAGCCTCCTCTCTTTGAATGGCATGTTCTTCTTGTTGTTTCTCATATTCCTCTTCTCTTTATTCTCTGTTTGTCTTTTTAGTTTCTTTATGTATCACTTCTTTCCATGATTCCTCTTTGTGTGCTACTTTTTTTCTCCATTGGGGATTTTGACGATGATCTCATTTTTTTATAGGTTGAGTATATTGGTCATACTCAAGTTCAGATTTAACTTTAACATGTTGAGAGTGAGGTATGATTGGTTTTATGATGTCTTCTTGACACTTGCAAATAGGGCCTTTTCCTTGATATCCCATTCTTTTCATGATTTTCAATCCATTTCCATACTACTTTATGAGGATAGTGATATCTAAAGTTGTTGCTCTGATTTCTTTTTCATCTTTATACAACCAATAAAGGATGTATTTCTCTTCAATTTATTTAGACAATGTTCTAGGTCTAATAAAATTTCCATCAAATATTGCAATAGGTTTTTGTTGGATTTGCATTTTTGCATTTTTTGGTTTTCCATATGACTTTGGAGAAAGTGGTAAAGCTTGCAAAGAATAATTTCCCATTCCGGCATAATTTAATTTTATCTTATTCTCAAAACTTTCCAAAGTGGATGTAAATGATGTTTCTTGAGATGCTTTGGCAGGAGATAATGCTTCTTTGTTACAAGGAACCCTTGCATCTTAAGCTTGTTTCAAATTGCTGCAGTATTGACTGGAATCTATTGATATGGTTATTTCTTGTACATTATGAGGAAAATTTACACATTGATGATATGTCGAGGGAACTGCTTGCATATCATGAATCCAAGGTCTACCTAGAAGAATGTTGTAAGATAAATTCAAGTCCAAGACCTGACAAACTATATCTTGTTGGCATTGTGTTTTATTGATGTCAATCAGTATAGGATGGCAACCGATATGGGAGTTTGATGAGTAGTTTTGTCATTGATGCATATCGGAAATGGTGTCATTGATATACACTAGCATAGCAGGTCACCTATAAGGAAGAGAATGTCATCCATTGGAGTCACCGGTACACAAGTTACTATTGACTTGGGTTGAAGACATGGACTGGAGATCGATATGTTATAACAATTGGTAAGTGGTATGTTGGCAGTGTATTGTTGCCAACCGACCTATGAGCAAGCAAGGTAAGCTATTGCAGATGTGCCAATCGGTATGCTGTTAGATGTTTGGATGAGAAACAATAGGAATCCCACTAGATAAAGATGCAATCACCAGATGAAGAAGATATCACAAGAAGAAGATAAGACTGATAGAGAGTGTGTCTAATAGGATTATATGTGGCTGTTTGAAGATATGCCTGCTCAAATAGGGAGGCTATATTGGTGCATTGAAAAATGCAGATGTCAAGGATACACTCCCTACGGTAAGCGAAGATTATCCCTTAACATGCATTGGAATGCATTACATATTTATGGGTTATGTTGCTAAGAGTTAAAGGTAGGAGATTGAAGGCCCACACTCGATGAACTGGTGAAACACTAAGTTTCCTTAGGTGCATGTGATCAGGGATATGCACCGGATCAGCTGGGCAAAAATGATGAGTTTCTGATACAAAGAAGGAAGGATATGTTTGTCACTTTGACAAACTAGTTGATAGGAGAACCATTCAAATGATGAAGAAGGCAAGGTTGAGCAGTTGCAGACGAAGAGTGCAACCGGATTGAAGATGGAGGTTGTTGAAGATTGATGACATGGTATCATCAAGGTCCTTGCCAGTAAGTATGTCCATCAGTAATGCTAATAAAATGCAGATGTAGATGGATCCCATCTATTGAATATGTGCATAAGGTAGGTTGGCAAGTGTGCTGACTGGTTTAGGTGTTCCACTGGAAAAGAAGCAACGTGCAAGGGTGAAGACAAACTAGTTAGGGTATAACCCACAGGGTTTGTGAACTCGTAGATGAACCCGATTGTGTAGTTGGTCGGTGATCTTGTCTGGAACAACACAAAAGACCTAGCAAAGGTGGATGCCAACAAAGATGCACAGGTCAGTGTGATGTGTCGGTGAGGTTGTTGGCGACTAGTCCAATATTTATGGTGATTGCGAAGCTCGAGGAATGAAGACAGAGGATTGCAGCTTGAGATCAAGGAAACAACATAGATCTAGTACGGACTGATCTTATAGATCAAAGAGGGTGAAGGAAAACACAGCATGCAAGTGATTGATCAGACAAAAGGCCAAAAAATATGCTACAGATAGTTAAATATAGAAGACGTGAATCGCAAGGTAAATAGTTGGGCGATGCTCATTGATTGAGTGTTGATCATCAATTAAACACACGAGATCAAATTGGATATGATGTGTTACAATGATCAAAGATTAGGTTGGATGTAGATTCAGCGCATGGTGGAAACTCTAGCACAAAAATGTTTGAACACGTTTAGGCGGGAAAGTCTGGCTATAAGAGTGAAAATCAAATATGTAAATGTTGTTGCATGAGAGGGTGAAGAAGTGAAGAGAGCCAATTAGTCAAGTGCTCAATGCCAATGAAGGAAGAAACTGAGTGTGAGAGAGAATCGGGCTGAAGAGTTCAAATGGCAGGAGTGAGGAAACCGATAGCTTGCCATTAAGTCTGACAGAGGAGTAAAACGGTGGTGTTTGAACCATCAGAGAAGAGCCATTAAAGATTGCAGTGAGGATCTGGTAAGTTCAGAATTAGTAGTAATCAGATAGTGGATATCTGACTAAGTGAAGAAGACTGTTGGTGACTAGCAATAGTGTGTCAGAGAGGAAAGAGAACCGATAGAGAGTAGAACCAGTAGAGAAGAAGAAGAGGCTGAACCGATAAGGTTGCAACAAAGAGTTATTTGCAGTAGAGAAAAGGTGAGAAGAGAACCGACATAGATCTATGTAGAGGTGAACTGGTGAAAAGACATACATGAGAGTTACAACTTACAAAGTTCTTTTGTAAAAGGGATATTACTTTTATTCAAAATATGATTTTGTAATCATTGAGTTGGAGATCGGTGCAGGGGTTGGTGCCCAAAAATCAGGAGTTGGTGCCCTAAAGAAGGAGTGGTACTCCTTAGGTTGGTACCCTAAATGTTATAACTAGGGTTTTCATTGTGAGGCTCGATTGGAGTAGTAGTCTCCAACAACACTTCTCATCAAGGTTTTTCCCATCTTGGGTTTTCCTCATACATCTGGTGTTATGTGATGTCCTTTTTATGTGTGATTGCCTTTGTGTTATCCTCTCATGTTACTGGTATGTTTGAGTTATGTTAGATCAGTTAACTGGTATATACACATAGGATAGAAAAGGGAAAAGATTTGGAAATCACTGATTCACCCCGCTCTCAGTGACATCTTGTGTTCAACAATTGATATCATAGCCTAGGTTCTTGGTTGATAAGCTTTCTCTAGCTTGGGTAGATTCCAGTATTTGAACACAATGGTTTGTTTAGTGTCAATCTCTAATCCTGTATTTGATGGTTCAAATTTTTTTGTTTGGAGTTGTAGGATGGAAGTCTACCTATCCTCTTTAGGGTTTCATTTGTGGATGTTGGTTGTTAATGGATTCCCTAGTAAATTCAGTCCTCCCACCAATTAAGATGCAGAAAGAAGAAACCAGTGTAATGGTATAGAAATGAAGGCTATACTCTGTGGGTTATTAGATGATGTTTCCTTATAGGTGGACATATGCAAATCAACAAAGAGTTTGTGGGATAGATTGAAGAAGCTCTATGGAAATGAGCCTACCACTGCATAACCATTTTGTGAAGACAAGATGAGAAATGCAACTCATGTGTCTACATATGGTGAAGATAGATCAATGAGAAGAAAGAACAATGATGAAGAGGAAACTCATCTCTTGATGGCTCAAGAATCAGAAGATGAGAGACACACATCTGAGAATGATCATGCAAATCACTCCTACCGGCAAGATGTGTTTGGTAATGATAGTGAAGATGAAGCTGAAGTCAATCTTGAAGGAGAACTTGTAAGTGCACTCGAATAACTTATTAGAGTGGAATGAATACAATTCTTTCAAGAATACTACAGTTGTGGAATAAAAATGGTTGATCAGATGCCTTGAAGAATAGGAGAAATATATCTTAGAGTTGAAGACTCAACAAGAAGACACCAAGGAGTGTCAGTGTAATGATCTAGCATCTGATCTAGAGGCCAAGGATAAAGAATATAAGCAACTAGAAGGAGATATGGAGAGTCTCCAAAATGACCTTGAGAAATGTTAGGATGAGCTCAAGGCAAGAATCTGGTTTGATGGCAGCAGTGATGCCTTGGATAAAATGTTGAAGAAACAAAAAACCTCCAAGGATACCAGAGGATTAGGAAGTGGTGCAGGTGAATGATCCACCAACAAGAGTGTCCCCCACAATGAAATTTTGTTTGTCTACTCAAATGGAGATAATAAGGGACATACCTTCACTATCTAGAATACTCCCCTAAAGAAGGTTGAGCTAACCACAACTGGTGAAGACATGAAGACAAGGATGAATACCAATGTTGTAAGAAGGAGCAATAATGCAGATCCCAAAGAAAAAAGGAAGATGGGATAAGGAAACTTCACCAAAAGCAATAACATGAGAAGACAACAAAGAAGACCTCCTACTAGTAGAAGACAAGGAAATGCTACCTCCCACAAGACAATGCAAGTGTGGGAAAAGAAGAGATCAGATGGAAGAGTTGCAGAATGTGGACAATCCAAGATCCATCCCTGGAGAAGCGGAAATGGAAATACTAAACCGTAAGATCTCCTCATGCATGGAAAAATAAATTTGTAAGTTGTGTGCCCCCTTTCTCTGGTTATTGTTTTACATGCAAAGAATATGGCCATAGGGAATATGACTGCAGAATGAACTCTAGGAATAGACAAGTTGCTCTTCCTAGAAACAATATTGTTGTTTGTCAGGGGTGTAATGGATTTGGCCATAAAAGTCATGATTGCATAAGGATGTATGTGCAGTCATATGACAACTAGTATAGAAAAAATGCTTACTATGAAAATAGGTTTGGAGCATATGGAAGTCAAATACATGCATGGAACCAAAAGACAAATGTCCCTACAAGATCAAGAGGTCCACCGGTTTCGGTAGACGGTTAGAATAGCATGACCAAAAGAAGATTGTCAAACTAGTTTGACATTATGTCCCCCAATCATGCATATGGCATGAAAACTATTTGCTTCTACAATAATGTCTCTGGTCATGTGGTAGAATCTAGTAGAGAAAGGAATAGTCAGAAAAAGAAAGTAAGACCTGCTCCCAAGACTGAAAATGGGAAGAAGAATGAGACCAAGCAGGTATGGAAGAAGAAGGAAGAGAGTAGGACCATGAACTAACACTGTGCATTCAATGCATAGGTGATATCTCCTAAGGCTTAAAGGAGATGCAGGACCTCAGGGGGAGTAACATATTGATTAGATCATTCACCCCCTTTCTTGTTAAGGACAAAGGAGAAGACAAGTTGCTATCGGTAAGAAATAAGAAAACGAGATGACATGTGTGTGTAGTGGCTACCTTGGCTACACACCTACAGATGAGAGATGGACCAATACTGTAGGTGTTAATTGATGGAAAGTTTGCAACTGGGATCAAAAGAAAATTGACACAAGAGTATAGGAGTTAGAGGAAGATGCTTTGATAGTGTTGACAGACTGGTATAGGAAACTGGTATGTGCAGTAGGTTATCAATATGTATACTAATCGGTATTTGCAGGTTATGTAGGAAAATGAGGTCCAGGATCATTGCATTAACTCAGGTAGCATGGATTGAGGAGTTTATGTGTCAGGTGGTACTGAAGATAACCTTAATGACATATGTTGGTTTGGTTGTTGATCATGTATACATGAATCCTTTGTGGGCTAACCGGTTTGATATATGGCATGATAGTGATATTGTATGGAATTGTGTACATCTAGGATCGTGTCATAAGATGTGATGAATATAATGGAGTGGGAAGCTCATCTATTGATCATATATGCACAACTCAATCAGTATATGGTGCAGATTGGAGCTCCTGTTTAGAACCTGACAGGCAAATGAAGACCTCAGATGTATGACTCAGGGGGAGCTGACAACCATGTCTTCTGATTTGTATCAGACTTGCTGGTCATAGAGGGAGTGCAAGTATCTATGGTTGTACTGATATGATTGAGACTTTGGGATGTGCTCATCAGTTCAGGGTTGTGAGGTATTTTAATGTCTATCCAATTTGCACTTAATTGAAATCACAACTATACAACTAGGAGAGTTGTTTGCAAAGAGGGAGAGTTACCTACATAGGAGAACATGCATTTGGCATTGGAGAAGATAAAACTTTTATTAGTGTCAACTTCAACACTTGATATCAGAAAATTGGGATCATAATAACTTCTACATATCAAAGGGGAGATGATGCAATTTGACCGACAGGTAACCTGTATTCATTGACGCATGTTCCTTCAATTGGTTTCAAACTTGTATATGCAATAGGTTTCTAGTTTGTATATACACTTGGTTGCTAGGAAATTGGTGTCAGTTGGTGGTTGAGCCCTCCATATCTAGTGCTATGATTTGAGAGGATGCAAAGTATGAAGGTAAAAGGAGAAGAAGCATCCGATAGACACAAAGGAGGAGAGAGATCCTGGTAGTGCCCTTTCCATTATTGTTAAAGGGTGAGAAAGAATATGTAGTATGGCAGATACTACATGTGTTGACATCAATGCCAAAGGGGGAGATTGTTGGCATTGTGTTTTCATTGATGTCAATCATTATAGGATGGCAATCGGTATGGGAGTTTGATGAGCAGTGTTGTCATTAATATCAACTAGCATAGCAGGTCATTGGTAAGGAAGAGAATGTCATCCATTGGAGTCACTGGTACACAAGATAGTGTTGAATTGGGTTGAAGATATGGAGTGGAGACCGGTATGGTATAACAACTAGTAAGTGGTATTTTGGTAGTGCATTGTTGGCAACTGGCTTATGAGCAAGCAATGTAAGCTATTGCAGATGTTCCAATTGGTATGTTGTTGGATGTTTGGATGAGAAAGAACATGACTCCCACCAGATAAAGATGCAGTCACCGGATGAAGAAGATATCACAAGAAGAAGATAAGACTGATAGAGAGTGTTCCCAACAAGATTATATGTGGTTGTTTGAAGATATGCTTGCTCAAATAGGGAGGCCATATTGGTGCATTGCAAAATGGAGATGTCAAGGATCCACTCACACTGGTAAGTGGAGCTTATCCCCTAACGTGCATTGGAATGCATTACATCTCTCTAGGATAGGTTTTTAAGAGTTAAAAGAAAGAGATTGAAGGCCCACACTGGAATTGGTGAAACACTAAGTTGCATTAGGTGCATGATATTGGGTATATGCACCGAATCAACCAGGTAGACATGATGAGTTGCCGGTATAGAGAAGGAAGGATATGTTTGTCACTTTGACAAACTAATTGATAGGAGAACCAGTAAAATGATGAAGAAGACAAGGTTGAGCAGTTGGAAATAAAGAGTGCAACCAAATTGAAGATGAAGGTTGTTGAAGATTGATGACATGGTATCATCAAGGTGGTTGCCGGTAAGTATGTCCACTGGTAATGCTGACAAAGTGTAGATGGAGATGGCTCCCATCTATTGAAGATATGCATAAAGTAGGTTGGCAAGTGTGCTTACTGGTTTAGGTGTTCCACTGGAAGAGAAGAAATGTGCAAGGGTGGAGACAAACCAGTTAGGGTATAACCGATAGGGTTTGTGAACTGATAGATGAACCCGATTGTGTGGTTGGTCGGTGATCTTGTCTGGACCAACACAAAATACCTAGCAAAGGTGGATGCTGACAAAGGGGCCACATGGAGTTGAAGTGGAATGCATGCAAAAGTTGGTGTGATGTGTCAGCGAGGTTGTTGGCGACTGGTCCAACATTTATGGTAACAACGTTGCTTGAGGAATGAAGACAAAGGATTGTGGCTTGAGATCAAATAAATAATAGAGATACAGTACATATTGATATTGCAGATCAAAGAGGGTGAAGGAAATCGCATCACGCACGTGATTGATCAGACAAAAATCTAAAAAACATGTTACAAACGGCTAAATATAGAAGACATGAATCACAAGGTAAATAGTTGGGCGATGCTCATTGATTGAGTGTTGATCATCGATCAAGGACATGAGATCTGATTGGATATGATGTGTCATGATGATCAAAGATTAAATTGGATGCAGATTCAGTGCATGGTGGAAACCCTAGCACAAAAAATGTTTGGACTCACATTTAGGCAAGAAAGTATGGCTATAAGAGTGAAAATCAAAGATGTAAATGTTGTTGTTGCATGAGAGAGTGAAGAAGTGAAGAGAGCCAACCAGTCAAGTTCTCAATGTCAATGAAAGAAGAAACTGAGTGCGTGAGATAGAATCGGGTTGAAGAGTTCAATCGACAAGGGTGAGGCAACCGATAGCCTACCATTAAGTTTGACACAGGAGTAAACCGGTGGTGTATGAACTAGCAGAGAAGAGCCACATAAGATTGGTTGTGAAGATACGGTAAGTTGAGAACCAGTAGTAATCAAATAGTGGATATCTGATTGAGTAAAGAAGACTATTGGTGACTAGTAGTAGTGTGTCAGAAAGGAAGGAGAACCAACAGAGAGAAGAACCGGTAGAGAAGAAGAAGAGGCTGAACCGGTAAGTTTGCAACAGAGAGTTATTTGCAGCAAGAGATAAGGTTGCAACAGAGAAAAGGTGAGCAGAGAATCGACAAAGATCTGTGTAGAGGTAAACTGGTGGAAAGACATACATGAGAGTTACAAAGTTCTTTCATAATAGGGATATTACTTTTGTTCAAAATATGATTTTGTAATCACTGAGTTGGAGCTTGGTGCATGGGTTGGTGCCCAAAAATTAGGAGTTGTTGCTCCTTGGATTAGTGCCCTAAAACAGGAGTGGTACTCCTTAGGTTGGTGCCCTAAATGTTGTAACCAAAGTTTTCATTGTGAGGCTGGATTGGAGTAGTAGTCTCCAGCAACACTTCTCACTGAGGTTTTCCCATCTTGGGTTTTCCTCGTACATCTAGTGTAATGTGATGTCCCTTTTATGTGTGGTTGCCTTTGTGTTATCCTCCCATCTTACTAGTATATCTTCTTTATGTTAGATCAGTTAACTGGTATATACACATAGGATATACAAGTAAAAATATTTGGAAATCATTGATTCAGCCCCCCTCTTAGTGACATATTGTGTTTAACATATCTCTCTCAACTGGTCCTATTTTGAGTGGCAAAACCACTATTCCCCTAGAAGAGCATTCTTCTTCATCATAGGCCTTGATTGTTATTTTCATTTTAGGATCTACTACATTTTCTAAATATCCCAAATCTTTTATCAAACTTAATGCACAAATGTTCAAGCCAACTCCTCCAACTATAAGAACACGTTTGATGAGGGTGTTATGAATAGTGACTTCAATGTACAGGGAAGTGTTATGGGGATGTTGCAATGATGTTTCATCATTTTCTGTGAATGATAAGCAATGAGGGGCTATGAGATATCCCACCATGTTTTGAAATTGATCAACATCCAAGTCCTTAGAGACTGTTCTTTCCACTAGATATTTTTCCAATATTTCCTTATGCATTGGTGAGATTTTAAGGAGCTCTAAGATTGATATTTGCATGGGTATTTTCTATAATTGATCCACTAAGTTGTACTGTCTTGAAGTGGATGTTATATTGTTTGTTACACTTAGAAATGTTACCTTTTCCTTACTTTGAGTAATTGCATTAACTGGTTCTGCAAGTGCTTTATCTTTAACAATGATGACATTCAATACATTATCATATGTGTAGGTATAGTTTACCTTTGCTTTTCCTTTGTCATGTGGTGGATTGGATTGTGATGCCCAAACTTTTGGGCAAAACTACAACAACATTTTTTTAAAAATAGCACTAAATTACTCGATGTTCTACGTTCAAATAGATGTGCTAGCTTAATTAGTTTCACTAAAAGATATCTCAAGTGTCAATATGATTGTGTTTCTAATATGAGTGATAATTTATTTTGTTTAACTAGAAGGCTTAGAACTTTTCCCAAGCAATTTAATAATCAAATTAATTAAATTCTATCTAAGTGTTAAAAGCCATCCAATTAATCTTGAATATAATTCATAATAAACTTTATTTTAATTACTTAACATTTATAATAAATACTATTATCTAAGTTGAATAAATTAATCCTATAAAGTCAATACAACTATTATTAAAGATAATTAATTCGCCCGAATCAATCTACAAATTATAATAGAGTTAATATTATTTCCTTATAATGCTTAAATAAATTCCAAAATTCATTAAATTAACATTAATTTAATATAAATTAATGAGTTAACAATTCAATCAAAGAATAAACAAAGCAGGAATGGGTGCGAAGCAAAAAGGAGCAGGAATCCCAAATTTCAAAAATGGGAATGGCGGACTTCCTGGGGAAGGAAGTTTTTCTGGGGTCGGATCTGGCAATCAGGTAAGAGGACAGGCATCTCAAGGGTCAGAAGAGGACAAGGAAATAGTCAAACTGAGGGAGGACAAAGATTCTACAACTGGGGACCCACATGACAGAGGTAAAGGTATAAAATGGTCTTCACTCTTTGGAGTGAAGCTGCTGGCTAAATCAGGGCTCCTTGAAGTTACAAATATCTCAGATCCAGTTTCAAGGTTGGTTGCTATTTCTATTCTAGATAAACTGGTAGATCTGATTGTTGCAGGTTTAATCATGACCTTAGTGGGATGATTTTCTGGCTTTAGGCCTAACGTTGATGTTATTAGGAATTTCATAAGGAGGAAATGGATTTTAAAAGGTCAAGTGGATGTGGCAGTGCTGCCTAGGGGGTTTTTTTCCTTTACTTTTAACTCTGAAGAAGATATGTATAAGGCTCTATGTGAAGGCCCATGGATGTTCAGCAAGTCAACTTTGGCTCTTCAAAAATGGGTCCCGAACCTCGCCTTTGATGATTCCTTCTTTGTTTCTTCGCTAGTTTGGACATGCCTCCCGAGTCTCCCGCTGGAATTCTAGAATGAGGAAGTCTTTAAGGGTATTGCAAACTCTTTTGGATAACTTATTTTGATTGATCCAATGACGGCGGCTAAATCAAGCTTGGTCTTTGCTCGCATCTATATAAATGTTAATAAAATGACTGATATGCCCCAATCTATAGATATCATTTCTAAACTAGGAAAATGGACCCAAGCTATTGAATATGAATCACTTCCATTTGCCTGTTTCCATTGCAAGAAATCGGGGGATTGGGAAAAATCATGTCCGCTTAAGAAGAGTAAGGAAAGCAAGACTGACAACAACGTCAAGTATAAAAAGATCTGGCAAATGATTGATAAAAAAGGAGACTCATCAGCTGAGTGTGATCAAAATAAGGATGTAACGGAACTAGTAAATGAAGTCAAGAAGGTTGAGAACAGTAATAATGAAAAACAAGATTGTGTCTGCTCTAATAACCAAATATAGAGTTCTAAAGAAGGGGATCAAGGTACAAAGTTGAACAACAAAAATAGCCCAGAGGACCAGGAGGTTGGATCCGTCAGTCAAGAGAAGGAAGAGGCAAGTCCCAATGAAGCTATACCTGTTTCTTCTTTCTCAAAATCAGTCGAGGAAAAATTTAATGAAGCTTAAGAGTTTAACCCTTCTAATATCGAGCCCTTATTTCTTTTAACTAATGGAAGCCCAAAGCCTCCTCTATGTAAAACCCGATCACATAGTATGATTATGGATAACCTGGAAGGGAATCTCTAGATTCTCAGTTCGAAAGAAGGAAAAATGAATAAGGAGGAACTTAATGGAGGGATCTCAACTAGAAGCAGGAATAAGAAAAAGGCAGATGTTGGAAGCCAGAACAAAAAGCAGGGAAGGCCATCTCTAAAACATCAAAGGGAACAGGAAAGCTGGAAGAACCGTGCTGATGGAACACAGTGTTCCATTGAGTCAACCCTATCTCTGGTTAAAGTATGAAGATAATATCCTGGAATATCAGAGGGCTGAATGCCCCTCATAAGAAGGATGTGTTACGAAACATCATAAGAGATCATAAACTGGATGTGGTCCTCGTTCAGGAGACCAAGATGTCTAAGGAAAAAGTGGAAAAAAATAGAATTTTTAAGAATAATGGTGTCATAGGATCTATCTCAGAGGGAGCTTCCAGAGGAACTGCGATTTTTTGGAACCAAAAAACCATCAAAGGTAAGGAAATTCTCTCTGCTTTTAATAGGAACTTAGTGCAGCTTGAGCATATTAAGGATAACTTTGTTTGGGTGTTAACTAATGTCTACGCGCCTAACACCAAAACTAGGAGAGTTAAATATTGGAGAAGCCTTGTCAATGACAGACTTTAGTTTGCTGATCAAAATTGGATTATAATGGGAGATTTCAATACTCTGCTAAAAGAGGAAGAGAAGATGGGAGGTCTCCCCTTGCATCTTGATGGGAAAAAATACCTTATGGAGTTCATCAATGATCAAGCTCTTATGGATGTGGATCTTCAGGGCATTAACTACACCTGGACTAATAGAAGAACCGAAGCTGACCTGATCCAAGTAAAGTTAGATAGAATTTTAATTTCTCCTTAGTGGTTAACCAAGTATAGTTGCTCCCTTGCTTTTGCTATCAAAATTGGTTCAAACCATTATCCTATCTCTTTTACTGCAAACTCTTTTTCGGCTAAGAAAACTTCCCTTTCAGATTTGAAAAAGTGTGGTTATCCCACCCCTCTTCGGAATCTTGTGTTGCTGATTGGTGGAATTCTGAGGTTGAGGGTATGAATCTCTTTAGAATAGCTAAAAAGATCAATATTTAAAGGATAAAATCAAAATCTGGAACAAAGAGATTTTTGGGGACATTTTTAAGAGTAAAATTAAAATTAAAATTGAAATTAAAGATGTTTAGGATAGAATCCAAGAGTTTGGGCTGTTTGAAGAACTTAGGGTGGCGGAAAATGCTCTTTTGTCTAAATACCACACCATTATTTCTAATGAAGAGACGTTCTCGAGACAAAGATCAAGATCCTTGTTCTTGAAGGAAGGTGATAAAAATACCTGATTTTTTCACTTAATTGCTCTTAAGCATAGGGCAGCTAACAGGATATCCAGATTAGCCTGTAATAAAGGGATCTTAACGGAGGATAATGATATTAGAAAGGAAGCTATGGAGTATTTCGGCACCCTGCTGGGAGAATTGGATAACCTGGATATCAGTAATCAAAACATCCTCTTGCAAGCTATTCCTTCTACCCTAACTATTGATGATAATAACTTTTTATCTCGTATTCCCTCTAATCAGGAAATCAAAAAGGTGGTGTTTTCTTTTTAGGGAGATAAATCCCCTGGACTGGATGGTTTTCCAATGTTTTTCTTCCAAAATTTTTGGCACATCATGGAGGCTGACATCTGCAATGGTGTTAAAGAATTCTTTGGCTCTAGAAGGCTCCTAAAGGAACTGAATGCTACCTTCATTGTCCTTATTCCGAAGATCCCAGGTGCTGGCTCTTTCAATAAGTTTAGACCCATTAGTCTATGCAACTCTGTGTACAAGATTTTATCCAAGGTTCTAACTTCCAGGTTGCTAGAAATTATTCCAAGAATTATCTCCGTCTAGTAGAATGGCTTTGTCCCTGGTAGACAGATTCTGGATTCCATCATATCTGTTCGTGAAAATATCCAATCCCTGAAAGTGGTGAATAATCAGGGTTTCTTCTTGAAGTTAGACATGGATAAAGCTTTTGATAGAGTGAACTGGCAGTTTCTCCTAAGGATCATGAAAGCATTTGGTTTTGGTGAAAAAGTAATTCAACTTTTCTCTCAACTTATGGAAACTTCCTCTTCTACTATTATTGTCAATGGTTCCCCATCTAGTTTCTTCAAAAGCTCTAGAGGCCTAAGATAGGGGGACCCCATATCCCCTATCTTGTTTACTATTTTAGCTGAATGCCTGGGTAGATTTATTCTTAAAAATAAGGAAGATGGCAATCTTAGGGTTCTGAAACCATCTTCTTCCAATGTCACTTGTTCTTATGAATAGTTTGTTGATGATTCTATTACTATGGGGGAAGCTTCCATCTTGGAAGCTAAAAACATGAAGAAGGTGTTGAATACTTATGAATCTAGCTCTGGTCAAAAAATTAACTGGGATTAAAGTTCTTTGTTCTTCATCAAAACCCCTGTTCAAAGGCAACTAAGGATTGAATGAATTCTTGGTTGCAAAATTTCTGAGCTTCCCTCTTCTTATTTGGGGCTTCCTCTGTTTATTAAGCCTGAGGATTCTTTCTGGAATAAGCTGGTTGATAGATTTAACTCAAAACTTGCTAGTTGGAAAGAGGCTATCCTTAGTCAAGCGGGCAAAGTTACTCTGCTTAAAGCCACTCTCCAAAACCTACCTGTTTATGCTCACAGTTTGTTCAAAATCCCTATAAAATTTGTGGAAGCTATTGAAAGAATCCAAAAAAGGTTTCTTTGGTCGGGGGTGGAAGTCAAAAACAGAATTCCCCTTATTGCCTGGAATAAAATCTGTTCTCCTAAGGCCTCAGGTGGATTGGGTTTAAAGAATATTAGTTCCATGAATAAGGCTTTATTAGCCAAATAAATGTGGAGAATGAAAGGGGAGGAAAGAGAATGGAACTCTATCTGGAAAAACAAATATCTTTATATGCAACCTTCTGAGGAAGAATTCTTAGATGATTCTTTTATTGTTGAAGGTTCGGCTATATGGAATGTTGTTCAATCAGCTAAAAGCTGAGCTGCTGCTGGATGAATTTGGAACCTTGGAGATGGTAGGAGAATAAGATTTTGGGAAGATAGGTGGATATTGGACAAACCTCTGGAGGAAGTTCCAATCCTTAATGAATGGAAAGACTGGTTCAAAAGCAGGTTTGGGGAGCTGGTCAGAGACTACTGGAGAAATGGGAATTGGATTGATTTTAGCCAGTAGTGTCTGGGGCTTGAGTTCCTTCAGATTTCTCTCTCTGCTAAAGTTCTTAGAGACAACAAAGATGACAAATTGATATGGAGGGAAACCCTGGATGGGAAATACTCTATTTCCTTAGCTGTGGCTATCCATAATGAATCTGTGGAAGAAATTACTATTTGGGCTAAAGTCTGGAACAAGAAGTTAGTTCCTAAGGTTAATATCTTTTTTTGGATTTTCATCCAAAACAAGGTTTTAACCCTAGACAACATTCAAAAGAGAGGTTTTGTTTTTCCTAAAAAGTATTCTCTTTGTTGCAGGGAAGAAGAGACTGCCTGCCATATTCTAAATCAGTGTACTTATTGTCAAGAAATTTGGAAAATCATCTTAAACAGGTGGAACTTGAGCTAGGTTTTTTCGAACTCCCTAGGGGAATCCTAGCAGCAATGGCACTGCCCCAATTCTAATCCTAAGATTGTGGAGACTTGGAGACTTACACTTCTGAATGTTATCTAGAATATTTGGAAAGAGTGCAACAATAGGATTTTTAGGGATAAAAGTTCTATTCCTGAAGTGGTGGCAGATAAAATTTACAAGAGTGTATTTGAATGTATCTATGGTATTGATTATGGACCAGCTGCTAAAGAAGACTTCAAAGACAGGTGGAACTTGTCTACTACTACTACTAGCAAGGAGAAGGGAAGAGAAGGTGTCATTTGGTGTTTTCCTCCTCAGGGGTGGATTAAGGCTAACTTTGATGGGGCCTCTAAGGGGAATCCGGGTAAAGCTGGATATGGGGGCATTGTCAAGAATTTTTCTGGAAATTGCTTAGTGGCGGTGGCTAGTCCTTTGGGGAGTCAAACAAGTCATTTTGCCGAAGCCTCAGCTGCCCTGAACACCTTAATTATAGCCAAGAATATTAATCATGATAAATTATGGCTCGAGGGAGACTCACTTAATATTATTAAGTGTTTGAAGGGGGAGTCAAAGCCATCATGGTCAATTGAAAATATTATCTTGAAAGCTAGGGAAGTTATTGCTAGTTTTAAAGATATTATATTTCAACATGCCTTTAGAGAAAAAAATATGGTGGCAGACTATTTGGTGAACCTAGGTGTTAACTCTGATTCCCAAATGATTTAGCATGGGGAAGATGTCAACATAAATATTCAAGAGCTCCTTAGAAAGGACAGATATACTGGGAGGGAAGGGCCACATAATCATGAAAAAGAATATGAATAATTTATGTATTGATAGAAAGGTAATTATTACCTGGCAAAGCGGCAGATCCCCAACCATTTCTTATAATACACCACACGCTTTATGGGTCACCCAGTTTAAAATCTCAAGTAACTACATGAAAGAAGTGCTGAGTTTGCAGAGGAACAGAGTTGATAATCTAAATTCAAATATGGGAGGAGATTTAAGGAGGGAGGAACCAGATAATACGTGAACATGGAAAGTGATGCCGAAAGTGTGGGTGAAGCTAGAAAAAGGGTCCGTCACAAGATTTATGGAGAAGGTAGTGGATTATGACAAAGGTAGGGTAAATCTCGCTGTTTCCAAATTTTTTGAAAATTGGTCTAATAGATCCTTTAAAATCTATGGGGTTAAGTTCAAGTTGGACGCGGGCCTCATAGCTACTATGACTGGCATGCCCCATACTGGGCTTAATTTTTTTAGAGACCTTAAAGTCTCCAACAATGCGGTTAATCTGTTCCCGCAGAAGGAAAAAGAGAGGGATAGAATTGGCAAAGCCACAGGGGGTTACTATGAAGCTGCTAATATCAAGAAAATTTGGGGCTGGGTTTTGAATGCTATAATGGAATATATCACAGTTGAGGGCCAATTCTCCAGGGCCCACACCTACCACTTTTTTCTTTTAAACCATTTCAGACATGACAAAAAGGTATCCCTACCCTACTACCTTTTCAGGTCCCTTTCCAAGTCCCTCAATAAACACAGTAAGAATCCCTCAAGTCCGGTTCTCCATTGTGGGATTTTGCTGCTCATTTATGAGCACTGTAAAACCCTTGCCCTGCTAGAAAACAAGAGGTTATTTGCCTCTCCAGGGAAGAGAAAGATGGAGGGAGGCAATTCCGACAAGGAGAAGGCATCTTCTAGCAAAAAAAGAAAGAGTGCCCCTGTGATGGAAACAAAGGAAATTGAAAAAGAAGGCAGTGAAATGGAGACAAATGATTCTTATGGTGAAGACACCTGGAAAGATGAGGAGGTGGGTATTGAGGAAGAAAGTGGTGATAATGAGTCTGACAATGAAAACCCTATCCATAGTGACTACCCTGGCAAGGACAACAACCATCCTATGGAGGATGTGGATTACAAGGATAATGAGGAAATAGATGTGAATTCCGAGAGGGAAAGGAACAAGGAACCTGATAAGGATATGACTAAGGACAGTTTAAGCGAGGATAAGGAAAGGGCGGATAAAGGGTTATTCCTGGATAACCTTAAAAAACTCACTGAGGCGAGACTGAATTATGACAGATGGACCTATGAACTCTTGAAGAACTTGGAAAAAAAGGGGAAAAATATAGATGAGAAGAGGGAGAATGACGACAGGGAGCAGATAAAATGGAAGCAGGATATGGAGGAGAAGGTTAAATCGCTAGAAGAAGGGAGAGAGGCCATGAAAAATTTGTTGGGCATTATCTCGAATATCCTGTCAGTTGTCACTAAAAACTTGGAGGATATTGCTAAGGTCTTTGATCATACCAGCTCTCCTAAACCAGTGGTGGAACTTGACATGGATGATGAGACTATCCAGATTGGCAGTGGTGAAGCTACTCTGGTTGGTGGTGCTGCTAAGAGGACTAGGGTGAGTGTCAAGAAAGTTGTGGCTGCTTTTGCTAAGGGTCTCCCAAATCTCAGGGATAACATCAAAGATCTACATGGGATTAGCAACACCCTGGCTAATGCCCTAAAAAAAATCAATTAGTTTCTCTTCTTGGGTTTGGCTGGTTTTGCTGGCTTTGTGGGGCTTTAGTCGGTTTTCTATGGTTTTTTGCTGGCTTTTCATTGGCCTATTCCTTTTTGTCTCTTGTTGCTTTTTCTGTTAAGCTCTGTTTGTAAAGGGTTTTGGGGCCCCTTCAAAACCTGTTTTTACCTTAATCAAAAACATTAATATAAATTAATTGTATTAATATTAATAACATAAATAAGTAAATGAATATAAAGTCTCCAAATCATCATTAAATTAACTAAGTCATTAATATTATTGCCTAGATGATAAATCTCTCATTATTACTATCTAATCCCCTTAAAGACTTAAATAATCCTTTATTATTAAATTACCCTCTTAAGGATTTAAATATTAATTTATAATTAAAATACCCTCCCTTACAATATAAGACAATCATCTAATAATTCCCATTAAAATATTCCAAATCAAAACTAATTCCCTATTGGATTAAAATGACCCCTTTGACATTATAAATTTTACTTTATTTAAAATTGGGTCTTTCCCCATTCACTTTAATTTGAATTTCAAAACCCCTCTCAATATAATATTCCTTTTTAAAATACATGTGGGTTAACCCAATTTAGGGTTCCCCTTTTATTTTAAAATCATAACTATCTATTCTTTCTTTCTTTCTTTTTTTTTTATGTTCTTTCAAAATATCCTAACCTTAAATCGGATTAGCTCTATTTATCTATATGAAATGTTACCCTTTTCTTCTTTTTGTTTTAACTTTTCTTTTTGTTTTTATTCTCTTATTTTTTTGTGTGCAAGTTGGGTTGCGGAGGGGGTTTTGCACCCCCCCCCCCCCGCACTCAACCATGGCGATGAGGGTTTCAAGCACAACGGTGGAGGTTTCAAGCATGGCAATGGAATAATGTGCAGAGAAGGCGGGGAGTGGGTTTAAAGTGGGGGCGACGCCACTATGTATGTCGCGGCCCACACGTCGCCTCCCCAAAAACAATATGATCAACAACATTTCTTTGTTACTTGGTTAAAAGTATTTTTTTTTTGAACAAAACAAACAGTTTGTTAAAAATTTTAAACACGATATGTAAAGTATGTTCATGTGTGTGTGTTTATATATATACATAGGTGAGGTTCACTATTTTAGAACAAATTTATTTAATTTAACAACAACATTAGTGTTTCTTCACTTATATATATATAAAACATTATTTTTCTATTGTGTTATTTCTAGATTTGCATGTTATAGCAGCATTATGATAATTTACATTGTAATGCATATATATATATATATATGTCAAAATATTTATATTCTCATAAATATATACTCACTGTAATTTTCCAGAACAAGTTCATTTACAACATAGATTTCTTTTATGTTTAAAACTAACCAACAATACAACTAAATACAAATAAATGAATAAACACAAGTTTAAACATATGAAATATATTTTATGTGATTTCTTTCTTTCTTTTAACTAGAAGGCAGCAAGCTAAATAACAATGAATGTATTATAATAAAAGTATTTCCCATTTTGTTTCTAAACTGAAACTATTTTCCATCAACATATTTATTTAACCTTTTACAATATTTGAACAAAATAAACAACCAACAAACTATAATACTCTTTTCAACAACAAATAGAAATGGTAAATAATGCTTCTTTTTCTTTTGCTAAAATACATCCTTGAATAATTTTATTTCTTTCCTTTATCATAGAATTACAACTAAAATCAGATATACATCTTTTACTATCTTTACATGTTATAGAATAAATTAACTAAGGGCAGAAATACACTTTCTTTCTTTTCTTTGAACACAATGATACAAGGGGATATATGGATCTTTCTTTCTTTACATCTTTCTTGAAAATGACTAATTACAGAAGTAAGATTTAAATCTGCAAATGAACAAAGGAGTGCACTTTCAGCATTCTTTAAACACCACTTTAGGAAGGTAGCTTTTTTCCATCCTCTAAAATAAGTTGCAAACTGCAAAGAAAACTTGGATATGATTATGGAGGCTCACCTCCCAACCTAGGCCTACAAGAGGCCACCCCAAAGCTAGTAGAACCAAGGACCAAATAGGTTACACACATACTCAAACATAGACAAATTTTACAAGGAAAACATTTTAACAAAGAACTTCCAACCCAAGGCTTGCACATAGTCACCAAGTGACTCAAAACAAAGGGGTGAAGGTGGACCCAAATCTAAGGGGATATATGCAAATAAACCTTTGTCAACCACCTGCCTCACAAGAATAAAAATATATCCATCTACTTGGTCTCTCACATGACTAAAACAATACTTATGACCCCCAAAGGCTTCAAGCCAAAAATCCCCTTATGACCCCCAAATTTTAACAAAACAAAAATAGTAGCAAGGATCCCAGATCCTTGTTTATCCCTCTCTTCCAAGAAGAGAGACTCTACACCCAAAGTTTGTCCTAAAACACTTCACTCCAAGACTACTCTTCCCTCCCAAGGTTGAATTTAGTCTTGACTCCCATGAATAAACAACAAGAATAAATCCAAAGAAGAACAACTAAAAACAACTCAAAAACCATAGTTCATAGATCTAGAAGCACATACAACACATAAACAAAATTCAGATTTACAAATGGAATTATGAATACATCTAAGCTATAGTATGAAGAGCACCAACCTTCACTCCTTCCAATGGTATGTGTGTTGTAGAAGAGCTGCCAAATTCAATACTCAAAATTTTGTCTCCAAGATTGGAGAGTGGGTGATCAAAGTCCCAAGTTTGAATCCCTTCCCTAGGTAAGCTCTCCTCACACTTTCCAACTTACTTGGAAAGGATGTGAGATCCCATAAGTTGGTCTTCCTAACCTCTTACATGGTTTCTAAAAATGGAAAGTGAAAAAGGTAAGAGAAAGTGGGGAAGAGCAACTATCACTGAAATGGAAGGTTGTCTACCCAAGAGTCAATCTTCAAAAAGCTCAATTTTCGTCCATCTTAGAAAACCCACTTTTGAAGTGACTCTATAATCACATGTGAGTGGTCACATGTGTAAAAATGACCCTTACCCATAGGTATATCATATGGGCCTTCAAAACTGAGCTAAACTCAACTATAGGAGTTAGTTTGACCCCCTAGAAACCCACCTAAAGTTTGTCTACGGGTCAAACTTGATTTGACCAGACTAAAGTCTCTCTAACCAAGTTACCTTCTGGGACCACAACATGATATTTGAAAAATGAATTGGGTTTAACAAATTCCCTCCAAAGGATATGTCATTGCCAACTCACACACATCATAAGTGTCAAGTGACACCATAAAATACACATCACTAAAATACACTTGGCATGTCCTTTTTGGGAATAATACTTAACAATTACAAAATGAATTTACACTCAAGCATCAGTATACAAAATTAAATACATCACATACATGAGGTATTGTCTCTCCAAATAGACAAACCTTGGCTTCACTATTTCACATAGGTTTGGTTTTAGTTCTCTATAAAATTCCATGGTCACATGGATTAATTTCCTACACATCTCATTTCAAACATCAGTAATAAAAAACCTCATGCATATATAAGTATATAAAAATAAATGCACATCATACACATGACATCAATTTCACAACATCACATAAATTGCTCCAAATCAAATAACAATAGAGATAATATCCAATTAACATTTTTCCTAGCAAATCCATATGAAATCAATTACTCAATTACATCATCATAAGCATCATATAAATCAATTTTCCATAAGACATGTATAAATGCATTATATCATCATCACAATAAATACTAAAATCAATATAAGATGGAATACATCATATCCCATGATATCAAATCACCTGTCAAATAGTATCCAAATCCATAATGCATCTAAAAAGTATATTAAATAATAAGTCTAACATGAAAATTAGAGAAGTGCTATGATGGGCTCGGGGTGGGGCCTCACATGGATGGTCCACCCTTTTCATAATTGGGGAGTGGAGTTTTGAATGCCAAGTGTGATTCATTCATTTTATGACCATCCACTTTGATAACCTCATTATCAATCAAGTCCTGAATGATATGAGTCAGTCTTTGACAATCATTTGTTTGGTGTCCTTTGTTTCTATGAAAATCACAAAAATGATTGTCATTCCACCAACTTGGTTTGACCTTACGCTCAAAATATCTGACTTCTTGTAATGTGATTAACTTGTTTGTAGGAAGCATTTTTAGAGCCGATTCTAATGTTTCCCTAATGCTTGTAAATTTTCTATGGGGGTAGGAATAAAAGGAATTTGGTTTAGTATTCTCTTGATTGTTTAATGGTGCTCGACTTGAGAGATTGAAAATGGGTTGTTGTGGTTTAGCATCGTTGTTATGAGATAGTCCCTCATTGGCAATATTTATGTTCTTTGTCCAAAATTTTGGTTTATCGTTGTTGCTATTATTGTCATTGTTGTTGTTACCCTTGTTGTTGTTGTAGTTAAAGGAATTGTAAAGTTTTTGTAGACACCTAAAAATGTCTCATTAATTCTACACTAACTATTCATCTATTTAATTAAGTAATTCTTTAATTATTTGATTAAACTAACTATTTCTTCGAATCATCACCTTTCAACACTTCTAATTATTATATTTCTATTCTCAAATCATTTTAATCAATTAACCATTGTAGACACCTAAAAATGTCTCATTAATTCTACACTAATTATTCATCTATTTAATTAAGTAATTCTTTAATTATTTGATTAAACTAACTGTTTCCTCTAATCATCTCCCTTCAACACTTCTAATTATTCTATTTCTATTCTCAAATAATTTTAATCAGTTAACCCTATCTCAATTATTAATTAAATATCAATTATTTAATTAATTATGACCTTTTTCTTAGTTAAACAATCTTTATTATTTAATTAATTCGATCTCCTAAGTTTAAATAATTTCATTTAAATTATTTAAATTAATTAATTAAATTCCTCCAATTCCCAAAATTATAATTCCAATTAATTTCATATAATTTCATTTCATATTCCTCGAATTCGAATTTCACTTCATTTCAATTAATTTCACATTTTTCAAATTCACATTTTAGCAAATCTGAATTTCAGTTAATTTCATGTGCATTTCAGCATTCAGATGACCAAATTCAAATCCAAATTGAAAATGAAAATCTAATTCAATTTCAAAATCCTACAACACATGCTAAATCCAAACTGATTGATCAAATCAATTGTCTAATCAGTTAACTCATCAATCATCCTTTTAAACTCAAAATCAGCTTTTTATGACTAATCCATCAATTCAGTCTACTAATCCATCAATTCAGTCATCTCCCTAGTCTATTTAGTTTATTGATCAATCAAATGAGTTTACTAGTCAATCAATTGAGCTCACTCTCCAATCAATCCTATTAATAGATCAATCAAATGAGTTAACGAATCAATCATGACTAGTTCACTGATCAATCAATTTCAGTTATCTATCAATCAATGCTTGAGTTCTATTTCTCACCCCCTTTGTGTTGAAATTCTATAAATTCAATATCATTTTCTAAATTCAAGCTAGGATCATAGAATCATAGTCTTCAAAATTGTTGTCCATCTTATGTAGGAAATCAAGTGCAATACCTGAGAGCCACCTACGTCAACAACAATGGAGAAGAGCAATGGAAGCCTTGCTATTTCAATCGAGAGAGTTTTATATAGACCATTCTTTCAATTCAATTGATGTTGCATTATTCTATTTTATGTTTTTAATGACTTTGCAGATCCGTGCATGGTGAAGAAGACCCAGATTTCACACTCGATCATGCAGAAATTCACAATTGCTAGTATAACACACTGCAATTAATCAAACATCATACCACAATTGCAAAAGTGTCTCACAATTTCCGTAAAGGGTTACAAAATCAAGTTATCTTGTGTCGTTTCTTCATTATCTAGTCTTGCGCATCTAACCCATAAATTTCATCAAATTTTGGAAAATTCAATTTCTGCATATAAGATGTATTTAATTCAATGGAAGGAAATGTGACTTTCACAATTTCAAGTGGAAGGAAGGCAAAACAGCATAGGAGACAACAAAGGACATATCAAAGACTCTTAAAGGCAGAAAGGGAGCTTCATGAAATCAAAGAAAAAGAGGAGATTGCTCAATATCATAGAAATATCCATCATTTCTTAACCAAGTACAAATTTTACAATGAGATTGATGTGATGGCTCATGTGGTGTGGGACAATATCATTGCAGAATAACCCTTCCATCTCCTGTCTTTTTCTATTGTTAAAAAAAAAAAAAAAAATTTACTATGAGAAATTGATCTTATATCAATTCGCAATTAAGCAATCATCACATTGCAATTGCTGAAATAGTAATTCGCAATTGATGATACATCAATTCACAGTTGATCTTATATCAATTCACATTTGTTGTGTAGGTAATTCACAATTGTTAGATTAAGTTTTTATTTTTCTATTTTGTTTCAGTTCTGGTTTTTATTAGAATATTTTTCTATCTGTAAAAAGATAGAACTCTGTAATTGGAAAATTAGGTTGGATAGCCTACCATGTGTCAACTAACATTTTTTTATTTCCTTGCAGGGGTAGCTTAGAAACACTTCAATTTGGTGAAAGTAAAATAAACCAGAAACAACATATTTTATTTCACAAATTGCTATGAAGGTTAAAAATGAACACCATGTCTGTGTGGAGCAACATCTCCACTTAGAATAGAAAAAACATTGCAATGGAAGGTTAAAAAGAACCCTTATTTTTTGTGCCTTCGAAGGGATAGGTATTATGCTCTCCCCTTTAATGGGTGATCAAAAAGCCAGAATCTCTTCTTTCATGCTTTCATTTATTTTTTGCAATTAAATCCTTTAGAAGGCCTACCCTCTTGAGTTTCCCTTAGGGTGCCATTAAGGTCGGTGACAGGGGTACAATCCAAGTGGAAATGACTAAAGCCAAGTAATCCAAGCCACTATAAATAAATATGTATGTGATGAAAATCATATGCGACAAGTGTTACATGATGTCACAACGGCGTTATGCCTCCCTCAGTGCCTATACGGTACGTTAAAATCTATATCGCGTAGCCTCTATAGATTGGGAGACATCCCTCAATGGAGTGTAAAATGCTGCTGATTGTAACCAGACATTTGTTTTATCACAGTGCAAGGGTGGGGAAGAATCTGGCCCCAAGACACTCACCGTATATCTCCTATGATAACGGCCCAATTGAGGAGCAATCTTCTTTGGTCTAATTTCTAGAAAAAAGGAAAAAAAACGGGCACACCCTAGGGTGTGACATGGCTATTTGAGCTGATAGAGTATCAAGATGTGGGCTGTGGTAATACTTGTGACCTTTTGACCTTAGGAGATTCTATCTGATGTGATATCTAATTTCCCCAATATATCGATAACAAAATGAGATCTTGAGAAAGATCCCAACATTCATGGAAATTTGAAAGAAATTACTTAAACAAATGTTCTTTTCATTGTTTAATTCTTTTAATGTGACTGTTGTGTCCTTTTCTACACTTTGACAAATTTAAAACATTATAAGAAACAAATCACAACCTCAACAAAGTCAAAGTTTAAGTGTTCAACAAGATCAAATAAAACCTCAACAAAGTTAAGAGTCAACATTAACACCAAAGTCAGATCCAAACCTTTTGCACAAATTCAAAGATGATATACATGTTACTTTCAAGTGATCCTAGGTCCTAGGCATTTGATTCATGCAGAAGTACCATTAGAATCATCACACAAAGTCCTCGCACAAGTCATTTCACCAAATTGTCTTTCACTCACTTAAGATTTAGTGTTGCATTAGAGTGCATGAATCATACCTAAGTCCATGGGTATCAGAGGAGATAGAGAATTCCCATTCGAACAACCCAATCTTGGGCCAAACAATGACCAATTACAAATAATTGATGGTTTAGATAACCTCACTTGGGAAATAAGAGTCAATCGTGCCCAATATGACATAGTTGAAGCTGTCATAGATGATGAAATCCAGAAGTTTATTCGTCTTGATGAGAAAGTAAGGAAAAAGACACAAAGAGAAGCTCAGAAAGAAGCCATTAGACAATTGGTAGAAAAGACCATAGCAACATTTCTCAAACCCTATTAAAAGAGAAAGGTGTCAATCAGTTTTAGGTGTCAATCTTTTTTAGGGTTTACATTGTATGCATAGTAATCTTCAACGTATGGGTCTAAAAGGAAGCATTAAATTCCCATTTGAAAAACCCAATTTGGGACCAAACAACGTTCAATTAGAAATAATTGATAGTTTGAATCCTTTCCAAGGAATTAATAATCGATCAAGACCAATATGACATAGTCCAAGCTATCATAGATGAAGAAGTTTGGAAGTCAGTACAAATAGACATAGACCTCAAAAATCGAATCAAAGAAAAGGTAGAATTTGAATCTTTTCAGCAATACCCTGCAAATCTTGTGTTTGAATTTTGAAATCCTTGATAGCGAGTCATCATTCATAGATTGCATTGTCCACACTTTAGTATTTAGGAAGTCATAGAAACATATTTAGTTGCATTTAATCAAGTCTTGCATACACATCGTAGAGAGTCAAGATCACTTCGAAATAATATTCATGCCATTAACGCGTGCTCAAAAGGAAAAACACCAAATGGATCATAACAATGATCCCTTGGTTAACCCAACATGGAATCTAGATCTATCCATACAACAACAAATACGGGGTTGCACACCCACAACACTATCAACAAACACAAACAGGATGCCTTCCATTGATGAAATACAATATAATTTGACAAAAGAAGAGTTGGAAGAAGCCCAACAAGATCCCGCAACACTAATGATTCTCAACTCTCTCATCAATAATGATAGAGATGGATATCTTTCTCTCTTAGTCCAGAATGGGGCCAAGTTACCTCTAGGGGCAGACATTTCAATGATATTGCTGCAAGGTGTGACATTAAATTAAAATATACCTCAAACGCCTATTGCAACATAGACACAAGTAGTAGTTTCTACATCAACACAAGGTATATCTCAAAATGCCAATATGGCTACAACCTCAGCATAGTCAACAATGGCATCAGCAAGTACCAATCTTACATCACTGACAATGCCCAACATGATGATGCAAACTCCAATGACTCACAATGCCACCTTGGAAAATATAACCCAACCAATAGTTTCGGTTAATTCCACCCATAGTAGTCAGAATATGAATCAAGGGACAACTAGCTCAGCTCAGCCAAATATCAATCTGCAATTTACATACTTTACACCACGTTGTGGAGCTTATGGTACACAATTACCTGGTCTATCTATATTTCAACAAGCTCAAAGGTACTCAAATACTATCCCTTTTATGGGAAACACTCATCAAGTCAATACACCATTGACCCAAATAGAGATTCTGACCCAAGAAATGGAGAAACATTAAAAGAAAATGGCTAGTATGCAAGTAGGTAATGATAAAAAGAGCTACACAATGGAGGACCTCTGTCCGTATCCTTTTGATAGAAAATTATACATGCCACCATTTCCCCCACATTTTGAAACTTCAAACTTTGACAAGTATAGAGGGAAAGGGGATCCTCGAGATCATATCAGAGAATTCTTCACGACATGTATTGAAGTAGCTCACAATGATACATACTTAATGAGGCTATTTTCCAAGAGTCTTGGAGGGACAACATTGGAATTGTTTTCACACCTTCAACCAAAAATTACTTCATGGGGAGAATTGGCTGAATTATTTATGTCCAACTTTTCCTTCAACATAGATAATCCAATTACCTTTATGGATTTATGTGCAACAAAGCAAAAGAAGGTAAAAATTTCACCACATTCTTGCAAAGATGGAGAGGCCTATATCATAGATGCCTTAGTCACATCCCTGAAGTGGAGAAAGTAGACATCTTCAATGAAAATATTGCTAATTATATATCCATTACAAATGCAATGCTTGAACGATTTTAAAAACATAACAGAAAAAGGCATCAAATGTGAAAGAGGCCTATTAGAACAAGGGATATTGAAACACCACAAGGATAGCAGACTGACCACCAGTACAAACAATGAAAGGCCAAAATTTTGGTCTAGAAACAAAAATGTCACAAATGATGGAGTTGTTGATGAATGTGTTGTAAATAGAGCTCAACCAACAGTATCTCTACAAGGACTAGCTCATTTTGCCAATAAAAACTAGTCTCAGACAAACAACACCAATGCACTACAATCAAACAATCCAAGGCCACCAGGGATAGGCGCACCTAGAAGAAAATTTACACCCCTTGGTGAACCTATTGAATCAGCACTGAAAAAGTTGATACAAAGAAATGCCATAACTTTACTAGAAGTTAGGCGATACGAACTAGGGACATTTAAGTCTGCCTAGTGGAATGACAATGATTTTTTTGAGTATCACTGTAATAAGGGTCACAAGACAATAAGTTGCTATAAATTGAAGAACCTCATCCAAGATCTCATTGATCAAGGTGATATTACCGTGGATACTAATAAGGCACCAAACACAAATCATGCCATTTTTAAGGATCCTTTCGTCAAACATGACAAAGGAAAAGCTTCTAGTTATAATGCACAAAACAATACTTCTAATTATACCAATGTCACATTTGACTATGCCATTAACACACTAAGTGCAGGAAATGAAATGGTAGCTACAATCATAGTGAATCCTAAAAGCAAAGATTGTTTTGTCATCACTAGAAGATCAAAGGTCACATTACAAGGGGTGCCTTCAACCCCCCCTTCAATAACTAGCAACTACAATATGGTGGATCAGTTGAAACGAACTCCAACCCAGATTTCACTATTTGAGTTATTGCGCATATTGCCGACACATAAGGCAGTCCTGGATAAAGCCTTACAAGATTTGGTTGTTGCTAGACAAATTGATCATAACACATTCCAATCCATGGTTGGAAACTTGACAACTTCAAAGGTCGCATTCACTGAACATGATCTACTTGCAAACCGACCAATGCATAATGATCCCTTGCACTTGGAAGCTTTGGTTGACTGAAAAAAGGTTTGAAGAGTACTTATAGATGTTGCAGTTGGCCTTAACATATGCACACTACATTTGATCAAAGCTTTAGGATATTCTGAACTTTATATTGATTCTACCAAGAGAATCAATATCAAGCCTATGATGATGGAGAATGCCCCTCTAAGGGTGTGGTGACTTTACCAGTACAAGTGGGACCAACTACAACAAACATCACCTTTCAAGTCCTAGATAGAGAATTGGGGTACAATATGTTGTTAGGTCGCCCATGGATACATACAATGCAAGCAATACCATCAACTTTTCACCAATGTGTAAAGTTCCCATACAATGACATAGAGAACACTATCCATGGTGACCCAAACCCTTTTCAACACTATAATTAATTAAGGGAAAGCACAAACAATCAAGTACGAAACAATCAGGGAGCCCCTCTTCACTTACAAATAGAATATTTATCGATTCGAGAAACATAAAAAAATACACCAAGGTTGTGGAGAATATTCCATTTGGAGTACCTCAGATGAGAAACAATCATCTTTTTCTCCTAGGCCTTTTGGGAAGCCTCAAAACAAAACAATGAAGCAAGATAAAGGAAAAGAGATAGTGAAGTATTCAAATTCTTGCTCTTTCATTAGATGGGGAGACTTACAAGAAGAATCTATAAATAAGGATATCAATCACTAGATATACAGAGAAGAAGATGACATGAAAGTACTCAGGATACCTCTACATCAATATGACAATGATTTCAAGATGTTACAATAACATGCGTATGATGGCACCACATAATTAGGACTAAAAAGAAAGGAATATTAGAACCTATTTTTCCACATGAAAACCCAAAGAATCAAGGCTTGGGATATAAACATGTGCCACAAATAATAGAATCCATACAACATACATTGGATATACTGAACAAGCCCAGGTTACCCTTAGAATACATACCTCAAAATTAGTCATCAAAAAAGATGTATTTCTCTTCACCTTAGAAAAGAAAGATACCACCAACATCTCCTATCATGGAATCAGATAGTGAAGACATGAGGCAACTTCTACAAGAAACTAGCATAGAGACATCTAGTAGTACAATCCCTAAAACATCTGCAAATGCAAAAATGGTAACAGATATAGGCTTAACACCAATATATGAGCCAAATTCTTGGTTACGGTCAATACTTTTTCCAAGAGAATCAAGTTTAGCTCCTGCATTTGAGTCAGATGAAGAAAGACTGCAAAGACTGATACCATGCTTAAGAAGGGTATACACAATACAAAGAAGATCCACTGATTTACAATAAACTTAGTTACAAGAACAAGAGTAGATGAGTGACACAGAATTGAAAAGTGAAACATACATAGAAAGCATCACAGATTCTCATGACTATGAATTTCCATCTGATAATGAAGACAACCCACCAACAATTTATGATGTAGACACAATAGATCATAACCAAGTATGCATGATATCAGGATCTTCTAAGACAACAAGAGACAAATACTTACCCCTTATGCATCCATGTTTAATTGATTGGGGGAAAGAAGGAAATCCATAATTAGATTGGTTTCAAAATGATGAATCCATAGCTGAATTGTTAGGTGCAAGGGACAAATTCCCTTATAATGATCACAAAGATGGCTATGCAGTAGATTTGGATAGAACTGCATATTTTGGAGTAGCAAGATCCTCTCCTAATCATGACAATGATGATAAAGTAGAACACATAATGGATGCTCTACCTATTGATAAAAAATAGTCAACATTATTGGTATAAGAAACTGAGGAAATCAACATCGGTGATGCTGAGAAAGTTCGTAACATTCACCTAGCAAAATCCCTAGATCCAGTAGAAAAAGAGAAATTTATCAAATTCTTTAAGCAAAGACCAGTCAATTTTGCATGGTCTTATGTAGATATGCCTGGATTAGATCTTGAATTGGTCTTACATCACTTGTCGTTACTTGCAAGAGTAAAACCATATAAGCAGAAGCTTAGGAAGATGTACCCTCACATAGCCTTGTTAGTCAAAATTGAGCTACAAAAATTGTTAGATGTGGGTTTCATTAGGTCCATAGACTATGCTGAATGGATTTCAAATCTAGTCCTGGTATCCAAGCATACTGGAGGTATTAGGATCTGCACCGACTTCAGAGATCTCAACAAGGCTTGCCCAAAAGATGACTTTCCACTCCCTAACATAGACATCATAGTGGACGACCATTGGAAATGAAATGCTATCACTCAATGATGGTTTTTTTGCTATAATGAAATCAAAATTGCACCAGAAGACCAACCTAAAATAGAATTCACTTGTCCGTGGGGAACATATTGTTAGAATGTGATGCCATTCGGCCTTAAAAATGTAGGTACCACTTATCAAAGGGCAATGACCACCTTGTTCCATGACATGATACACACAATCATGGAAGATTATGTAGCTGACTTTTTAGAAAATTCCAAAACAAGGGATAGTCAGTTAGACATATTGGCTAAAATCTTTGATAGACTTGAGCAATACAATGTAAGAATCAATCCAAAAAAATGTTTCTTTGGAGTAACATTTGGAAAAATCTTGAGCTTCATTATATCCAATCACGACATTGAGATAGATCCAAAGAAATTGAAAGCTATTTTAGACATGCCATCACCTACTACACTCAAACAACTCAGAAGTCTGCAAGGCAGATTATAGTCAATAAGGCATTTTATTGCCCAATTAGCAGAAAAGTGCCAACCATTTCAACATCTTTTAAAGAAAGGAGTTACATTCAAATGGACACAACAATTCCAAGAGGCATTTGAGACACTAAAATAATATCTTTTGTCCACACCGATCTTGGTTCCATCCGTACATGGGAAATCATTACTCCTGTATATAGCTGCAACAAACTCCTTAGGTGCTCTCCTAGCACAACATGATGAACAAGGAAAAGAGAGAGTTGTCTACTACATCCGTAGAACACTCATTGGGTATAAACTCAACTACACACAAATAGAAAGAGTGTGTCTTGCAGTAGTTTTTGCATCACAAAAATAGACATTATATGTTGAGTCATAAAGTACAACTCATTTTACAATTTGATCCACTCAAGTACTTGATGAATAGAGCAACACTAACTAGAAGGTTTGCAAAGTGGATCATGATACTCAGTGAATTCGACATCGAACATGTCAATAGAAAAACCATAAAAGGACAAATCATAGCAGACCAACTTGCAAAAGCACCCTTACAAGATAATCGTCCAATGGTGATAAATTTTCTAGATGAATTAGTATTTGCACTATCAGTAGAAACACACTAGAAATTATTCTTTGACGGTTCACATACAAATCATGGAGCAGGAGCATGAATTTTGTTCATAACACCTCAAGGAGATTCAATTCCCAAATCATTCAGGATTAGCTTGCCTTGCACCAATAACATTGTTGAATTTGAAGCCCTGATGGTAGGACTACACACTGCACTACAATGGAAGATCAAGGACCTACAGGTCTTTGGAGACTCACAACTTATTAATAATCAAGCCAATGATGATTACAATACAAAATATGATAAGCTACAACCGTACAAACAATTGGTGGAAGAATACAAGCAACACTTCACGAAAATCACATTTGAATAGATACCGAGGCTGCAAAACAAGGCACTAGATGCAATGGAAACAATAGAATATGTCTTGGATATGCCAAACGATGGAACTCACCTTGAATTTCAAGTGGAAAAACTCATTGTCCCAGACTATGAAATACCATGCACTTAATATGTATGTAAGATAATAGGACCTGGGTCCCCATGGTACAGAGATTTATATGCATACCTTCATGATCACTATACACCTCTTGATTTTTCACATAATCAAAGGAAGGCACTCATCCGACAATCATCAAAACATTCAATTATTGTTGACACTTTGTACAGAAAAAGTATAGACAACACCTTACTCAGATGCCTTGATGTTGAAGGGGCACAAATCACCTTAAAAGAAGATCATGATGGCATATGTGGTGCACATTCTTTTGGACCTACTCTAGCAAAATCACTGTTGTGAACAGGTTATTATTGGACTATAATGGAAAAGGACGCTTAC